>NC_089912.1:8034272-8386772 GCF_040182565.1 Anser cygnoides | reverse complement strand
ATGCCTTACAAATTTCAGTTAAGAATTATGAATATGTGTGCAATGAAATTAGGTCCAAAAGAAATGCACTCATCCTAAAGACAGACATACTAACCACCACAGGCTTAAATGCTTACTGTTTGAAGAAGATGGATAGACAGAGGGGTGTAAGCCTCCATACGTGTGGGAAGCACATAGGACAGTTTGCTGCAGGTGTATCATTTCCAGAGGATGATTACTCTGCAGAATTTTGTATCTGTGCCCTCTTATAGATATCTTAGATTGTTAATGCAAAAAAACAAACGAGAAACAAAGCCAGAGCTACTATCTGGCATTTGTATGGGGCCTTGTTCAAAAGCAGTGCTTCACTGGCTGACAGGTGGGTTGAAAAAGCACAACACAGACTGATTATTTGCTGCTCACCTAAACTGGGCATTGTACCTGTCACCTCCCCATATATAAATATTCTATATTACTGCTGGGAAAAAATATAAATAAAAAAAATCTTTTGTTCCAAATACTGCTTTCCCATGTTTTGTTTACTCCCATATCTCAGTGATGTATGATGCTGTGAAAAGCCACAGATTCTCATTATGTCTAGTACATGGGGAAACGTCATGTTTTTCTCCATTTCCATGCAGCTAAGTGCAACGAATAGCGTCATGAGTGACAATGAAATTACCAATCACCAAGAAAGGTATAGTACAGATATAATTTGATCCACCTCATTCATGCTTTCCTAGGAACAAAGTGTTCTAAACAGATAAAAAAATTAATTTTTAAGGATAATAGTAGTTTTAACAAGATAGCTAAAACCAGAGAGTCTGTATAAGAGGTGAAAAACAAACCGTTAGTGTTTCTGTTGCTTGTCTTTTATTCATTATCTCTCTTATCTGAAAGTGGATGGCAATTTCCATTTGGTAGTAGAAAGTTAATGTTTTAAGTAGCTCACTAGTATTGTTACAGTCATGGTGTACTCAAGGACAGAATTGGGAACATTCCAACAACAAATCTCTGTCATGGAGAACAATCTATGGAGAAAAAAAGGTACGTACTAAGTAATATGAGTTTCCTAATTTAGACAGCAGAATATTATTAGTATATATACAGAGCACGAGGAGAAGTCAGGAAAGGAAAAAATGACAATTATTAGCTTATGCATGTTATCTAAGGAAAGCATCGAGAGCATTTGACATGAGCTCCTAATTGGGACCAGACAACCATGTTGTCTTCATCAGACTACAGCAAATTTGTCGAAGGCTTAAGCCTAAAACCAAAATGATTCTTAAGGGTTTAAAAGCAATGCTGATGGAAAAGGAAGATATGAGCAGGCATCAGCTGATTTGGAGAGGGAGAAAAAGCTATGGAAAGGGTTGATTGTCCATCAGTGCAGAAAATGAGGTGACCAAGACGAGTCCTAACAAAACTCGGTTCAGTATGAAACTAGAAGACACTTGCCTTATTATACAGTTGTGCTTTAACTGTATCTGCTTGCCCAGCAGGACTGTGGGGATAAAGCCTACCAAGTCAAGGTACACTCACAAAAATCTTCTGAAGAGGCAGGTCATGGAACAAAAGAATGAAAATGGGGAAAGAGAGGTAGGAAAAAAAAAAAACAGGATTTTTTTTTTTCTAGAAGGATTACACAGTTTCTTGCGTTAGTTTGCTCTCTAAGTAAAATTATTACAGTGGAAACATTTTCAAACTGCCCCAGGATACAGCACTTGTAAGATGATGTGACAAAGAATTTCAGAAGTGAAGAATTTTCGGAATTGGGATGTTTCAGTAACTGCATTTGTCAGCTACACTGAAATCCTCAGATACAAATCTTATCCTGAAGTGCCTAAGCTACATCTGAAAGCACAAGTCCCATCCCAGAGCATCCAGTAGCCTAAGACTTAACACTGTGCCCAGGCTGGTCTTCTGCTTCTCTTGGTGGAAAGCATACATTTCTGCAGCTCCATATGAGGAACCTACTAGCTTTTCTTGGCCTTCAATTATAAAGACTTGCTTTTTGTGTGTTCTGGGATGAATCCTGGGTTATTTTCTCTTGTTTTCTGTCTGCAAATCGTTCCATCTCCTTTTGCATATCATCAAAGCAAGAAGGCCAACAGCATCCTGGCTTGTGTCAGGAACAGTGCAGCCAGCAGGGCCAGGGAGGTGATCATCGCCCTGTACTCTGCTCTGGTGAGGCCATAGCTTGAGTCCTGTGTTCAGCTTTGGGCCCCTCACTAGAAGAAGGACATCGAGGCTCTGGAGCATGTCCGGAGAAGGGCTACGAAGTCGGTGAAGGGCCTGGAACACAAATCCTATGAGGAGCAGCTGAGGGAACTGGGGGTGTTTAGTTGGGAGAAGAAGAGGCTCAGGGGAGACCTCATTGCTCTCTACAGCTACCTGAAAGGAAGGTGTGGGGAGCTGGGGGTCAGCCTCTTCTCACAGGTAGGACTAGATAGGACTATCGGTAGGACTAGAGGGAATGGCCTCAAGTTGCACCAGGGGAGGTTTAGGTTGGAAATTAGGCGACATTTCTCAGAAAGAGGAGTTAGGCATTGGAGTGGAGTCACCATCCCCGGGGGTGTTCAAGGAAAGGTTGGACGTGGTGCTTAGGGTCATGGTTTAGTGGGTGACATTGGTGGTAGGGTGATGGTTGGACCAGATGATATTGGAGGTTTTTTCCAACCTTAATGATTCTGTGATTCTATGTAATCTATGATTCTGTGTGATTCAATGTTTGTAAGATGTCTTTTATTAGATTAACTGACTTCGTCAGAAAGAGAACAGACTAGCTTTCAAACTCAGAGTCTTTCTTCTGGTTACATTCTTGAGACTTTTTTTCAGGAAAAACTCAAGTGATACTTTCTACTGATACAGCTGGGCCAGCAGCTCCTAGTGATGACCAAACAGGAGCTGTAATATCGTCAGTCTTCAGCTAGACCTAGATGAGATGTCCACCTGTGCCCTAAACGCACGAGAAATTCAGTCATGCTCTTTCTGGCTCCAGGCTGGGCCATTCAACATGCTCACAGAAGGGAATTGCTACATAAGCTGTAGAACCACAGGAGGATTATTTGTCTCCAGGACTGTACCCATATTCCTCAGCTATACAACTGCATCACCATGGGATCCATGATTAACTGAGGACAACGTAAGGTTGATGGAGTGTCGTGTTCCTCTGAGCAGCTTTAAAACCTTGAATAATTTGACATGAATTTCCTGTAGACACATGCCATGGAGGAGCACATCTCACAGCCCCTGGAACACACTCATGGAGGATGCCTGCTCTCAGCCATGAACATCTCAACAGGTTTCTACCTCTCATTCCCATCTGTGCAGTATTTAAAAATACTGCATGTATCCATGCAATAATTAAAAATAGAAAACAGATAAATATTAAGATATGCCTTTCAAGTAAGAATAATTAACTGAAAACAAAATTAACCTCACCACTAATTCCACTGAAGCTTGTGCACTTGTACTTTGTACTACAATGTACTTTAGTCCAGAAGTTTTTCTGCAATGTTGCAGTAGGTTACAAAACACAGAAAAAAAAGAAAAAAAAATCTCCTGAAAACTATTTCTTGTGAAATTAGCTTGAAAGAGAGCTTCATTTTCACAAGTGGAAGAAGTGAGTTTTGATCACTCTATTTGATCTTCTTTGGTTTTGTTCAGAAAGGTTAAAATTTGAATCAAGAGTCCTAGGTGGAAAAGGTCATGACTTTAGCATACTTAGTTCTGAAAGAATTAATTTTTTTAATTTTAATTTAAATTTTCTTTATTTGTCTTTGCTATTTAGCCAATTAAAGAGGCATTCTGTAGTTGAGTTCTTCTTTCCTCATATGCTTCTGTGCATATTGCTACTTCTGTCACTTAAAATAGATTTCTTTAAAGTATTGAGTCCCAGTGTCCATCAAATTATGGTTCTCTTTCAGATGGAATCATATAGATGCTGTTCCTTTTGTCATACAGGAGTTCTACTATTCTCCACTGCATAATCCGTTATATATTGTTTCTAGTATGAAAGTCCAAGTACCCATAGAAACTCCTGCAGTTTACAAAGGGTACAGAAAACTTTCTCCTGTAATGTAAGTACTTGTGCCTTTCATTGAGTATCTTATTTATCCTCATATGAAGGAAATCTAGATTCTTCATGTTATGGACAAATTACTGCTTGGAATGCTAAAATAAATAAATAAATAAATAAATAAAATAAAAAGCTCTGTCAGGGAAGATAAAAAAAAAACAAACAAACAAACTTGGAAATCAAACAATGAGTGTACAGTTTTCCTTATCATAGTGTGAAAGATTCAGATGGAATTGAAAATCACTAGTATATGAATTTCAAACAGGCCTGTAAACATAGAGACTAGCAGTTGATGTCTTGAACCATTATATGATCTTTCCTTCTAACTAGAAAACAAGTGCTGTGATCAGAAACCACAATATAGAAATAAGTCCTTATTATATAGTAGAGAGCATGTTTTGCTACCATTCTACTTTACCAATGCCTAACATTATCGTGTCAAAACATTTAAAAATACTTCCTTCAGAATCTATTTTCAATTTTTCTGAACACATTTATGAGAAAGTATCAGCTCTGTGGACGTTTGCATACTGGGTTAGTAGCATCTGATTCACGTACATACAAAGAAATAACCCTGCCAAAAGAGGGTTGTCCTACAGAGCTGCTGATTTACAGCACTTAGGAATCCATCACGTGTGTTGCACAGTGTTGCAAATGGATACACCTGTGGAACCAGACATTTCAGTGCAATGTAGTCTCTAAAATAGTTTTAAGAACTTCTGCTACCTCACCAGTGATAATTATTCCTGCAAGTACCACATGGCAAATTCCCATGCATAGTCAATTTTTTTAATTGAAGTAATTAGCCAAAATACACCAAACACTTCAGAGAGCATATTGTTTGAGACGAAGCTTCCATGTCACAACTACATAATTAAAACATGCCTGAAAGAAATCAGAAGTATCACTTCTGGTGCTGACTCACTGAAGCCAAAGAGGTCACACCAGACCAGGTCAAAAGGACCTGTCTTGGAGCTCTTGCCTGGTGTGATCACTCCAAGCAACTGATCTAGCAAAGAAAGTACAACATAAAGTACACCTCAAAGTCAAAATTAGCTAAGTAAAGAAACCAATAAAGCAGTAACATTTTACTCTAGATTTTGTACTACGCGCAGAGTTGTGGCTTTGTGTGAGCCCTAGTTTGTGTGGCTAGTGGAGCCCTAATTTCTTTGTTTGTTTTTGCTTATTACTGTTGAAACAAAACAGCATTCCTCTGTACTCTGTCTCCTGCCTCTCTCCCCTTTCTTTGCTTGTAAGCAAAGAACAGTGACATCTCTAGACCACAAGCATAATTCCTTTTCATTATTGTAAACAAGCAAGCAGCTGTACCTGCTAAAATTAATGAAAGAATTTTTAAGAAACACTATTACTTACAAACTATTATTGCATTCCTCTCGGCAAACAGTTCTAGCACAGTAAACAGCTGTCTCTGTACATGTTTTAAAATGTACTAACTTAGGTACCAAATTACAATTATATTAATTTCAGTGTTGTTATTGGTGTTTTTTTTATTCACCAAAACCAAAACTAGTAAGGTACTCTTTCTTTCTATTTTTTCATTTATTCACAGTTTAGTGAAAAAAAAAAAAAAAAAGTATCAATATATTATGAAATAGTAGAATGACTTATATGGTACTGTTCAATGATTTACACAGTAATGCATCAATATAGAAATAATTATATACAGTAAACATGTATAGGCCTTTCTTCATTTTAATTGATTTTTTTTTGGTGTAGGCTAAGGTTGGTCAGTGCAAGATGGTTTTAATGAGCTCTCCAAATAGACACCACAATTAAAGTGTTTACAGTTTCCCATAGAAATAAAAATCCACAACATTTTTTGTTTCAGATGAAGATATTTCTATTCTCCCCTCCACACCCAAACACGATGAAGCAGCCACCTTCCCCCAACCCTAGGGTCCCAAGTGACCCTGGGAAGCCCCTTGCTGTGGAGGTGGTGCTCAGAAACCCAGCCAGGTCTCACTGTTGTGCCCAGACTCCTGGCTGCACAGCCTGGACTGAAGCTCTGAAGCCGCCTTCCCGAAACAAAGATCCTGGGCTCGAGGTCTGCATTCCAGCTCTGGCTTTCCAGCAGCTTGTTGATCAGGCTACCGTAAGATGAAGTGTGTTTCTTCAGTTTTACTGTGTATCTGCCTGTATTTGAATAAAAGTTTATCAAGAATCAATGCAGTGGAACATTTTGGTTAATTAAAATGAATATTAGTATGCTGTGACCATAAAACTTTCCCCTGGTAGATATCTAGCTAGCCCAAATGTCAGTGAAATATTAAAAATGGGCTGGGTAGATGGAAATCCTGAGAGGGATATGAAAAAGTGTAAGAGGCTAATATGTCATGTGCATATGCAAACATCTGCATTTTAGAATAAACCTTGGACTGCATTGCTGTATTCCCTACTCTGTCTTTCCACCCATCTTCACTGTTAACATAAAAATTAACTTCTTGATATCAATACTTATTTTTATACCTAATTAAAAGTAGCAAAATTGAGGAAGTTGTGACATGTATAAAAAAAGTATAATTATCTTTCTAACAGTGCTCTTCTAAGAATGGGTGTGATAAACTCTTTTTGCAGAAGATTTATGTTGGCTATCATAAGCACAACAATACAATGCGAGCAAGGACAGAAGGCACAATAAGAAAGTGTACATGAGAGCTGCAGAAACCACACAAGCGAAGATGCCCAAGCAGCAGAATTGATGAACCATACACAAGCGCACACCGCCTCCGTACCTTATATAATTCACACAATAGCAGGTCTGAGAAGAGCAGTAACCTTCCTGAAGAGTGGGTGCTCGATATACATGCCTATCTC
This sequence comes from Anser cygnoides, assembly GCF_040182565.1. Taxonomy (NCBI): domain Eukaryota; kingdom Metazoa; phylum Chordata; class Aves; order Anseriformes; family Anatidae; genus Anser; species Anser cygnoides. The sequence goes on along the minus strand of NC_089912.1, from coordinate 8,379,877 downwards.
AGACTGTTTGGTATGGAAAGAGTATTAACAATGTGGGTGAGGTGCAGAGAATAAAAGAAAACAAAGATAATTAGAATCACAACACAGGAAAAGAAAAAAATAAAAACCTGTGGACAGTCTCCCAACTTAGTTTTTGAAAGACGAGGTTAAAGAGTAACTGAAGAAGCTGCCCTTGGGATGTTGTTTGTTTTAGTAGCTTATTCATACAATTCATCCAGCTCCTAGTCATGCCTGTGCCTAACCAATCCTGTCATGTACTTTGAAAAGTAGAATGGTACAAATCTCCTTCACATTCCTCCTGGAAACTTATCTCCTGTGATGCCTAAAAAAGCCCTTCATAGCATCAAGGCTGCCGGTGCCCTGTGACTGCTGCTTATTATACAGAACATGCCTGATTGTTTCACTGTTACGTTGCCCTCAACTCCCCTGTTTGTTTACTGCATTCATCTGTTGTCTTTTATATGCCAAGATGACAAAGTCTTTGAGGCAGCAGCTGCCTTTTTAAATACATGAGTACAGAGTCTTGCAGAATAAGGCACTACAGACCCCACAATTAACACTATTTGCAGGGGAGACAGTTGTCATGTCCTCACTGCAGAAAGTCACAATGACAAAAGGCAGTCAAAACTTCTCCACAATGTTGCGTAAAACTGTTGCAGTGGGCTTTTGTAATAGTCGGCATTCTGAGAAAATACCCTTGGAATATCAGGAATGTCTGCAGGAAATCCCATCGTTCACAAGTACTCTTAAGAATAGTCCATAAGCATCATTAGGGGCACCCAGCAGATAAACTAGTATGGTAAGGCGATCAGGAGTAGTCAGCATGGCTTCAACAAGGTGAAGTCACATTTGACCAACCCGACAACCTTCTACAATGAAGTGAGTGGGCTGGCAGATGAGGGGAGAGCAGTGGGTACTGCCTACCTGGATTTCAGTAAGGTCTTTGTCAATGTCTCCCGTAAGATCCTCACAGAGAAGCTGATGAAGTATGGGCTGGATGGGCACACAGCGAAGTGGTTAAAAAACTGGCTGAACCGCTGGGCCCAGAGGGGGTGGTCAGTGTCACAAAGCCTAGTCAGAGACCAGTCACTAGTGGAATACACTGGGAGTCTATACTGCATCCAGAACCTCTTTCATTTCTTCGTTAATGTTCTGGATGACGGGTAGTGACCCCAGCAAGTTTGCTGATGACACAAAACTGGGAGCTGATAAGCCAGAGGGTTGTGCTGCCACCCAGAGGGACCTGGGCAGGCTGGAGAAAAAGGCTGACAGGATCTTCATGAAGTTCAACAAGAAGAAGTATGTTTGACATCATTTCTCACAGTATTCTCCTGGAGGAACTGGCTGCTCATGACTTGGACAGATGTACAGTTTGCTGGAAGAAGAACTGGCTGGATGGTCTGGCTCAAAGAGTCCTAGTGATGAGCTCAATTCAGTTGGTGGCTGGTCACCAGGGGCATCAGCTGGGGCTCAATCTTGTGGCCGAATTTGTTTGACTTTTTCACCAATAATCAGGAGAAAGAGATTGGATGCAACCCATAGCCCAGTTGAAGTGCCTCTACACCAATGCACGCAGCATGGGAAACAAGCAGGGGGAGCTGGAAGCCACAGTGCAATTAGAAAACTATAATCTAATTGCTATCATGGAAACATGGTGGGACAAATCACACAGCTGGAACAGTGGGACAGAGGGCTACAAGCTTTACAGGAGAGACAGGCAGGGAAAGAAGAGTGGGGTATTTGCCCCCTATGTTAAGAAATGGGTAGGTTATGAAGAGTTCCCTCTAAGAAATAGCCAAGAGCAGGTTGAGAGCCTGTGGGTAAAAATTAAGGACTGGATCAACAAAGGACATCTCGTGGTTGGTGTCTACTACAGGCTGCTAGATCAAGAAGAGCCTGTGAATGAGGCCTCCAACTACAAGAAGCATTATGCTCACAGGCTCTCATCCTCCTGGGGGATTTCAGACACCCGGATGACTGCTGGGAAAGCCACATGGCAGGCAGTAAGCAACCCAGGAGACTCCCGGAGTCCACTGAGGACAACTTCCTGGTCCAGGTGTTAGACAAACCAACGAGAGGAGAAGCGTTACTGGACCTGGTGCTCACCAATGCAGAAGAGCTCATTAAAGAATTTAAATTTGGAGGAAGCCTGGGTTGCAGCAACCATGCCCTGGTTGAGTTTGTGATCTCAAGGGATATGGGCCTGGCAAAGAGCAAAGTCAGGACCCTGAACTTCAGAAGAGCCAACTTCCAGCCGTTCAAAGAATTGGTGGATGAGATCCCATGCGACATGGATCTGATCAGAGCTGGCAACTCTTTAACGATATTTTCCTTGGAGCACAAGAGCTCTCTATTCCTATATGTAATAAATCAAGCAGGGAATGTAGGAAACCAGCACAGTTGAATAAGGATCTGCTGGTCAAACTTAGGCAAAAGAAGGAAATGCACAGATGGTGGAAACAGGGCCATGCATCCTGGGAAGAGTACAGAAATGCTGTCCAGATGTGTAGGGATGGGATCAGGAAAGCCAAGGCACTGACAGAACTAGACTTGGCAAGGGATGCAAAGAATAACAAGAAGGGGTTCTACAGGTACTTTAGCTGCAAAAGAAAGACTAGGGAGAGTGTAACACCTCTGACAAATGAAGATGGAGAACTGGTAACAATGGACATGGAGAACGCAGCGGTACTTAACAACTTTGCCTCAGTCTTCACTAGTGGTCGGGATTCCCACATCTCTCAAGTCCCTGAACCTCTAGGTAGAGGCTGGGGGAGCAGAGTCCCTCCTGCTGTAAGCAAAGAGCAAGTTTGGGACCTCCTGATGCAACTTAACAACTATAAGTCTATGGCCTCTGATGACACGCACCCCAGGGTCCTGAGGGAACTGGCTGATGTAGTCGCCAAACCTCTCTCCATCATATTTGAAAATTCATGGCACTCAGGTGAAGTCCCTGGTGATTGGAAAAAGGGAAATATCACCCCGTTTATAAAAAGGGTAGAAAGGAGGACCCAGGGAACTACAGACCGGTGAGTCTCACCTATATGCCTGGCAAGATCATTCAACAGATCCTCCTGGAAGCAATGTTAAGGCACTTGCAAGACAAAGAGGTGATCTGAGACAGCCAGCATGGCTTCACCAAGGGCAAATTGTGCCCAACCAATCTGGTGGCCTTCTGTGGTGGAGTGACTGCATCAGTCGACAAGGGAAGACTGACTGATGTCATCTACCTGGATTTCTGTAAGACCTTTGACACGGTCTCATACAACATCCTGATCTTCAAATTGCAAAGATATGGATTTGAAGGGTAGACCATCTGGTCGATAAGGTATTGGCTTGATGGCTGCACCCAGAGAGTAGTGATTAATGGCTCTTTGTCCAGGTGTGGGCCAGTGACTAGTGGTGTCCCTCAGGACTCTGTCTAGGGACCAGCAGTTTTTAACATCTTCATCAATGACACAGGTGATGGGATTGAGCGGACCCTCAGCAAGTTTGCAGATGACACCAAGCTGAGCGGTGCAGTTGATATAACAGAAGGAAGAGATGCCATCCAAAGGGACCTGGACAGGCTGGAGACATGGGCCCATGTGAATCTAATGAGATTCAAATCCAAGTGCAAGGTGCTGCACTTGGCTGGGGCAATCCCAGACATGAGTACAGACTGGGAGAAGAAATCTTTGAGAGCAGCCCTGTGAAGAAGGACCCGGGGGTTCTGGTGGGGGGTTCTGGTGGACAAAAGGCTTGACACAAGCTAGCAGTGCATGCTTGCAGCCCAGAAGGCCAACTGCATCCTGGGCTGCATCAACAGAGGGGTGGCCAGCAGGTCAAGGGAAGTGATTGTGACCCTCTGCTCTGCCCTCATGAGGTCCCACCTGGAGTGCTGCATCCAGCTCTGGGGCCCCCAGCACAAGAAGGACATGGACCTGTTAGAGCACGTCCAGAGGAGGGCTACAAAGATGATCAGAGGTCTGAAGCATCTCTCCTAAGAAGAAAGGCTGAGAGAGCTCGGACTGGGAGAAGAACTGCTTGAGAGCAGTCCTGTGAAGAAGGACCTAGGGGTTCTGGTGGGCAAAAACTTTGACATGAGCCAGCAGTGCACACTTGCGGCCCAGAAGGCCATCTGTGTCCTGGGCTGCATCAACAGAAGAGAGGCCAGAAGGCTGAGGGAGGTGATTGTTTCTCTCTGCTCTGCCTTTGTGAGGTCCCACCTGGAGTACTGCGTCCAGGTCTGGGGCTCCCAGCACAATGACAGAACAAGGGGGAATGGTTTTAGACTAAAAGAGGGGAGATTTAGATTTGAGATTAGGAAGAAATTCTTCACTCAGAAGCTGGTGAGGCACTAGAACAGGTTGCCCAGAGAAGTTGTGGATGCCTCATCCCTAAAAGTGTTCAAGACCAGGCTGGACGAGGCCCCAGACAACCTGATCTAGTGGGTGGCATCCTTGCCCCTGTCAGGGGGTTGGAACTAGATGGTCTTTAAGGTCCTTTCCAACCCAAACTGTTCTATGATTGTATTAAACAGTTTCAATTTGTGCCAGGGGAAGTTTATATTGGACATTAGGAAGAATTTCTTCATGCAGAGGGTGGTCAAGCACTGGAACAGGCTGCCCATGGAAATGGTGGAGTCCCCATCCCCGAAGGTATTTAAGAGACATGTGGATGCAGTACTAAGGGACATGGTTCAGTGACGGGACTCAGTAGGTCAAGCAGATGATCAAACTTGATGGTCTCAAAGACCTTTTTCAACCTAGGTGATTCCATGATTCTATAAGTGTAATGTTCTGCACTGCCTAAGGAGGATCAAAAATATATATATTAGGGGCCACCCATCTGGGAAGCAGCTTGGCAGAAAAGGAACTGAGTGGACACCAAGCTGACCACAAGCCAGCACTGTGCCCTTGAAGAAAAGAAGACCAAAGGTATCTGGGCTGCATTAGGCAAAGCATTGCAGCAGGTCAAGGGAGGTGTTCCTTCCCTTCTCCTTTGCACCTGGAATGCTGTGTCCAGGAGAGATTCCAGCGAAGAGCCATGAAGATGATAAAGGGCCTGAAGCATCTGTCCTAGGAGGAAAGGTTAAGAGAACTGAGACTCTTCAGTCTAGAGAAGAGAAGTTTCGGAGGTTCATTTATATTGATGTATACAAATACCCCAAGGGAGAGTGCAGAGAAGACAGAGCCTGGCTCTTCTCAGTGGTGCCAAGGGACAGAACAAGAGGCAATGTTTACAAATTGAAAGACAGTAGATTATATCTGAACATCAAGAAATAGGTATTTACTGTGAAGGTGACTGAGCACTGGTACAGATTGCCCGGAGATGTGGAGTCTCAAAACCCGTACCAAAAGCACCTGCACTTGGTTCTGCGCAACCTGTTCAAGGTGGCCCTGCAGGTGGGTAGGACCAGGTGGCCTCCAGAAGTCCCTTCCAATCCCATCCATTTTGTGATTCTGTGAAGGTGTCCTAAACTAGCATGAAACTTAAGAAGGTTCTTGCAGCATAGTTTGAAATTCCATGGGCTTTTTGTAGTGGCCTGAAAGCCCTCAGCAAGTACTTACTTCTAATATCCAATCTGAGCTTCTCCTGATGGGGCTTTAAGCCACTCCCTCATACCCTGTTAACGATCACCAGAGAGTGGCGATCAGTGCCTCCCCTTCCGCTCCCTCTGGTGAGGAAGCTGTAGGCTGCCGTGAGGTCACCCCTCTGTCTCATCTAAACTGAACAAACCAAGAGAACTGAGGCACTCCTCCTTAGTCATGCCCTCTATCTAGTCCATTCACACTCTTTGTTACCCTCCTCTGGACACATTCTGGTATTTTATATCCTCATATAACCTCAGAAAAATACATTGTAGCTGTGAGAAGAGATTGATGCATTCTATTTGATAGGACTTTTTTGTTTTGTAACTTTTTTTTTCTTTTCTGAGTTTGTATTAAAGAAATCACACATTAGTTTTGCTGGAATAAATGTTTCTTGCTGAAGCTTCTCTGGTGCTCCGGCTGTCCTAGCCACTCTGGAAAATATAACGTAGCCTACTTCTCAGGAGACAAATCTGTATAAAGTGATGTTGCATGGAAGTGGTGTTGCAGACAAACTTTTTAGTTTGCCTGCCACCCAACCACTGGGACTTATTTGCTTTGAGGTTCATTGATTGTTAGGCAACACCAAGTATCAGGAAAGAAGACGTCTTTCCTGGCATGCTTTGACTAGATTGCTTCTGGCAAAGAGCAAGCAGCAGAGAGAAAATCCATAATATAAGGTAAACCCATATTGACACTGTGGCCTTCATCTCCAACTGTGTCTACAAGTTTCTGCAGAAGAAAAAAAAAATCGTCATGAAAAATATAACCTTCTGGTTGGATTTAGGCTTGCTTAATATTGAAGAAGCTGTGTGAGAGAACTAAGGCAATTTATGAAATCACAAAACTCTTAGACCTCCTACAAACAAATAGCACCCAAACCCCTTTTTCTTTTGGCAGTTTTGCCAATTGAAGTAGCTGGTGATTATTGCAGAGTCAAAGTTGAGTACACTCAAAGGAAGAATCTCTTCAGGCTGCAATGAAAAAGATCTCAGACAAATTTCTCCACTTCTTTTTCATCTCTAGGTGATCATTTTTGCTTAATGGTACTCTAGGGACAGACTTATAAAATGTTCAAAATGCAGATCCCTTTTGGCGTCAAAAGCTGTGGCTGTTTCCATCAGTATCTGGGTATAGCCGTAGGTGGGCTGGCTGAAGGTTGTCCCTTGAGCTCATTTTGGAAGCTAGCCATGGGCAGCCAACAACAGGTCACCTGTCAAATTAAACACCAACCAATTCACGTCCCTGGGCAGTAGTAAACGGCAAGCCGGCGAAGGGTCTGTGGCGGGTTGTTTCTTCTCTTTGCACGTGAAGAGATGGGTAACCACAGCTGAACGCATCCCGCCGCTCTCTCCACCACCAGGAATGGCGGCCATGTTCTTCACCAGCCTGCGCTGTGGTGGGCTCGGGGGGTCCCGGGCATGGCGAGGTGCCCTGTGCCGTGGGGCAGGCCGCTTGGCAGAGGGTGTGGGGCTGAGGAGAGAGGGATATAGGGAGGGAGGCAGGGAAGCCATCGCCATGAGGAGACCGGGCCGGGCCGGGCCAAGCCGGGCCGGGCTGGGCCGGGCTGGGCAGGGCCGGCAGCTCCGCGGCAGGGAGCTCGCTCCGCCCTGCGCCGTGCCCGCGGGGCTTTCTGCCCGCAGCCAGCCGGTTTATAAGGCGGGCGGGACCCGCATTTTTTTTATCTCTCGGCTCTGCGCCTTCGTGCGACCCGGCCCCGGCTGGGACGGCGCTGGGGGCCCGCCCGAGGAGCGGCGGCGGGGGCAGGTAACGAGGGAGTGGGGCCGGGGGGGCTCTTCTCCAGCGCCGCGGTCCCTCCCGGCCGGCTCTTGACGGGAGCTTCCAGCGTGCTTTCTGCCGTAGGCTCCCCTTACAGGTGCGCTCTCCCTGCCGGCTCTGCGGAGAAGTTGCTCGTCCCCCAGGTTTTTTTCCTTCTAGGTCTCCCTCGGGAGAAGCCTTAGAGCCGGTAGGTTTCGAGGCAGGGCGTGCAACGTCGTGCAGACCCCCCGAGGAAACTTTGGTCTGTCCTCCCGTGCTCTCCGCCGGGCTGCAGCCGCTTTCTGACGGTGACAGGACCGCAGAAAAAGCGCCTCAGAGTGAGACATAGCGCTTGGGAAGGCGACAGGCATGGTGGCAGGGAAAAAGTGCTGGCTGGACCCCTCCAGAATCTCCTGGGAAGTGCGCACGCTGAAGACTGAAAGCGAGAAGAGCGGCGAGGAGATCCTGGTCGCCCTTCGGCTAGCTGGCAAGCAGCAGAAGTGCGGAGACTGTGGGACGTCTCATGGCTGTGAGAAGTTGCACGGTACAGGCTGGGGTCCTGAAACCGGGCGGACTTGGTCCTGGCAACCCCGGTGGCGCTCAGGGAGGGGGGTGGATGTGTCACAGTGGTGATTTTTCAACCAAAAGTAACTTCCACCAGTGATAAATTCTCAGCGTCTTTACAACACGATGTAGGAAATCAGAGTGCTTGTTATGCTGACCAAGAGAATTTACAAAGTTAGGACGGGTATGAGAATCACAAATATAGGTTTATGCTCTTTCATTGTCTAAGCCCATCTTTTCCAGAGAGGAGGATTGATGCCTTCCTTTTACTGGAATGATTTTCGATGCCCTGAAGGCTACTGAGAGAGCACATGTGTGATTCTGAGTGCTGCGGCACACTGAGAAAATTTGGCTTTAACTTTGGAAAAAAAGAAGGAATACCTTGCAATAGCCTTGTTTCATAGCACTCCTTTGCTTAATGAAAATGTTTGTGTATTTGTTTCAACATTGAGCCTTTTCTCCCCTTAACTTTGTGATTATTTCCGTTGTTACCTGTAACAAAACACTGTCAGAGTTTCTCCTAGTAATTAAGTGCTGCTTTCAAATCCAGTAAGCAAGGCGTACAGGAAAAAAAAGTGCTAAAACTTAAAAGTTTTAGTGGCTTTTCCCGCTCTGAAGGCAGCAACACCTTTATCAGAATAGGGCTTTAGGTTATCATCGCTTTATATCTGCCAGCCAGACCTTGGGATAGGACCCAAGACAAATCCACAATACTGCCTCACCACTCCTTGGGTACAAACCATCATTGCTTTTGAGAATCGATTTTCATTCTGAAAGGTGCTTTGTGCTACTTCATCTCAGAACAGTCTCCAGGACAACTTTGCTCTTTGAAAATAAAATTAATCTTTCCAGACAGAAGGAGTGTTCATGGAATACGATTTGCACAATAACACCAGGAATTTGTGAATAATCTGACAGACTAGCCTGTGATTTGCTGTTCTAGGTCGCACAGTTCATCATTCATTGAACAGCCAGCTTGGCACAAGGTTATCTCCACAGCTGACAAGCAGCTGTGTCACTCCTGAGATCTCGGTAACATATGCAGTTGTTCCTGGCATCACAGATAATTAAGATTGAGGAATGTATAGTCCCAATTTGTTTAGCATCAATCTGTGATAGATTATCAAGTAAGTAAATATTTTCAGGAGTTTGCTTGAATGGTGTTCTTTCACTTCAACCACTTAACTAGTTGTAAGAGTTGTGGGTGGGTGGGTTGTTTTGTTTGTTTGTTTGGAGCGGGATGTACCCTGTCCAGGTGGGGCACATGCATTTCCGTTGAGCCAGTGTCACTCTGGGTCTTAGAGAAGTCCAGCTGCATTTTGTTCCCACAGTGGCAATTTTGGGGTGACACAGGTCTGAGCACATTATCCTGCAATGGATGGGTTCTCCAGGTGAAGTCATAGTTATTTCACCTAGCATTCAAGAATGTATTCTGCTTTATATTGTTCCGCTTACAAATCTGTAACAGTTTCTTTTCATTGTTTTGGGCTTTCCCCAGACCAGGTTCATACAATGTCCTGGGAACATATGCTGCCTGACTTGTAGTCGTATCTTCCTCACCGTGAAGTCAAGAGATGCTTAAAGATGAATCTTGATCAGTTTTTGTCTGGGTGTGCATATGTCTACGTATGTGTAGTTACCTACTTTACAGCAGGAGTGGGGTGGTGGTGGTAGAAGTAGTCTCTTACGAATGATTTTTTCCTTCCAATGCTACGTTCTGCATCCTGTCTGTATTTAGGTACTTGCATCATCCCATCATAACAGGATGTAAGCACCTCACAGTCTGTTTTGCAGTTTTTCTAACAGCAATTCTGTGTAAGTGTGGATGGGAAAATGAGGCTTGGATGCTTTTTCTAGCTTCTGCAGATCTCAGTTTATTGAAGATGTTAAAAGGTGCTTAGAAATTGAGCTTTAAATGACCCCGCAGAAGGGCTATGGCAAAACAGGGTCTTCCAAGTACAAAACCTACTCCGAACATTGAAATTCTATTGGTTTAGGCTATTCTTACTCTAATGCCTCTTACATTAATAGTCAAGGTAAAGCCTATGGAGAGAGCACATTTAAGCAGGTGGTGATATTTGGTCAGATATCAGAAAAACAGTCTCATTTTTGGCTTAGCATTGACCAGTCACCTTAGAAGAATTTCTACAGATGAAAAGACTTCTATAAGTGCTACATACCATTACTTAGGTAACACAAGCAGGTAGGTATCAGAAAAGTCTTAGATAAACATGAAAGAAATGTAAAATTTTCAATGACTTACAGATATGTAAAAAAAATAAGGGAGAGCACATCAGAATTCCAGCATGTGTGCTATCTAAAAGTGATTTCTGTTTAATTTGTTTCTGGACACCTAAGTGCACCAATTTATCAGATACTTTTATAAAAAAGACTTAATAATAATCTTGAATGTTTTACATGTCAAAAATGTACATTGCATAATAGTGATTTGCACATCAACAAAAGCTGAGATAGACAATACTGAATCATGTACTTCCAGTATAATAGAATGAATCCTTAAAGTAATTTGAGTGCAATTACTTTAAAAAGTGTTTTATCAATAAAAATGTAAAAAAAAAAAAAAAAAAAGTTGATAGTACCACAGTGGTGTCCCCATTCTCACCAGTGATCAGTAGTGGGACGTCTTCTCCCCTGAGAATGGACAGAGATGTTCTGGCCCTCTTTGGTCCCCCTTAATTTCTCAGGATAGGATTTTGGTCATATGCAGAAAATGATCAGTCTTTGTGTCAGCCATGAGCCGAGAAATTAATGAATGCCGTCAAGCTTAAACTGCTTCATCACATGCGTTTGTGTATATTTTTTTCCCCTGAAATTCCAAATATTTTGTGGTATCTTATTAAAATACTTGCTGCATATGACCTTTATTACACCACATCAACAACTAATGACTATATCAATAATAGTTGAGTATTTTATGAACACATGATAAGTGTGAAGAACCTGAGCTAACTGTTCTCATTGTGGCTGACAAACCACAGCTGAACAAGCGCACCTCTGCCTGTGGAGCATGTTGCTGTGGAGTGAAACTGCATGGTGGGGGGAATATGAGATAAAAGTCTCATGTGTATGTACTTCAATTAACTTTTTTTGTTTATTGGACTTTTAGAACAAACTACGTTGATACTGATTTTGGAAATAAAAGTAAAACTCCAATATTGAAGAAAACCAGAATGAAGTTGCTTCTTTTCAGTTATTCAGCAAAATATTACTAGTGCTTTCAATGGTAAATAACAGTGCATACGTTCATTTCCTTTGCAGTTAAGCCAATTAACATTTTTTATTTCTCTAGTAATACCTTGTAAATAAACATGTAGTTTTCATGTCCATGTGAATTCCTGTCTTGATGTTATAGTGCTCTGCCCATTGTTAAATACTGATTTTTATTTTGGCTCTGAAGATCTTCCCTCCACATAGGTAAACAATGACATAAATAACAGCATTTTTTTTGTTTGTTTTCATGTATGTGGGTGTATATTCATACAAGACCTTTCATTATTTACATCACATTGAGCTCATAATTTTTTCAAGTGAAACCTTCAGATTTTCTTTGATGCTGTCAAATACTTCTTTTCTTTTAGAGCTGATACTTTGTGCCCAGGCAGTGGACACCTCTCAGCCTACTGATCCTCGTGACAAATGCAATAGCCCCTGCATCACTTCATTTATGCCGTTTCACTCAAACTAGTATGTTTTTGAATCAGCATAAGGAAGGTAGCGTGCTTCCCCAAATGTTACCACTTTTATAAAAGACATTAATATTTATCTTCCAACCATTTAACGGTTACTTCTTAGATAAACAAACAAAGAGTGCTTGTGCTTTTATTTGTTATACCTTGGAATTTGTTTTTCCTCACTAATTTCTAGACGTTTAGCACTGTCATTTTATGAGAAAGAAAAAGTGAGTGTGACACAGTAACTCATATCAGTGAAAAATGTGCTGCAGGGCTCATTCAGTTCTCGCTTCCACGGGTGCAAATTAGGAGCGGTACAACTGCAGCAGGGCCACTTGGGTATAGTAAGTATAAAGCCATCACAGTGTGGAGAATTCGACTTTTTTTGCAGCTTGTTTGTCAGGCTGTGACAGAAGCAAGAGCAGTCTGAAAAATAAAAAGTGACAGCTGTGTATTAAGCATCCATAAATATTTTAAGTGTAGCTAAATATTGTTTAAAGTATTTAGCGCATTTCTAGAAGTTTAGGAGGCAAGACTACCTTTTTATTTTCCTCCTTATCTTCCCTCTTGTCACAGAGTAGTGGTGAGTTTACAGGAGCAATTCAAAAAGCTGACACCTCCCCCCTCCCCCGTTTTTTGTCCTTTTTTGGCCTCCTTGTCTTCTTTGAGCACCAGGTGTTCTTTTCAGCAGCTAGGAAGGTGTAATTGAGAGACAAGTGCCATGAATGAGACCGTGGAGCTGCCGACAGATGGGAATTCCCTGATCAGAGCTGTCTACCAGAGCCGATTGCGCCTCACCAGGCTGTTACTGGAAGGTGGGGCCTACATCAACGAAAGCAACGACAGAGGTGAAACCCCGTTAATGATTGCTTGTAAGACGAAACATGTGGATGCCCAGAGTGTCTGCAAGGCAAAGATGGTTAAATATCTACTGGAAAACAAGGCAGATCCAAACATACAGGACAAGTCTGGAAAGACAGCCTTGATGCATGCTTGTTTAGAAAAAGCAGGGCCTGAGGTGGTCTCTCTGCTACTGAAAAGCGGAGCTGACCCAGGCCTACAAGATCACTCTAACAGCTCTGCGCTGGTGTACGCAATAAACTCTGAAGACAAAGAGACCCTGGAAGTTCTTCTCAATGCCTGCAAAGCGAGAGGAAAGGAGGTAATCATAATCACAATAGACAAGTCTCCATCAGGAGGGCAAACAACAAAGCAATACTTAAACGTGTCTCCTGTGGACCTCAGTGAGCATTGTTCCCCAGCCGCCTGCACATCCCCATCAGAAATAGAACTGAAAACATCTCCACCCCCACTTTCAAGCTACAATGAAACTAAAAGTGCACTCTTCAGCTTTAAGGATCTGGACCATCCCAGAAGCACAGACAACCCATCTAAGTCAGTTTCACTGAGAAATTCCGGTTCAACAAATGCGGTTTCCAAGCTGGCACAAGTGCAGCGGCTGCATTCTGAACCTTGGATAAAGAGCTCTCCGCTGTTTCACCAGAGTAAAATTGCCTCTTTACATGGAGAGATTCAGGATGTAACTCCAGAAGAGCTCTCTTTTAAAATCAATGGCCTTGCCTTATCAAAGAGGTTCATTACCAGACACCAAAGTATTGACATAAAAGACGCTGCTCATTTACTGAAAGCTACTGATCAAACTGAATTGAAGAAATCGTCATATGATGAGTTAAACTCTCAGACTCTTTATGGTGAAGAGAAGCTTTTCCCCAGTGGGATTCCTGTGGGTGAGGATTCCAGTTTAGGACAGATCAGCTTCATTTCAGACCTGAGCAGTATTATCCAGAAAAGAAATTTAGGAGCAAATCATTACAGCTCTGATTCTCAGTTAACTACTAGTCTGCGTCCTGCTGCTGCAGAAGACATTAAGTCAGTGATAGGAAAGAAAAAGATCACCTCTGCATCTCACTCTTTGTTACCAAGTTCTAGAGAATTATTTGAGAGCATGCCTCCTGTTCCCCTGAGCAGAAGAAATCAGACTGTTCTAGAAAGACGGGGTTCAGGGGCTTTATTATTGGATCACTTTGCTCAGACAAGACCAGGTTTTCTTCCGCCACTGAATATGAATCCACACCCCCCAGTTCCAGATATTAGTTTCCTAAATAAGGTTTCTGGGGTTATTTCTTATGGGCAAAAACAGTTACTACCAGCAGTAGCTGCTTCCTCTAGGGAGACCAAAAGTACAAAAATGCTACTAAGGAGGCAGTCATTACAAACTGAACAGATAAGGCAATTACTGAATTTTTAACAGGAGAAATGAAGGTTTATAAAATCCTTACAATATGTACATACTTGCCTAACTATTTAACTGTTACACTCCTGAAAAGATAGCAGGTCTGCAACATAAGGCTTTCTGTCTTGGAGTGAGTTAAATATCTTAGATACTGCATAAAAAGATAGGCGTAACTACCTGTCTAACTAAGTGATGCTGTTTTCTGTAAATGGAAGAGTATTTATTATATTGTTTTCATAATATTTTCAACTTCAGCATTGAAACCTTACCCACAACAGGTTGAATCTACAAAGGATGTTAGGCACTGCAGTTCTCATTTTTGGGTTAGAAATACTATCCCTGCAAGGTTTCCCCAAATACATAGACTCTTTCTCCACCCAGAAATGTTGTACAAGTGAATTTTGGGAACTTGAAGCATTTGGCTGTGATGCTGGACATCAAAGCGTGGCTGTGGCCAAGCTGTGCAGTATCCACAGACCCCAGACACTGACAGTGTCACGAGCATGGACAAGTGTCTGCCAGCAGCATCTTCTGGCTCCAGTGGCTTCACTGCATGTTAACAGGCAATACAAAGACTAAGAAAAATCTCACAGAGTACTGTTGCATATGTAGCTTCACACATGAAATTCCAAAGACTGGGAGCCCATTGGAGGTGCCTTGCTGCCCGCCAGGAGTCAGCAGCTCTGATCCTGAGAGCTGGACTTCAGCGCATGACATGTGGCAGCGATCCTGCACAGAGCCATGAAGAGGTTCTCTCTCATCTGGTGTAAAATGACCAACCCCTGCTTCCCTGCTTGCAGCCTCAGATAGGCATGTCAATCAGTTTGGCTGTATCAAGCTACTTGAGTGCTGGAATTTGCTCATTTAAAAAAAAAAGGGGGGGGGGGGGGGGGGGAAAGGCAGAGTCTCTGTCAGAACTGGGTTCTGTTACTTTCTGCAGTTCCAGACTCTCAACAACCTGATCTCCAGAACACACACATCATCCTTCTACCCAGCCACAGGTCTAGGTGTCTTTTCAAGACAGGATACAGATGGTCGGAGACAGATTTTGTCTTGGTCTGTGCTTATGGTCGCACACCCATGCCTGGGACAAGCTCTGTCTTGCTGCTCAGACATTCCTAAATAAATCTGCCCAGCAGCTTGGATACTTGCCTGGGCGTTCAAAGTCCTTATTTTACCTAATTTGAAGCAAAAGCCTGAATTTGTTGCAAACCAGAAACATACTTTTGCCTTCAAGGTATTGTATATATCTCTGTTTTTAAGTATCTCCATCTAAAGAGTGTTTTTGCTTCCCATCTAGAGTTTTGTGGTTCCAAAAGTCTACCTTGTATTTGTGCATATTCTGTAGAAGCTTGGTTTCTGGTATCACATGTAGTATTTTATAGCTTGTCTTCTAAAGGTTGAGAAATATTTAATGTGCTCTGTTTTGCCAAAATTTACCTATATATAGGTAAATATATATATATATATATATATAGTATTGGTGTCTGTATAATGTGAATTTCTGTGTAATGAAATGACATACTCTTTTCTGAAAATAGTCAGCGGGTGTTATCTGCCTTCTTGCCACTTCAGTCAAAATTCACCCGGTCTATGATGTTTCCTAATAAGTAACTGTAATGTTGTTTAGTTTTGTTCTTAGTATAAGACAATTTCACGTAAGATGATAAATATATTGTCTCTGTAAGAACCTTTGGATGTGAAAATATAAAAATGTCCTAAAGTTCATAATGTACTTATTTTGAAGAAGGAAGCATGGATTATAGCTCTACTCTTACATCACTGTATGTAAAGTGCTGGTCTGAAAATACAAATTTAAAAAAATCAATTTTGCAACACCAAACCCTTCATACATCTAGATTCTAGGGAATAAGCAAACATGCAAATCTGTATCGCTATTGTCAAAATTAATTCTACTACACAAAATACAGGTCTTGAAAGTCATCATGTCCTTTACTGTCCTTCCCCTACAGCTCTCCTAACCTGGGATGCATAGCACTGGTGACAGCAGAGGAGCCCCAGAGTAACTGCGCAATTCTACCACATTTTACTTAATCAGTTATGATTGTCACACTTTTTTAGTTTCTTACCCATCAGGAGTAACCACTTCAAGTCACAGAAATTTGATGGCAACTGGGGTATTTTAAAATTTATTTGTTTATTCATTGGTTAGTTAGTTAGAGAAGGACTTTCCATCTATTGGAAGACTTGCTCATTCATGGACTGTATGGCCAACCCTAGTCTCTGCACATAAGCAACAAGTGTTCTCTGGGTTTCAGACAAACAAAACACCAACAACAACAAACCAACCAACCAACAAACAAACAAAAAACACCCCCCGCAAAAAAATAAAAAAATAAAACCACTAAAACCCAGGTGAGTTTGCATAGCTAAACATTCAAACCTGAGAAGTTACACTTCACTTAGTAACAGCTACTGGCTGCTGGAGGACGTGGTGAAACTGGAGGAGCCTTTGGTTCCTTTCAGGTTCAGTCTGAAAAACAGCATGGTACTTCAGCAGATGCTATTGGATCAACCTTAGCATGTACATGGTAGATACAAGGATTACGTGTAAAACTTGTTAGAAACCTGATTTCTGCTGTGTCAGTGTTATAATATGTGTAGAGATAGTAATTTTTACAAGTTACTCAGATGACGGAAGGAAATGCTAAATGTCTTGAGGAGTGAAGTCTTTTTGTCATGTTGCCAGTATTTTGTGCCTAACTTTAATGCAGAAGTAATGTGAAAAGTTAACATCAGTGTTTATTGTTGCATCAATGTTACAAGTGACCTTAGATGGAAAAGCATTCCAGTCATGTTTAATTGCTTTTGTTCTGATGCGTAAATAAAAGTTATTTTTTTCCTCCATTCAAAGAACATGGAAATAGGCATCCATTTATTCGCCATTTAGGAGCGGCTGAGTCACTATCAAAGGTACCCACTTTTAAGTGTTTCTCAGGATGTCTCTATACTGGAAAACTGGAACTATTAATTAGATTTAATCAAGCATAGCTGAATTTGTACAAAGCAATGTGTGAGAGAGCCTCTATCAGTAGCTTTTTTTAATGTTTAGTTTCAGTGAGGATACACTTCGGCCATTTTTGAAGTCTTAATCCTAGTTGTTTTCCAGTTGTCCTTAAAGTCTCTTAAGCAAAGAATGGGAAACAAGACCTGATTTCTAATGTTAAATTCCCCCCAAAGCTTAGAAGTTTAAAAACAACAAAAGACCTTTCAGGTGTTCTTTATGTATCTCAATAAAGAAAACATCACAAGCTGAAACTTCTTCCTTTCCAGTTTTCCTTCAAGAACCATTGCTTCCCACGCCACGGGGAATGGCTTATTTCACACACTTGACAGCAAAAAATCAGTGAAGCTCATCCACTCTAACTTCTAAAAAGATTAATGGTATAAATTCTTAAACAGTCCTATACTAAACTATTTTAAAAAATGGAAGTGATACCTCTGTAAGTATTCCTGTCAATGCAAATTACAGCTTTCAGGAATATACACTAGCTATAAGATTATTGGTTTTGAACCTCTGTGATAATATTTTTGCAGACCATCTAAGAACCTAGAAAGGTGAAAAAATCTTTTTTATCTTTGGTTTCAATTTTGTCTGGAAAATACTGTGAAACCATACAAAGTATCTTCTAGATAAATACTGGTGGCCTCATAAAAATAGTGGTCATCTAAAAACTTCTGTATTTTAGTTTGGTTCATTAAATACAAGAACAGTAAGTCACAACATGAAAATACTACAAAAACAAAACAAAACAGTGTTCAAAGTTGTATTTAAGGTAGCGTGTTTGAAGTACAGCTTTGAAAATATCCTTTCCTGCTCTTTTTGTTTGTTTTCACAATAAGGAGAAAGTCACTTGGAGGAATTGTTCCCACTTGCTTTTTGTCTTTTTACAATTATGAAAAATAATGAAACTCTTCCAAGAGCGTTTGATGCAGCTACACAAGAAAAATAGTAAACTAAAAGTCATTAAAGTTCAGTCTTTTTTCCTCATCGGTCCTTAGTAAGACTTTCATCTTACTGCATGTCATGTAATACAACTGATCAACTTTCCAGCTACTTTTTTTCTAAAACCAGATATTTATAATAAAATGGATTCTTTTATTAGTAAACCATTACTCCATTAGTTTACTATTTTATTCATGTAACAAGAACAAGGCTTGCTACAGAAAGGTTAATGTTAGTCACAAGTAATGATCCTACTAAAAACATTCAAACTGTTCTCATAAGAGGTACAAGCTTTTTTCACTTTCAATTTAAAACTCGGAGTTAGAAGGAAGAATACTTGTTGTAAAATATTTCCCACTGTTTGCCAGCATAGTATTTTCTCCTTCAAGTTCAAAGTTTTACTGGCACCGCAATACCTTCAAAAAGATCGGTTTTGATATGGAGACATCTTATGAAAACGCTTTTTCTAAAGTAAAAGGGATAAAATGCCAATTTTTATGACTAATTGCTCTGATAAAATTCCCCAGCTATAAATCCTTTTAAAAAAAGATGGCATTCTTACAGTCCCTCAGAGAAATTAACCTCATTTTAAAATCTTTAACATCCAATATTCCTGTTCTTCAAAGTATACAGGTTATCTGAGAAAGGTGTCTGCCTGGACGATGTCTGTAGCTGAAAGAGAGCACATCTCCTAGGAGTATCCTTGGTTTTAGCATTTTACACAACCAAAACATAAGCTTGTTTGTTTATATTTACACAAAATAGACAACAAAACCTGAGGACGTTGACAAGGGGCTGGATCACTCTACTGATACAAACATTTGAGTTACTTTGTGCAAAGTCTTCATTTAAACACGTTCCTTGCACAGATCTGTTAAAATGCAACGAAGAAGAAAGTTTATAAGAACTGAACTGTAGGAATTACAAACAATTACTTAAAACTAATTTTGCACCTGTTTTCTGTGCTAATATTTATTTTGTAGTAGGTGAAAAGTGCCATTAAATTATTAAAAAAAATATATATATATTCTGGAAGGAATGCCTGGAACTTCATCGCCAAATCAGGGCTTATTCCACCTGTATTGCTCCCTTGCTCCTCTGGAGTACTAAATACGATCAGTGAGTGCTGTAACATGCAGAAACGGAAGGATAAATTTAGACAGGACATAATTCACTTAAACTGGGATTTAGGAAGATCAGGTGTTAACATTTCAACACTTAAGCAAGTACCAGAGGACTCTGAGAATCTGTGTGAAGTTGAAATTACTGTTTTAAATATAACCACGAAGATGGAACCTCCTGTAGCACAGGGCTCTGTCTAGCACCACTCTGTAGGTCTAAGATTAATTCAGGGGTGTTGGCCTAAGTAGGAAAAAACTTTATGTTCATGTTATAACATGTTAAACATGTTATGTTTATGTGACGTTATGTTCAGCTGGGTTTAAGTGCTGTTTAAAAAAACTCTACAATCTTAGACTGAAGAGTGAATTTTTTAAAGATTGCAAACAGTCCAGATTATTCCCAAATTTCTGAACTCCAGATGCAGCTGCATGTTGATAGACTGTAATTAATTCCTGTATTTTTTGCCCTGAAGGCATCAGTTAGCAATTAAAGCACTTCTACAACCTGCCAAAAATCGCATGGGTTACAGGCTTCTCTCTGAAAAAGTTAGTCCATTTTAAAATAAAAACTTGACCTGAACGTACATTTTAGAAACACAATAACTGGAACACCTTTTAAAAAAATATATTTTAATTCTGCTCAGACAGATCCCAACTGACATTACAAATCTGCAGATGCAATTTCTATGTTACAACAATGACAGGAATGGCAACTGGGTGTCAAAGGCAACAGCTATAATGATACAAGGACCACTGAAAAATTCAAGGGAACAAAACCAAAATATAAGGATATTTAAAAACAAATTTATTTGCCTTGAAAATTCACATGTTCAAAATTCAGAAGATGATAAGATTAACATAGTTTCAATTTTATTGGAAGCACAATAAAAAATGGTAATTCTTTATTGTGGATTTTAATGAATAAACTTTGCTACAGCAGTGTAAGATGTTATTATCCCCAGCATCCTATTGCACCGATCTGCCGGAAGTTACTGCTCCTGCAGAACAGCTGGCAGAAGGGAACACAGATCTTACTGTCCTACTGCAATTAAGAGTAACTGCAGTATGTAGTGAGTATTTTCTTCATCCACATTGAAAGGGTAATAACGCAATAATTACAGTGATCTGAAGGAAAAAGACAAGTCAGGAGTAACAGCATCCAGAAGAAAGTATTACCATCTTACTTCACTGCAAAGACAGTTGCCAGAGCTCAACCATCAAAGCGCTAGAAGAGAGGCAAAGAAGTAGAGACTCATACAACACTCTGGCTTGGATTTTATTTAGGAGCCCTCGCTTTTGCACATAGGTCCGTACAAGATTTGTACATAAAACTCTTGGTAAAACTGTCAGTAAATATAGCAAACTAATAGACGATAAACCTAGGCATTAGGGAATCACATTGCATAAACATACAGGTATTACTGTAACAAAAGACAAACAGATTAAAGAATAATAGTCTACAAACATCAAAACACAGCATCAAAAATCTATCAATATTACTTTTCAATTAAAATTTCAAGATATGCAATATCGTCTCATGGTAGAAAACAACTTCTAATTAACAAAAGGTTATGAAAAAAAATTCTTTAAAACAAGTGCCACAACACTTCCTAATATCATTTTGTTAATAGTTTTACCCTTATTAAAATAAATACTCTCTGAAAATCAAATAAATTTTAAAATAAATTGAAAGAAATTTTAGAAGAACATGGAAATTTAAGGAAAAGCTCCTCCGAATTTGGATGTAGTGTAGGATGCATTTCATAATACTCTACTAGCCTCTTCAAAACCCTTTCAAAATCAAAAGAAAAAAAAAAAACAGCCCAAGCATTTTGAACTTCACAACACTGCTAACTGCTATTACTATAGTTTTACTTACAGAAAAAAATGAAGGAAAGAAAGGAAAGGAAGGGACTATTTTGTCACCAAATTATTCAATGAGGTACAAAAACTTTCTCTGTAATTCACTTTCTCTGTCTTCTTAATCTGTAACGGCAACTCCTGATGGCGGGTTGCAGAAGTAGAGGTTTATGTTAACCTGATTCACACAAGGGGACTCAGAAGGTTCATATAGTTTCCTGCAGCTATTGCACAATCCCTACTGATAGAAAAAAGATAACATGCACCAGGTGCTGGAATCAAATTCTTCTGTCTCCAAGCAGCACAATAAAAATCACAAGTGCTTGAGGTCAATAACATTAAATAGGGTTTAATGGAAAGTTAAATGCAAAATAAATTTGAGATAACATTAGCAAATGGCTTAATCACAGACAGCTGACTGATAAATAAAAAGGTTTTAATCAATCTTGAAGAAAAAGACAGGTTCTTTCTTTGTTGTTTTTTTTTCTTTGTTGTTTTTTTTTTCTTTTCAGTCAGAGTAGGCCAAAACTGATTCAACTAATTCAACTGTTTTTAAAGAATTTCCTTTGATTCCACAGTACATTCAAAAAACACAAACCTCAGAAAACTAGCTTCTGTTTTGCTTTAGTCATTACACACATTGCTTCTGAATTTCATTGAGTAGTCATGGAGGATTAACGATGCAACCTTTCTTCTGTGACATTATCTATTTAGTAAGTTCCATCAAATTCACAGAAAAATATATGGCTTGAGCTACATTTTAAGTAAATTAGAAACATTTTATTAATCACTTAACTCACCTGGATATCCAGAACAATACCTAATCCATTAAAGTCAACCAGGTTTGTCATGTAACAAGGACAAGAATGTCTAAAAACTTGGCTGAAAGATAACAGACATTAAGTAACACTGCTGGAGAAAAAAAAATCCTCAAGCAGAAGGCTCCTAAAGAAAGTTTTAAGGACAAGGAATAGATCATTTGCAGAAGAAAAAAGGAGACCTCAACAGCTAGAGCAACACAGAACTGTCATAGATACCTGTTTCCAACAGAATAAATAACTGGCTTTCATCTCATCTTTACTATCTTATTGCCAGGCCCACAGTTAACACTTCTGATATTACAAGGAGAGTATTTGTAGGAAGAGCAGCATGAAAACAGAGAAACAAATTCAAATTAATTTATTTGTGTGCAAGTCAGACCAGGACCCAAGCCCCTTTGCAGGACAACTAACAGAGATACATGGGTAAAAAAGAAAACAGAGAAATTCAGATTTATAGGATAATCCATACAGAATAATCAACTTCAGAATATTGCCAAACCCTTCTGTCACTGCAAGAACGCTTCACAGAATTCACTCCAGCACTTTGTTT
The DNA here is from genome assembly GCF_040182565.1 of Anser cygnoides. Lineage (NCBI taxonomy): Eukaryota > Metazoa > Chordata > Aves > Anseriformes > Anatidae > Anser > Anser cygnoides. The sequence continues at coordinate 8,357,720 of NC_089912.1, read as the reverse complement.
AATCTACTTTCACATGTCTTGTTACCTTAATTGATTTTTCTGGTAACCAGACTGTGTCTTCATTTAATTGTATCTGACTGTCTCTGTTTATTCATATCCATATATATTATTCAGTGATATTTCTTCTACAATGCCTGTATGCTTAAAAGTACTTCTGGCAATTGCTGATAACGTTTTTTACTTAATAGTTTAATCAGTTTTAACAATTCCTAATGCTTCAGGTATTAAAAAACCTGAATTATACTATTTCCTACTAGCTTGCTGTATGTACTGTAGACTCAAAGCAGCATCCAGAACTTTGGTTAATGGGAGCTTTGGTCAGTCAAACATCCTGTTCTCCCTGAAAAGGAGTAAAGTGAAAAGGTCATTATCCAAAAGAGTGTACTACATCATCAGATCTGCTTTCATGCCTGTTCAGGTAATAGCTCCTGAGAGCTGGGTTAGTCAAAATGAACTGGATTAGAAAAGGGTCGTTGAAGTACTTAAAATATTTATCATAGTTACGGCAAGTAAGGAAATAGTTAATGCCTCTTCTTCCAGTGCAATAGCAAAGTGTTACCACAAAGCTAATAGAAACAGATGCTATAAAGAATAAAGAGGATAAATCTGTTCAAACCTGCTCGTGTTGGCATAGTTAACTAAACAATACATCTTTTCTCCCAGTTCATCAAAAGGAATCACACTGATGAAGTTGACCTTTTGGTGGTTACTGCCATTCATTTTATAAAATGCAGACAGAAGAGAGGCAAAAAAATGCTTAAATTAGGCCTTTTCCTGCAGATGACAAACAAGGTTGCAATGAGTTTATTTTTTTTGAAGGCAAAGTTTAACTTCTGAAAATTTTTGAAATTGCATTCTGTGAATCAAAGAGATGTCCAATCCAGGGGAATGTAGAAAATAACTGTACAATCACAGAAATGTACAATTTTTGTGGTAAGCACCAATTACTGTACAGCTATTTTACTCCTAAAGCCTCTGGCTTTCAAAAAGACTACAACAGAACATTTTACATAGCTACTCTTACACCTAAAATTTAGTTTAAGACTCCTGAAAGAACAATCAGCACTTCTCTTATAAACTGCTGGAGGTCTTTTTAATACTGTAGCTGACATATACTTCACTGCAATCCATCTATGTGCTTTAAGTACAGGTCAGAATTATAGTTCATTTCACCATTTCTCTCTGCCCCAGTGCCTCCTTCGGCTACAGCTACAACTCCAGCTTTTCACAGTCCAGGGACACAGTCCATGCTGCTGATGGCTCGGAAAGCATGGAGGAAAGCCACTAAAGGTATGACTGTCACACTTCAATGAACTCGATTAGTTTTAATTCAGGAAAAATAACTATTTTATCTCCCTGGAATATGTAGCATCATGGATCCCCCACCCAGCAATCAGAATCTTCTATTCACTAGGACTGAGAAAATTTTCTATTATGATAGCAGTAAAAACTGAGTGTATCAGGATGAGCTACAAAATAAAACCTTTCAGAAACTGTATGTCTCTGTACTTACTACAACCTCAATTCTTGTCCGCCTGTAAAAAGTGTGAACTATTTTCTTTGGTAGACATCAAGTGTCCCATAACTGGCTTACACAAAAGCAGTTGGTAGCAAATTATCATGGTCCACAACTACGCACTGAGGACGCTCTCCTCTTTATATGCTTGCAGGGAACAAGTGCTAGAAGGAGAGGGGAGATGCATATGATGAGCAAGTAACAATTCTGACCTATCAAAGAGGCATTACCTATTTGGGAAACCTTTTAAAAAAGTTATACAAAAACTTCTTCAATAACCACGGGTGCGTTCACTGAATGAGAAGTTTTCATGTTTAAAGAGGCTAAGTATTACAAGGTCTCAGCTCATGGGGTTCACATTTAGCATTCTGTTCCTATGGCTTTTTTGAATTCAGAATTTTGTGGTTCTAAGATGTCATAGTAAACCCTACTTTTATCACAGTTTTTTCGGATGTAAAGCAAATCTTCTACAGAATACACATCTTGTTTCCCTGTCCAAATGGTGAGGCTGTACCTATAAAAAAAGAAGAGAGAAAAAATAGAGAGTATTTTCTTAATTTAAAGGATATAAGACAGAAAGACATTGCAATAATATGCTTCTAAAAATAGTCAGGACTACGGTATCTTAATTTTAGGAATGAAATTACATACCAAAAAAATATCTCCTTTAGATTTCAAAGTTAAGCAACAAAAATTTATGAACTACCCGAATTAAACATCCCTGTCCTCTTTACCCCTTCATGTCCAGGAAAATCATCTTCCCCCACCCTGCATTTGTGCTACAAGGCACTGCGCCGATAGTCTCTATACTTGTCTTATTACCCCAATGACTTACAATTAGCAGGAAAATCAGTTCTTGAAAATGCTACTCCAAAAGCGGGCATGCTCCAACACATGCTCAAACTAGTTTGCACAGGGAGCCTACAGAATGCTTTGTACAGACAGGCTAGCATAAGAACATGATTGCAAGCCTCTAAATAAACCTCTGTTTGATTCAGGTAAATGACAATTTGCAAAGGCCTATTCATTTACCACATTTTTTTTTTCCTTAGAGATGAAGAAAATCACACAATTTGGTTCTAGTAAAATTTAAGTTCTTGCAACTACAGCTAAATTTGTTAGAACTTCCCAAGGAGGACTGCAATTTTTTTAAGATGGACAATTGTCCATTACCCAACACAATTTATACCTAGCCTGGTTCTTGTATGAACTGTTCCTCAAGGAATAAAATAAACAATCCAGGGCAGATATCCAGCAAAGAAATTTCAGGCTGAACATTAAGTTTGATAAAGTAATAAATAGTTACAGAGTTACAGAGCAATAGTTACAGAGCATTATAACAGCAAATAGGAGGCAACTGGTGATATCAGTCTCACATTTTCTCACATATGTGATGCATAGTGATGACATCTGATTAACTGGATGCATCTTCCATACCATATCATGCATGCTTTTCTCATTAATTGCACAGACTTTATTATAACTTTTTCAAAAAAAAAAAAAAGCATTACTGTCCATAATATCCACATAACAAACTTTTTTTTCTTTTTTTTTCCCTTTGTTTAATAAAACTGTATTAATTTAAAACAGAAGTAAATCAGAGTGTAGCTGTATGTCAGCAAAGCCAGCTCAGGAATTTCTGACTTCTAATGCCACTAAAAAAATGGGAATTTAAGGATGAGGTGAAGAGAAAATCCTACTATTTCAGTGGGAATTATGCTTTTATACATTGAAGAAATATTTGAGAATGACACAAATCAAAGAAGATATCCTTAACATAACAGTATTTAGAAATGAATTTCCCAGTTTACAATAATCATCTCTCAACTCTCCACTGTTAACATGAAAAAAAACACTTAATTTTTCTGCCTTATTTTCACTAATTACTTAGAAATTTTTCAGGAAACTATTTGTATAAAATTCTCTGGTTTGTGCTTTGACCTTGGTTAGTGCTTAAGGAGCAACTTTATTGAAGTGTAGGTAAGCAGAGTAGGTGAAAAAATGAGTAAATGGCAGTGTGTATAAAGCAGATTTTATTCTTCTTCTATAATAGGCAAATACATGTTTGCTACGAAATTGTTATGGGTTTATAAGAACAGTTTTTAAAAGGAAGTATAACTTGGTGTTTGGAAACCACTTAATATATATCAAGTACCTAATCAAAACAAGTTTGTAGCAAACTTACTAACTTCTGTAGCACTGGTTTGGGCTGGGATGGAATTAATTTTCTTCATAGCAGATCAGTATGGGGTAAGTTTTGGAATTGCGATCAAAACAATGTTCATTACACAACATCACGTTCAGCAGTAAAAACTTGTGGGAGTGGAGGGAAGTTTGCCAGAGTTGCTGTTGATAAGGCACTGGCTGGGCGTCAGTGGGTTGGTGGTGAGCAATTGCTTTTGCATTGCTTGTTTTTCTTGGTTTTGCTTTATTTTGTCCCTCCTCTTACCTAGAAAACTGTCTTTATCTTAGCTGATGAGTTTTCTCACTTTTGCCCTTATGATTCTCTTTCCAGTCCTGCTGGGGTAGAGCTGGGTGATGCCCAGCTTCCTACCCAGGTTAACAAACAAATTCCAACTCAAAAATCACCTTTGATGTTTTTATGGCACATTATTATATAGTATACAAGTAACCTAATACAAGGAATATATAAAATGTCAGTACTAAACCTCATTAATTCTAAATTGCAACATCAAACTGCTTGGTCTATTTAACTACATTAGTCTTATGAAATGCATGTAATGGAATTGGATTACCTATAAATCCAATTAATCCTATAAAAGATTCATTAACTATAAAGAGTAATTTTAAAAGAGGCTTTTGAAATTTAATTATTTTACAGAAGTGAATACTGACTAGTCCTGGATGATAAAACAATTGAAGAACTGATGGAGTTAAGGAACTAAAGGAATAAGCTAAAAGAACATATTTTCAATTTAATTGGGATAAGCATGTACATATAAATGTGCTGTACTTAATATAACAAATATGTACCTTTATAATAAGGACTGCTAAAATTGAAGGAAGTTCCTCAAACTTACCTGTCTGACTGTTGTATTAACCAACAAAGCTCAGGCATTGACTGTCGTACTAATGCTGCTCTTACAGGGAAAGTAACAGGCTGGGAAAGTGTACTGCATATCTGAGCCATTTCTTTCACCATCATCCAGTCATAGCCTACAACAAAGGCCATTTAAAATAAAGACATGATGATTTATAGAATGGTAAGCTTGCAAGACAAAACAAGAGCAAACATTGGTTTTGTGAAAATCAGATAACTCAAAAAAGAAATCACCAAATGATTATAAATAAAAAATGTCAATGTCCCAATACCAACATGGAAAAAGAAACTTATTTACATTAACTGCACTGTTATTTTGGATAAAGCTAAAGAATGTGACATTTTTAATGTCCAGGAAACTGTATCTTTGCTCTATCTCTAAAAATGTGTTGCCACTGACTTCAGTATGTACTAGTTTTAACATGACTGTGGCCCTAAGAAAAACAGAAACATTACGAAGAAAAAAAAAAAACAACACATTAAATGCTAGAAGACAAGCAACCTAAAACACTTGCAGTGCTTGCTGCTGAATTTTTTACAAGCACTGGACATAAAATGCTGTTTAAATTTTCTCTTACTTTATGAAAATCTTAACTTCAGTAACATCAGTTAATCATTTGTTGCTCAATTACTCTAATGCAATGTAGTTACTGAAAAGCCTACAAAAGCACAAAATTTTAAATAAAGGTTTTGTTGGGCAAACAGTAACTTGCAGTTGTAAACATTCAAATAAGTTGTTTCTCTTTTGTCTTACAGTACATCCATAATTAGCATCATCATAAACTGAAGTTTTGAATGAACATAAAGTTAGATTTATTAAAAAAGATTATTCCGTACATTATTTCTTATGTGCATTTCCAACAACTTCTTACTGTACTGATAATACTTCGGAGAACATACAAGTTAAAAAAAGTCTCTATAACATACAACACAATCATCATAAGGAAATACTAAATCTTGCTAATAAACAATAAGCAATTTGAAACGGTGTATAATTTTGTCATCGTTGTCCCAGATGATACTAGTGGGAACTGTGTCATTGCATACAAATGCATGGGCCCTGCAGTAAAAAATCCCAACAAAACAGCTCTGAGAATGATGAGAGGATGCCTGTAGAAAAGATCCTAAAATAATGTTTACACGTTCCAGATTTAAACTTTAGTTAGGGATTAACAATAACAAACTGCAATTAGATTCACAAAACTGAGATTTCAGAAAATTATTAACATCAATAACTCGGAAAATCTATTGCACAAATTCAATTCTTCAATAGAAATGTTGAAAACAATGTTGACCAGCAATTTGATTTCAGTTATCTAATGAAAGAGCAAAATCATAGGTTTTAAAACTTCCAGCTAATCATTTTTTCTCTAGGAACTGTGCCAGAATTCTGATTACCATTCCGATCCTGCCAGGATTCAGGGAGCAGACCACCTGAAAAAGAACTCAAGCAGTTTGTCCCCAAGAAATTCTGCAGTGCATGAGAATGAGAAGAACAAAGTACCGTTTATTTTAACAGAAACACAGAATTTTCATACAGTTCCATTGCAACTCAAAGACAGAACTAATTGCTACATAACACACTATCAAATATACATCAAGAAAGAAAATAATTCTTCTTATATTCACTACTGTTTCCAAACTGACAAGATGGCATTCGATTTATTTTGAATCAACTATGAAATTAATTTGAAGGGAGTAGGCTATAGAGCATATGAATTACATTTTCTATCTTTACCTTTATTTTGTTCGTCAGGGTGCCATCCAGTCGTCCACCCCAGCGACAAGGTTACGTCTGGAAAAACCGAAGTGACCGTGTCAAGGAATCCTTTCGCATCCACTGCAGCGCTACTCCCGTTCGGTCCCGGCAGGATGTCTGCGTTGAGCCAAACAGGTCGCCTCAAATGCGGCTTCACACACTCAAGAAGCTCCAGGGAAGGCTGTACGGCATCTAGACTGTGCCGGCAAGATGCAGATGAGGTGAGATGCCTTACCAGACTGAGGACGGGAAAGGCACTGTGCGTGTACAGGTGGGGAAGTTGATGAAAACGCCCCACGTAACCCAGGCAGCATCTGAGCAGACGCTGAGGAGCCTTTCTACCACAAGGTGACTGCCCAAAATGAACTGCTTCATGGCTCGTACTTCATGGCTCTTCTAACATGAGGCTTTGTAAGACTTGGACTTTATTGGATGCTTGGTAAGGATTTTAGTAAAGGAAGCCACAGCAGGCTCTGACTAACATTTTAAATCAGATTAGACAACTGGGCTGACGATACCTGAAAGCCAGAAGTGCTGTCATAAATTTAAATTTATTTCTCCTATTCGAGTATGTTCCTGAGGCTTATATACTATCTGAAGGCTAAAAGCAGTCTCTCTCAACCTAGCTTAAAATGGTACATTTTTTGTCCACAGATAGCTATTTCAAATCCAGTTGACAGACCAAAAATTACTTTCATATCTGTGCAAGATGATGCACCTGTATTAGGACAATAAAAAGACAAAAACTGAGCATTTTAGGCAACTAACAGGCTGAAAGGGCACTCATCTGAACATTTTAACCCTGGCAGTGGTTATTCCCATAGCTCAGAAGTGTGGCATACCAACGGCAGCATGGTCTGCACATCAGATGCTCATCCTATAGATAATTATTAAGTATGCGATGTCGTCACTTGAGCAACCAATGTAGAAACCTCCTGTAATCATTTAACAAAATGTCTTAAGTCTTATTCTTGTTATTCGCTTAAATCAAAAGAAAGAGCATAGCTAGAAAGCAAACTATAACCTTTCCCCATCCTAACAAAACTTTCAGAAGTTTTGTGGAAAAAGAAAAAAAAGGAAATGTAGAATAATGGGGAAAGGGACTGAATGCCAAGAAAATAGATAATTTTTCTCACTCACCAAATTAATGAACATTCCATGTAACATTCAGGAATTTGAAATTGTTATGGTCAGAGTCGTGCTTTCCTTATTAATAGCAAGGACCTGTGTTTTCTCCTGTGTGTCCTTCTCACCATTTTGTAAGGTTGGTTCTGGAACAAGCTATTCCCAAACCCAGCTCAGGATGAGGTCAGATGAATCATGTCAGGATGTTCAGCCAGACATGAGAATGGCAGCCAGCCGTGTACCCTGAGCTGCCTGTGTTACTTACTGTGAAAAGTCATTTTGTACATTTTAACTTTTGTGTTGTTGAGAAAACTGCGTATTGTCAGGAATTCCACCCAGCACTTTCAGTTATTAAGTACTGGCTCCATTGGCTCATTTTTTTTTTCCCAGAGAAAATCTAGTAATGGCTTGAATGAACATTATTGGTTTAAGTATTTTTCACATCTTATGAAGCCAGAACACTTCACATGTTCCCAGAACTAATATGCAGGTGATCCTCCAAATCAGCAGACTGCCTTCATTTTTGCTGTAAATTACATGATAATGGAAAGAGAAACAAACAAATAAAGCAGCATCCCTCGGAAACAAGACAAACACACAAAAAAGAACTAACAGCCCTATTTTTATTCCACAGCACTGAATAAATCTGAACAAATTAAAATGTATTGTTGACTCCACTTTAAGATGATTCTGGCATTTTTGAAATGTGACTCTGAAGTCCTGTTGCAGAATACATTAATTCGAACAGGAAATGTGATTATGTGATTAATCAAGCTCACAGAGTAGAAATACAGAAAATATTTCTTTTTAAGCACCACTGGAATAACCTTCAAAACTTCAGCAATGGTACACAAAGAAATATTGTCCAAATGAACATCAAATTCTGTGTCACTCGTTTGAATGCATCTGCACTGTGTGCTTGTATTTTTTAAATGCTTTTATACAATCAGACTTTTACAATGCAATATAATTTTTAAAGCTTTTAAAAAAATCATTGCACTTGGTCAGAAACTCCTTGTAGAAAAAATGAGGCAACAGTTTTTAAATTAATTTCAGGAATAACTAAAACTGAATTGAAAAAAAAATGAAAACTTCTCTACTTCTCTTATCATTTTCCTTTCCTGTCTAAGCTGACTTTTAGAGACTCTGTAACAATAAAAGTCTGCCCCCATTTTCTGTATTCTCATGAACTTTTACATGAAAACTGTGATTACATTACATAGAACAACAGGTACAAATTTTATAGCTACCTAGCAATTTTTGTGTGTCTATAACATACCAAGGCTCCTTTAAATGTGCAGCTGGATTCTCCATCTGCTGCAAAAACTGATGTACACAGATAATCAGACAAAGCTGAAGACAGGAATTGCAGAGATTACATCTGAAAATCACATCTCACTTTGAACACAATTTCAAACTTTTCCAAGCAATTCCATGGGCTTCTCAGGTGCATTTTCCAATAAAGCTAAGGAAACAGCATGGTTAAAATTGAAAATGAACGTCTGAAGCTGAAATTGAGAAGTTAGACCAAAGAAACTGAATTTACTTCAATATACATTCAACTTACCATACTGACAGTAATAAAGCTTTACTGTATTACAAATCACACTCAAAAATTGCATCATGCATGGTGAGAGATCAGACATTCAAAAGAATATATTTAATTCATGAACTGAGAAATTTCCAACAGACTGTTAATATTGGAGCTGGTGAGAGAACAGAAGTCCTCTCCTTAAAAAAAAAAATAAATAAAGAGTTCTGGAAAGAAAGATGTATATGCTGATATGGGATGATATATGCTGATATATATATATATATATATATATTTTAAATCAATATGACCTTCAGCAGGCCTGGAACAGAGCTAACTTTTCAACAAGCTGTTCAGAAGCTCCTTAAACAGCCTTGACAAGTTCATTCCCCTTCCAGAGTAGAGAACACCACTGAGAAATCTGGAGGACAGCAGGAGTGACATGCATGCCGCTGGGCAGAGAGAGACCCAGCGTGCTCAGCCCCATCTGCAGCCTGGCAGCCACTCTGACTTCCAGCCGAGAGGTCGTCTTTCCTAATTTATTTGCTCAAGCAGAAAACTGGTGGGAGTTTTCCAGGTAGGCACTACCAAGTCAACTTTCCCAATGGGAAAATTTTGCTCAGTGGCAACTCGGTAATAAGTTGACTGAATATGAAATCATCTGTGGTTAAAAACACTTTAAAGCTTCTATTCTTGAAACGCATTCAGTAATACCGACTATGATTCACTACGGTTACTGTTCAGTAAGGGAGGAATAATTCTAAATTGCACAATCAGAAAAGGTTTGGTTTATGATCACCAAAATATAGCACTGCCTGTAAAACTGTTAATTGTAAATTAGTAAGAATGACATATATATACAAATATACATGTATATGTATATGTAGTATATACAAATGTTTTTGTCTTGAAATACCTCTTAAAATCCAACTTGATGCCTTTATCTGTGTTGACAATCACATTTAGCCATTCCTGCAACGTGATGTCACTGTCTGTTTCAGGCGGATGAGCCATGATAGGTTCTCCGTTTCCTTCCTTGCCACCACGGAGAAGGACATCTGCTTCTATCATGTGAACCTCACCTGTTATTAAAAGATGAGTGCTGTAAGAGAAAGCAAATCCAACAGCTCCAGTGTCTGCTTCAGAATCACAACTATTGGGAAGACTGTGCACGCTTTCCCCACAAAGATCAGTGACTATGAGTTGCTCTATGTGAAGCAACAGAGATGCATTTTTGGGGTAGTTCAGTCAGCAGGCACTTTAGAAATCTACAAGCAAGTGCAAATTGATTTTTGAAAGCACGTTTAGCCAAGTAATTGCAGTGGAGTTGAGGAACAGCAAAATGAATATCCAAAATGTGAATCCACTCTTGCTAAATTTCAAATCTTTTTCACTTAAAATAAAGTTCTGGAGCTTCTTAAAGAAAAGTCACCAGAAGATTTTAATGCTGACAGAGACAGTGTCAGATTCCTTTTGTTTCATTCCCCAAACTGGCCAACTCACTTGAGCCAGAACTTTATGAAAATCATAGCTGAAGCTCAACACAAATGAGTGGAAATCTTAGGAAGGCTGCAAGCTCTTGATAACAGCTTCCTATAATGAGAGGTATCTGAGAGCTTGGACAGTGCTAACAGCTTTGCAGTGAATTCAATAAAAACGGTTACTTAGATGGAAATACTACAAAAAAGATGATGATAATTGTATTGATAAAAAGCAAATCAAAAACATCACATATATTCCAATGTTCACATAGATTAAAATTCACAACAACATACTGCTCATAAATAACCTGAAATACTTAATTACCTGGAACAAAACAACCGGAAAAAAGTAGTAACAAAATTGTCCTGTAGAATCCAGTAAATACTACTCTATGTGTTGCAACAGTACCTAATTTAAAACCATCCTAAAAAGGCCTAGAAGAGGATTCATCCATACGAGGCCAAAACTACTCAGAATCCCTAACTGCTTCTAGAAGACTGGGCAAATTTTGCCGTACATCCCTGACAAAGCTGTCACAAGCACTCGTCCCCCAGCACTTTGGCTGCTGCTTGATGGGAAGGTGCCCAAAGCAAAGCCAGCTTGAAAGTGATAGTAGTCTCCCTTCTGCTTTTTTACTCCGCCTACTACTGGCTTTTTAACAGAACTGATACTGAGTCTCATCAGGTGGATGGATAGACTGACAGATTTTTTAACAGGTTGCTTCATTTTTTTTCTGTTTTCCAGAGCACATCCGCAGATGGGAATGGCGTTCCCTCGGGTCCTGTCGCTGTCCCCAGGGAGCAGAGCTCAGCGCCTGCCCCTCCGCTCCCCTCGTGAGGGAGCTGCAGGCCGCCATGAGGCCTCCCCTCGGCCTGCTCTGCTCTGGGCTGAACAAAACCAGGGACCTCAGCTGCTCCTCACACATCTTGCCTTCCAGGCCCTTCACCATCTTTGTTGTGCTTTGGACACTAAATGTCTTATGTCCTACGTTGTGGCACCCAAGCCTATACTCAGTACTGGAGGTGAGGCTGTCCCAGCGCAGAGCAGGACGATCCCTTCCTTCCCCTACCAGCCAGCAGGGCTGTGCCTGATGCTCCCCAGGACATGACCAGCCCTGCTGGCTGCCCAGGCACGCTGCTGACTCACGTCCAACCTGCCATTAACCAGAACCCCCAGATCCCTTCCGCGGGGCTGCTCCCCAACCTCTCATCCCCCAGCCTGCGCATACAGCCACTGCTGCCACGTCAGGGAAAACAGCTCCTGCATTCCCCACTGTCCTCACGGAGACGAAAGAGACATGTTGCGTCCCTCTGCAAGGTGCTCCAGACAAGCTCAGCTTGTGTCGGTGAAAGCAGCGGGCCCCTCGCCGCCTCCCCCAGCTGCTCCCACACCAGCCGCCGCCTCTGCGCACCCCTCTTCCCCAGGGGCGGCGATGGGGTCGGTGACGGGATCGTGCCCCCGGCTCGCACTTACTTGTGGCGGCCTCCCGGGCTCGCCGCCGGCTGTTCGCCGCATGCCACCACAGGATCCCCGCCCCGTCCCTGCGGGCGAGCCGCCCGCACCGCAGGAAATGTTCCACCGCCGCCTCGCCCCACGCTCCTGCGGCACCAAGCGGGACGAGCCCTCAGCGCGGCGGCCCCCACGAAGGGGACCGGGCTGGGGGCACGGCGGGGCCGCGCAGGGCTTACCCAGCGCCCCGGCCGCCATCTCTTCGCCCGGGCCCGGGCCCGCCCCGACAGAGGCGGAGGCTGCCCCGGCTGCCGGGCGGGGACGCGCCGTGGGGCGGGCGGCCGCGGCTCCTGAGCCCACCGGGAGCAGAGGGCTGTGCCCCCCGGCAGGAAAAAAAGGCAAGGCGTGCACAGGTGTAACACGTTTGTATTTATTTAAACAGGAGGTAACCTTCAGTTAACTTTTAGTGATCAGTACTTACAATGGGTTAGAACAGGATAGATGGCAAGAGGCGACCGGCACCTTTGGTGACCTCTGAGCCCAGAGAGGGGTAAAGCTAACCTCGTAGGATGGGACAGGAAAGCCACCTCCACCCTCATTAATTACATTTCTAAACTACTGTTCAACCTCACTGTTGTTTCCTTTATTGTCCATTTATGGCTTGGTTGCACCCAACTGCTTCTCCTGTGGTCTTCAGCTCCTCTCCAGAATTAGCTTCTTTGAAGAATTAGCTCAGAGGTATCCCCAGTATCCTCCACAGCAAGATGTTGATGAAGCCTGAAACCTTCCAAAAACTTGCATTTTAAAGCATGGTTAACCTAATCAGCTCTGTTGTTAAGTTACAAATTGTTTTTGATACAAAAACATGAAATATCCCCTATGAGCATCAAGAAGGCATCAAAGTTCTAATAGTCTCATAAAACTGTACCAACATTTTTACTGAAAACAATATAGACCTTGGACAGATTTTGTTTTGGTTCTGTTCTTGGTAAACAGTTGTGACAGTTATCAAACCTTGGTTCACTGAACCTTGGTACAAATCACATGCATCACAAGTACATAAATAGATCTTAATGACCCAATATCAAAAATACATACTATACAAGAACCGCAGGTATACTAAAGCAACCTGTTCATGAAAATTCACACAATACATTTATTGTCCCTGAAAATAAAGGTGGCTACCAAGAGGTGACAAAAGCAGTAGATGGAAGCAGAAAAAGTATTGCAGAATCCTTGTCTTACTTATTGCTACATGTAGATTACTGCAAAGGTAATCTGGCTTTTTATTAATCCTTGAAAGGTCAAATTGCATCAGGACTTCTGAACAGAGTAAAGGAAAAAAGTATCAGTATTTATAAAAATAGCATCCATTTAAGTTAGATAAATCCTTATAAATACAAGAATGAAATCAGTTTTCTATAAAAAGGAATTCAGAAGCATATGTTCCTGAAGCACCAGCATAATATCCTAGTAATTCAGGACTTCAACTACAAAGTCTTCATAAACATACCTGCAAAATTCTTCCTTGTGCTGATCATAGACAAGTGCCAAAACGTGTGCACTTATATTTGCACTGACACATGAAGCTTGCAGTCAGCTACAGATCGCATATTTGAATCTCAAATGGCAAGAAAACAGTTTTGTGCCAGCTAAGTATACTTCAGTGTTTAGCTCATATGCACACGGAAAGCACATGCTTCAGATTGAGATTAGACCTAACCACAGCAATTTCTCTAATACTTATCTGAGGTTAAGAGGCAAGATAATATGGCTTAAAGTTACACTACACAAAGTAAACGCTACAATTGTGTAAAGAGGTGACAAAGACTGCCCTCTTCATCACCTGTATTAAGTGTAAAATTTCAGAACTTGAGGAAACATTGAAAACTACAATTCTTTTGTCATAAAGTAACCAGCAAGAGTTTGAGAGTTGGTGCTTTTTTTAAAAAAAAGTTTGAGAATCCATTAACACAAAACCAGTCTCAAAAACTTTTATCATTTTTAGTGTTTGACGCATTACAACTTTGGTATTCAGAGCTAGCAAATCAGTATCTTGCCAGTAAGTGGCCTCATCAAAATAGATGTTCTATAAGGAAAAATACTAATTCCATTTTCAATGGTAAACTTGTAGGATCTGACATCCCACCATGGATCACAGGAATCAGAGCACTGTCCAATTCATTCAGATAGTACTGTGGAAGAAGTCGACCTCCGGATCCTGCCAAGTACTCAACCTAGAATGAGAACACATCTATTTTAACATTTTTTGTAATTAATAAGATGACACAAATGTGTAGTATTTTGGTAAAACAGTAGTTCACCTAGCATGAAGTGACAAAGTAACATTCAAACACTGGAAACTGGGTAGGTTTTCAAGTTAATCATGAACTACTAGGTTTGCCAGAGAAACATGCAACATTCTACCTAGGTTTACCAGGCCACAAATCCTTGGCAACCCAGACTGCTTCAGACTTCTGTCCAAGAATTATCTGATTTTATTCCAGGACCACAGTTACTAACAGATAAATTTCAAAATAGATTGCTGAAAATTAGAATTTAAGGAGTACATTTACAGCTTCCCTCAAAATAGATAAGGAAGTGTAACATAGAATAAGACCTTCAGATACAAAGTTTATTTCAATACTGGAGTTCTGCAGACTTTTGAGGGACATCCATACTGGACAGAACTAGGCAAACCTGTCCTTTTCTGATGTAGAAATATTGGAGCAAATATCTCTTACTGAACTGGGAGCTAATGCAGCAGAAAACTACATACTTAAAGAAAAGCATCAGAAAATTAACTCTGTAATTCTCTAAACTGACTCACCCTGGAGGCAAATGAGTGCCAGAGAGAGTCAGAACCAGAGAATAACTGATAGCTTATAGCAACCAGCTACTATGGAATGGGTCAAAACAGAAAATGAGACTATTCCTTTCATGAACCACTAGTCATTAAGTCAGCTTCTAAATGAAATTTCATCCTCAATCTGGATCTGGGGTAGGACAAAAAAACCAGAAACATTCAGAAAGAGATCCAAGGTCTTCACAGGAAAGATTTCAGTTGAAATGGAGTGTCTGCAATAAAAGTTGAAAGATTACCATATCTGAGTCAACAGAAACTCTTAGGCCTATCTTATTCATCCCATTATTTTTCAAGGTTTTAAGGTGTGGACAAAGAGCAGTACTGCAGGCAATCGCAATCTCTTTAGCAAACTGAAGAGGAACAGGACTGGTTAGTTCATGGTCCTTTAGAAAATAGTACACCTGAAATCATAGAAAGGATAAGGACAGACAACAGCCTGGTTATACGAGAGAAGTAAGAAAATGAGTTATTCAATATAATGCAGAATAAAGTGAGCTATAAATACCAATGCTTGTTTGCTGGCAAATTATTCTAACATTTCATGTTCAGACATAATACTTAAGTGACCATGGGAATATCTGGATTAGACATTCACAGTTAATTAGCAATGATAGTAGACTTTTATCCTCCTCTGAAAAGGAGTAAATTGTAAAGTATGTAAGCTTATCAAGGAATCATAGAGAACAGTTTGCAAATCAGTATGGCTATATACCAGGTAAGTTAGATTCTTTAATTGTAACATTTAATAGCCCTTTCTTTAACACTAAAATATTTTAAGTGGTAGTAAAAAGGCTCGAGTACAATGTAGTTTACTAACTTCAGTGCACTTCAGAACTTTTCCTTCTCTTTCAAAGTCTCTGCTGTGTGGTACTTTTTCACTCTGAGTTCCTTCCATTGATTTTCCATCTACTGGACTTAGAATTCTATGGAAGATAATAGCATTGTTAATAATTAAAAAAAATTATTTCATACAACTTTTTCCAATCTACAAAATAATGTTTAGTTATCCTTAAAGGCTTTTTAAACAGCTCTATAACAAAATGTAATACAGAATTTGCATCACATCAATATGGAAGCTACAAAAAAAAGTATCCTAAATAGGGAACAAACAACACTTACTCGATAAAAGCCTCATCATATGGGTTTAAGAAACTATAAACCATCTTAGGTAAGGCACCTTTTTAATTGGTCAATGAAACCACAGAAAAAGGCATACTAAGTCAAGCCCAGGTCCTGAGAAATAACTCGGTTAACACAAAGCAAGTTTTTGAGTTAGCAGTGTACAATTAAAGTTTGAAGATGCATAAACAACCGTTCAAAACACATTAAGTAAGGATGTCTTGCATCTTACTTTGTTTTACTGAATGCTGGCATTCCAAGCAGTGAGTGGCAAAGAGCAGTACTGTGCTCTCGCAAGCCACCTCACCTCCCCCAAACGTGAAGAGATTAACTGCATCCTTAAATTGATAACTGATTTGATAGAGGACTTCCACAGGTTCACACACACACTTCTTGTACATCGAAAACGGTATTAATTTTGGTGAACACAAGCTAAACTGTTCTGCTAGTGACATCTACAGGCTAGCAGGTAGTTTACTGTCCTATTCCGTTACAGCTTTTAGTAGAACACTTTCTTTGAATAAAAATACCTTAGATTTATTTCAAGAAATAAAAGGTGGATATTTTCAAGCAGGGAACAAGAGAATTCTGTAAGATGCTTTGTTTTGCTAATACATTTACCCTTTGTTTGTTTTTTCTTCGTTTTCTACCCAGCAAATATCTACATATTCCTTTAGGCCTTCTGCATCCACTTTGCCACAAGTTATATTAAAGTCCTCCTTGTTTCTTAATGCCTGGCGTAGGCTTTCCATCGTTTCTGGTGTTATTTGTACCATTAGTCCATCTAGAAGAAAATCAGTTAAGATTATCATTTATCTACAGAAAAAGTAGCAAAGCTTTAAAGTAGAGTCTTAGCTTAACTTCTAATGAGACCAGCCCTCTCCCTCAGCTCCCTAATAAACAGACATCAAGTCCTAATTTGGACACTATACCCAACAACAGCATTAAATGCTACATGACAGAAGTAGTAATTAAAGCTTTTCTAGTCAACAGAGCAAAGACCAGTAGACTAATCTTACAAGTATCTGGCATCTATGTGTCAATACATGCATTTCATCAGTACATCAATGAAAATAGTTCTAGATACAGCCAGCCATAAAGGAAATTCAAGTATTGGCTAACATGAAGAGAGATAAAACTTAATATGTAATAAAACCAACAGATGAACTAGCGTGTATTTTTATAGTGCATGACTTGTTTGTAAGAGGTTTTCTACAAGTTAGAAGTCCTGAAAAAGTTTTGCTTACTGTGGAATAAAGACCTTGCACAAAACTGCCTTTTTTTTCCCCTCTCCTCTTCCCTCCCCCCCCCAGATCCTCTGGAAACAAAAAACAACAACAACAACAACACAAAAACAAAAAACACATGTAGGACAAAATTCCTACCTTCAACTATACTGGATTTAGCTAGAAATCCTGAAGATGTCTTTAAGGCTCCGTTAAACACTACAAAACTTGCACCTGTAACTAGAAAAAGTAGAAAGAAAGTAAATATCACTACATATCTCTGAAGTTTGTCATTACCAACATTTAATTTACAGTGTTGTTTTTTTTAAGAGGGCAAACAAAAAAAGGTATCACTAGCAATCGCTTAGTCACAGTCTAGTACAAAACACTGGACCTTGGCAAAAAACTTTTGTTAAGCTACATTATGAGTGCATACAGTGTTCTTGTAAGATACTGGCAGATGGGTAAGAGGCAAGCTGGCAAAGCTCAATATACAAAGAGGAGACAGTTAATGGAACAGTGTTGTGCTGTGTTTTTTTTCTTTTTTAAAACATACAACATATATGTCACGTAAGTTTTAAATTTAACTTAACTTATTAACTGAAAATATTCCTGAAGCTTAGATCATTTTCAGTGGTACTAAAAACAACTCAAAGAAAAGATGACATGAATTTCCATACTACAAACTTTTGCATGTATTTGTTAGTTTGGGATCAGTCAACCCAAATACAGCACTTCAAACAAAAGCACACTAAATAGATACGCTTAATGAAGCACAGAACAGTATTTCTAATTCACGCCAGAGATGGCAAGAGTAAAGCCTTACCAACCTGGAATTCCCCTGCAACTAATGACTCTTGAGAAGCACAAATAATCAGCCTGGATACACTGCTATGCAATGCAAATGTATTGTTTGCAAAACCTCAAAGGTACCTCTACATTCTTCACTACACATGGTTTCATCAGTTTGCTAGGTGCTGTATAAGAGTGATTCACTCATACTGTACTTCCGTATACTCTTTTACTCAGACAGGCTGTTTAGTCTGTAAACATATTGCACAATTCACACACATTAAATTTGGATTTTGAAAGATGTAAAAAATTTTATTATGCCTAAAAATGCAAGCTATAATAAAAAAATCTAAAAACAAGCCGAAAAAAGTATGAATCTTCACTTAATAGATCATTTCTAAAAGGTAACTAACAGCTGAAACCAAATAGCAATATTTTATTTTGCATTTACTCTGCTACTTGAATGCCTGAACTTTTTGTCTAAATCAGCTACTGGGAATACATACTTTCCTTGGAGCATGAGTCAGTGAACTTACATTTTATTCGCACCATGAAATTCTTCACTCAGAGGGTGGTGAGGGACTGGCACAGGCTGCCCAGAGAAGCTGTGGATGCCCCGTCCCTGGGGGTACCCAAGGCCAGGCTAGATGGGGCTTTGAGCAACCCGATCTGGTGGGAGGTGTCCCTGCCCAGGGCAGGGGGGTTGGAAGCAGATGATCTGTAAGGTCCCTTCCAACTCATTCTATGGTTCTGTGATTTCTGCTCTGTTCCTCACAAGCCACGTTAGACAGCTTACCTTTCCTAGGATGTTCAGTAGCGCTGTTTGCTTGTGTATGATAGTGGCCATGCTTATTCTGCACACACACTAAATGAGAATCTGCTTCGGTATTGAAACTGGCTCCAATACTAATTACATGGTCATTAGAAGAATTTACCACCTTCATCACCTGTCAATATAAAGTTTGTCATTAAAGTGACAAATCTCTTTTTGCAGTACTTGTTTTCAATACAAGACATTAGAAAAATCCAGGTCTCGAAACAAATCCCAAGGATTATTCACTTAATTTCAGAAAAGCTGAACAACTTAATTTGCCATGATTAGTTCGAGGAAAACTAAACATGATTAAAAATACTACTTCAGTTGAGAGTGATGTCTGACTACCGATAACACAGAGTATCAGAGTTGTAGGGATTTTATTGGTTATGAGGTGACACATTAAGCATCATGCAGTTTACTACTCTTTTTTGTTGTTGCTAAAGGTCAGTTAAACAAACTGTAATAAAAACTACACTGACAAAATATTTTTTTTTAATTGTATTGTATTTTGAAGTTTTAAACAAAACAGCACCTTCAGAAAATATGTAGGAGATTCTCCTTGGAAACACGTGCTAAAAGACTTTACAGAAACTGTTGATCTTTCACATTTAGCAGGCTACCCTAAGCCTCAATTTTTCACTCATCATCCATCTTCTAACACATCCATGAAGACAGAAATGTGCATTCTGACAATTTCATGCCCTCTCCCCAGACATCACATGCTTATACCATTTTAAAGTTCAAAGAGTCTACCACACAGCAAACTAGAGAGCTGCAATCAGTTGGAGAAATCACTTGCAGAACTGCCTGGAAACTGATTTGAGAATAAAAGCATTACTTCCTCCAAGAATCACTTCTTCCCTCCTGCCTTTTCTTTTTTTAAGTAAAAAAATAAAAGACCTCACATAAAAGATGTAACTGGTATTATACAAAAATGAAGATTAAAGCGGTTTGGATTACTTCTACTCACCTCATTATACTTCCTTAGGGGTATTTTAATACAGCTTCTACCCATTTCCACATGAACAAATAGGTTGTCTATGGTATGCAAAGTATATTGATAGTTTCTAAGATCCTGTAACAGACAAAGATTTTACGTTAGCAGACAGTTTAAGTAGAATTTCCTTACATTTGAGAGTAAATCTCATCAAGACAAAGTATTTTACATCCAGCCCCAAGAGCGATGGTTTTCAGGAAGGGTTTGGGTAACGCTGTCATGGAGTCAGGAGTTGGACTCAATGCTCATGGGTCCCTTCCAACTCGGGATATTCATGATTCTATGATTTCTTGAGCACTTGAAGTACTTGCTGCTCGAGTACTGCACTGTTTAGGGAGGGTGGACTAGATGACCTTCAGAGGTCCCTTCCAACCTTGGCCATTCTGCGATTGTTTATCATACATTCCTCTGACAGCCACTTCTTCAAAATTCCCCTATTCTGTTTTATTATGGAAATGTGATGTTAGATGTAAAATGGTTTCATTTGCCTTTACTTGCTCAGCTGAAGTAATATTAGAGAAGGCTCTTGTCAGCAGCTGAGCCAGGAAATCAGTAACTTCCTCAATCAGCTCACCTGTAGCAAGAAGAGTGTTTATGAGCAGATCTCACTGCACTGCAAGTTTCAGTTGAACTGACATTGTTTAGCAGCAGTAAGGATATGCCTCACAGACTCCCTTTGCCTTCATCATTTACCATCACCTCAGTCACTTGTGTGGTACTAGATTTTATGATCTTTAACGGTTGAGCTTGCACTGCCTGTAGTTAAAAATCTAATGAGAATGTTTTGCAGTCATCTTACCATGACTCAAACTCCTGCTATATCAAAAGAAGTAACCCTGCCAAGAAGCACATATTCTCAGTATTTTGAGCTGATGCCACTGAACAGATGCCACCAAACACAGCTATAAAGAAAAATCAGAACAACTGTAATCCAACTGAAAGTAGATTCTATAGAAGCCCTCCCTGTCACCAGTGCAACATTAAGACTCCTTTAAGTCCAAAAGTGTAATTCCACAGCAGGATAAAAAAAGGAATGGGTATACCACATCAGATACTAAGACAAATCCGGTTCATATCCCCTGCGTGACAGCGACAGAGAGTAAACACTGATCAGCTTATGCTATTCCTTATGTGCCTGTCTGTCTTTCCCAAGCTACTCTTCCAGACCGTAACAATCTGTGGCCTTAGCACTTGAGTAACACAAAGGCTGTGGCTTAAGCCAATTAAGTGAATCTCCATTGTACTCTTCTCCCTTCTGCCCTGAAATTCTTCCTCTGCCCCCACGGTGGTATTGGTCCATCGCCAATCAGGCAGGGAGCAGCCTCATGGAATTGAAACTTAAGATTCCTCCATCGAGGGAAAAAAAAAAAAGAATCACTATTTTCATATGGCTTAATTCCTGAGATTGATTCTTTATGTAACGACATGGAAATCAATGATAGCAAAAACAGAAGAGAGCCAAAGACTGCCACTGCATCTAAGCTGTAATGGTTTCTAGACTAGAGAGGATTTAGCAATCACCTGGGTGTATGCAATTCTGTCTGTGACCTTTTCGGTAATTTTGCTTACAGCCTTAAGGATAAGTTCTATGTACGTGTTAGAAGAGGAAGTTACCAGTCAGAAATACAGGCTTACTAGAAGTTTACATCAAACTATTTGGGTAACAAAGGAAAAACTCTTGACTTAAGTGAGTCAAGTCTTTCATGTAAGACAGTCAGACTGGTTAACCACAACGAAGTTAATTTTGTGTGTCAATGTAATTAATGTTACTTAGAATACAGAATCTGCCTGTCAATTTTGCTTTTTCAAATTTAATGAGATGTCAGATTTAAGACTAGAGTTCTTGTGCCAGAGCAGTCCTTGTAAAAGAAAAATGTAACTGAACAGAGATTACTACCAGCTTTACTGTAAATTTCAACATTTTTCTCAGTTAAAGCTATTTCTTACTACCAGAGACTGTGCTAACAAAAGTATGACGTGAAAGATTATACCAGGTTTAACTGATGAAGTTTTGGTAGCAGTGGGGCTGCAGGGCTGCTCTGCGCGCAGAGCCCAGCAGCTGCCCCATGTCAGAGCAGAGCCAGCTCCAGCCAGCGCCAAAAGGGACCTGCTGCTGGCCAGGGCATGGCCATGAGCAATGCTGGTTGGGCCTCTGGGAGAGCAGACTGAAGAAAGGGGTAACAACAGCAGCTGGGAGAGAGGAGCAAGAAACAGAGAACCAGCCCTGCAGACACCAAGGTCAGTGAAGAAGGGGAAGGAGGTGCTCCAGGTCCCAGAGCAGAAGATGCCCTGTGGCGAGCGAGAACCACATCAGAGCAGATCTCCACACTGCAGCCCATGAAGAACACCACGTCACAGCAGATGGATGTGGCCTGAAGGAAGCTGCAGCTGATGGAGAACCCACACAGGAGCAGGCTGCTGGCATGAACTGTGGCCCGTGGAGAATAGCTCACACTGGAGCAGTCTGTTCCTGAAGGACTGCACCCTGTGGTAAACACCCACGTTGGAGCAGTTGGCAAAGGACTGTATCTCGTGGTATGGACTCCACAATGGAGCAGAGGAAGAGAGTGAGGAGGAACGAGCAGCAGAGATGAATTGTTATGGGCTGACTGCAACCCCATATCCCATCCCTCTGTGCCACTCTGGTGTGGAGAAAGTAAAAGAACTGGGAATGAAGTTGAGCCTGGGAAGAAACGGGGGTGGGGTGGGTGAAGAAAGGTGGGTTTAGTTTGTTTTTATTTCAGTTCTTTCTTTGTTATCTATTGGCAACAAGTTTAATCTTCCCCAAGTCAAGCCTGTTTTGAATGGGATGGTAGTATGTGAGCAATTTCCCTGTCCTTAGTTCAATCCACAAAGATTTTTCATCATATTTTCTCCCTGTATCTTGAAGAGGAGGGAGAGAGAAAGCATCTTGGTGGGCACCTGTCAGCCAGGCAAGATCAACCCACCACAAAGATTCAGCTTCCTTAACTGACATCTAAATTGTCTTTGGTAAGGAATTTCCAAGTTAGCTCTGAAAAACAAAAATGTTAGCTCTTTAACTTTGTCAAAAGTAATTCAGCTTTAAAGAATCTGAGTTCTGAGGATATTTATATAAAATAGATTACAACAAGAAGGGAAGAGAACAATTACTCACAACAAGTAGATTCATTACTGTGTGTCCTATTTCTCCAAAGAGTGGCTTTCGGTGTCTGAAACTTACTAGAGGAGTTGGATATGCTGGAGTGGAAGAAATAAAAAAGGTCATGTTTACTTACCAACAACTGTAAAACTCACTAATACAAGTATTTATTTTCAGCTATAGCCTATGTTTCTTAACTTCATTATCCAAACTGCCAAGTGAACTAGAGCCACTGCGTTTCTCCCTCACTCTCCCTCACTTCAGCCCACTGCATGGTTTCCTCGCTCACAGTTAAATCATACTGCAATGTCTGTATGTCTCCCCCAGCAGCAGAAGTCTTCTGAGAGACCTGATGCTGTTCACATGCTTTATCAGCTACGCTTCTTGGAACAGGTGGGCTTGAAGGAAACATCCTGTGTTCAGTCTTTGGGTCATCAGTCATAAGAGGAGATGCAAGGCTCAATAGTTGCTTGAATATGAATACCATGCAGGTAACATCTGCTTCTAATATGAAGTACCACTTAATATTGGTAGGCAACGAACAAAGTGAATGAAGAGGTTCATACAAGGTAACAAGGTTTTAAGTGCTTTGCGGTTCTATGGTTGGAATAGAAAATGTGCAGATGGAAACCAAGGGAAAGCAAGGAGATGCAGGAGACCACAGACCACAACATAAAGTAATCTGAAAACAAAGCAAATTGCATTGCAAAGTCAGGATTGTGAGATCAAAGAAGGTGCATGGTTGATACAAAAATGACAGTAAATTTGTCAAGAAAGAACAACAGCAAAGAAGCTACCACCCTTGCCAACACCCAGGCAGAAAGTAGAACTCCACTACTGACTTGAATGCATGAATAACTGAGTGATGCACATTTATAGGCTTAAAATCTCTAAAATGACAGGCTTATTTATTAAAAACCATCCAAGTTGGGAAAAGTTTATATATTTTTGAAATCCATTCCACTCAAGTGACAGCTCCATGCTGCAACTTATCTAAACTGTCTCCAGGTAAGGAACAGTGTGACAGGAAACAAAGCAGCACCTATACCTCTACATTAGTCTCTGTGTTATTCAAAAAGTACACACAAGCAACTCTAGAAGGCATTTAGGACACTATCTGCCTTCAGGTCCTGTGCAAGCTGGGTTTATCTCTTCAAGGCAATGACAACTTGTGAAAGTATTTTCTTCCAGTGAGCCTGAAGCAGTGTCAAAGCTACATTTTTCGAGGGGAATTTTACATCTATATGGTTATTTGAAGTGTTAAAACTTACCCCCATATTCTGCTCCCAATCTCAACATCAAACGGATTGGAAAAACTTTTGCCCAGGGTATTTCCATCTTATGGATTAGAATGCCACAAAGAAAAGGGTTATCTGGTAGAATTAAATCATCAAGTTTCTGAAAAGTTGGTGAAACAAACAGGAATCCTCCATGATCTTTGTTATTGAGAAAGTTTTCAGTAAACGTAATGTTTTCCATGTTTCTTATAAATCTTCCTGTTGAAAAAGGGACAGAGAATCTTTATACATCTTAAAAAGTAACACGCTATTGCCAAGAAAAGTAGTACCTACTCTAATGTCATTGCTCTACCACAGACTTGTAAACCATAAGGTATATATCTCAAATCTTGCTGAAAATTTGAGACATCTAAACCCATAGACTAAGTGCTCTATAGTCATATTTATTAACTAGACGAAAACTACTTTTTTCCAAATACAAAAAACTTTGAAGTGTACAGTGTTCTGGTACACATTGATTGATGAACTTCAATTAACAGACCTCATATTTACACACATACGAGTATTGTACTTCTACAAATGAAGTTCAGATACCCTAAGCCATAGGCTCAAGGACTTATACCCAGAATCTCTAAGACCATATGAAGAACAATAACAAACAAGCAAACCAGATGTTTACAATTGAGAAACTTAAATCCTTTCCCTCCCATTTTTTTGTTTACAGAACCCAAAGCTAACACTGCAAGGTTTTTTCAACTGAATCAGACACCTACAAAAACTGCAATAAAAATTACATAAACCTCCAACTTTAAAGACAAGTAAGAAGATATTATAATATAAAGTTAGATCGTCATAGTTACTTACATACCTTTCACTGCATCCTTATAGATGTTAATAAATAATTTGAGTATCTCATTAGGAAAAGTCTCCTCATCTGGCAAACACTGCAACAGAATGATAATTTCTGCCTGACCCAAACCATGTAGTCCATTTGTTGAGAAGTACCAGCATTTTTCTGAAGAATCTTTAATCAAAGATAGATACCACAGTAATAAAGATACTGCTTTATACAATCAGAAGAGGAAATACAGATTTAATGTAAAATGAAATGTGCAGTACTTACAAGATATTAACTTGACATTCACAAGCAAGTTTGCATTTAGGATAAATGTTAATGGATTGGGACCTCCTTCCGCAAGAAGCAAGGTGACCTGTTGGTGAGACGGATGTTCTTCCACTAGAGGATCTAAATAAACATCTGATTTAGTTCAATGTCAGCCAAATATTTAAAATAAGAACTACAGATCATAGCATATGAAAGACTGTCCTATCTTCCCATGTTAAATGGGTGGTAATTATTCTCAAACTTAGAACAGCTGTGGATCAACCAGCTATTCTTTTCAACACCTTATCCTAAGATTCAAAGGCCATACAAAAATAAAGCAGTAACTTCTAACGAAGGTGTTAACTAGGGCTCCCACTCATTTGTTGATTACTGATAAATTGTGTATGCTGTCTTGTCAATCCGTATACTGGTACTGTCAATTACAAACAATGAGAACTGTCACTACTATAACGCCTTTAAGCGATGAAGTGCTATTTTCATAACATTCTGACATTTTAATAGCTCATGTTCAATTAACAAACAATCCAGTGTGCACAGATGAGAGTTAAAGTAGTATTAAAACGTAAGTTACATACATAAATAGTAATATTTAGAAATCTTGCATCTGGTGATACAATACAACTTATCTGAATTTTACCTTTTCCTTTTCCACCCACTGCAAGCAAAAGTGGTGGGAGTTTGTCACCATCAGGAACAAGGCTGATTTCTCTAGAGACACAGTTCTCAACACCACAAAGTGCTCTGTAACTTGAAGGACTAACAGGCATATCACTTTTAGTCCGATCAACTAAACTGGAACTAGTTTTCTCATCTTCTGTAGCAGAACTCTCTTTACTTCCTGGAGTTACGGATCTATAAATATGTGCCATCTCACTCTGGCCGCAAACAGGCTGCTGCACATCCTGTTCTGAAGGAACAGAAGGACATAGTCCCTCCATTCTTGTAATAACATCTATTTCTTCTTTTGGTTTTGAATTTACATCAGTTAGTATGTCATCTTCCTCTGGGTTTGCAGCCTATGAGGAAAAAAAAAAAAAAAGAAGATCTACACTCTAGTCTCACAACAAACTCTAAGTTCTATACTAGCAGTCTAGAAGCAAAAACCACAATGGGAAAGAAATCTCTCAAAAATTATAGGAAATGCCACCAAATCTCTTGCATTTTTTCCCCCCATTGTTAGAAGTCACATTAGTCCCTATCTTAGGTGAAGATGTGTTACTAATTTGTTTCGTAACAAAAAAATCCCACCAGTGTTGTAAATCAGTTGTATTAGCATAGTTAGATCTCACACATCAACAGTAAGTATCCCTTAAGCAATCTGTTCTGTATTAGTGTTTCCTCACTCATGCCTACTGAACATTGTAATCTGTCCTCATTTTGATCACTTCAGTATTACAAGCAGCTGTTAGTAGAACACATTAGAGAAAAAACAGGAGTCTAGCATTGTACAGTCTGACTCACTTCTAGTTTGGTGTCAAACCTATGCTGCTCCCTCAGTGAAGTGGATATGGCAAACTAAGAGCACAGTCACGTTATGATATGAACTGTCATCAGAAAACAAACCAGGAGGTGATCTATCACCTTTGAAGTATGCTAAGTTATCACACTACAAATCCATGTAGACTTGCATCCTATTTCAACAGGAAAGAACACATTTTAACAAGAAAAAAACTAACTCCTCTATGCTTGTCCTGTAATAATAGTTCTCCTGGTATGCCCTCAGCTTCCATCAAATCCCCTGCTTATTGAATGTGTGTGCTAGAAGGGGTGGGGGAGAGACACCAACCCTTAAACCCACCAACTCCACAAACGCGCACAAAAATATAAGAGCTATGATTAAAATGGCCTCTAGTAGACTTCTTCCCCACAAATTCACTTGCTGGTGTTGTGTATCACTTTGTACTTTCAGCCTTCATAGCATCTTTTGACAGCATGTTCAGGATTACATGCTCTCTGGTAAAGTACATCCTGAGCTTTAGAGCTGCATTATGGAGGTTTTGTTTCACCTTTGAAAGCTGCACACAGGAACCACCAACTATTTGTTTCCTTTGTCCATGCCACGTTTAATTTTAGACGTTTCTCATCTTTTTGAAGTGAAAATGCCCTCCTCTTTCCCCAAAATGGAACACAGGATATATCTTTTGATCACAAAGTTGGGTTGAACAAGAGCTGCTAGGTATATTCAAGTTCTGAGAGCAATATGGATGCCCTTATTGTCATAATGATTTTCTACTTCTGTTCCTCTGTTCCCACCTACTTACTTCCCTTTTTAACAATTACTTCAGCATTTTCTTCAGATTGATCACTGACCATAAACCGGTCTTTTCCACCCAGTGAGACAGTAATAAGTGTAACATTAATAAGCCCCAAATCACACACTCCTAAGCTTGCTCTTCATGGCATACGACATAATTTAACATCCAATTCACTAATACCTGGAATATATTTGCCTTCACTGTTTGAACAGTTTTACCCTTTTTATCCTCTGCAAGTACAACAAATAGCACTGAGTCCAGGACACAGAACAATTAGACTCAGTTCTTCATCCCTTTATCACTTACGGTAGCTGTTCGGTTTATGATTTGGAAGGGGGCCTTTTTATTTCTAACTGATGCCTACCTTCTTTCAAGAGCTCTTGATGAGCTTTTCTAGACATACATGTTCATGAACAGTATCAGCATTATCTCTACCAGTGCACATTTCCTCTAACAGAAGTGTGAGGCACGATCATCCCCATCAAAAACCTTAGCACTTCTTCACTGTCACTCTGAAGAGCTCCTCAGGCTCAAAGTCTCTGAGGAAGCCAGATTCAACTGCAACTTAGTGGAATCCTTGCTCAAATGAAATCACATTTACTGCTATCCCTGCCTCATGAAATAAGGCTGATTTACATACTATACACCCTGCAGCTGTTGAGATTCTCCATACACTCAATAATGATCTGATCTGGGTATTAGCTTTCGTAATTTGTTTTTAAAACTCTTGAACACTGTTATAACTTGAGACCGTTCTGTGAGACTGTGCTTCGGAGATGTATTTTGTTTTAGAAACGTTCCAGCTCAGGAATCCCTTTAAACTTTTCCACAGCAAGCTTGTGTCACTCCTTCTGACTCTTCCTGTCAAGGGTGACTGGTTTGACACCCCAAACGTGACCTCTTAAAATCCCACCCTCCTCTCAGTTCAGCACTTGTCTGCATTAGAAGCACTTGTAGTAGGTATGCTCTACACCTGCACTCGACATAAGATTTGCTCAGGCTTATGAGCTGCAGCAGGTCTCAATGTGATTGCTCCTTGAACTGGACAGCTCGTTAATAGCGGAGCACCAGGCAGAGCTTGAGGCTCTGGGAAGTCTACCATGGGAAAATGAGGAGGAATCACATCAGAGTTCAGGAAGCAACGTGATAAGGAATTTGAGCTTGACTATGATCAATCACTTTATCTAATAAATATGGTGCCTCATCCCTTTGCTATCTCTAATTCAAGGAAAAGCCCTAACAGCACCATTCCTCTGTTTACACAGTTCAGTGAAGCCTTTTGCTGCCTCACTCCCCAGCTATTTATGTAATACGGACACGGGGTGATCAGGCCTCCTTTGTGACTGGCTCTGGGGGTCCCTGTGGCATGACTAATTGACAATGGCACAATTAAGTGCTAAGGGAAGAGGGACTGCACAACCTGAGCCAGTAACGACCTGAACTATAAAAAAAGTGAAAAAGACTTGAATCCTGGAAAACTGTCTAAAACACAATGGCCTCACAATCCTATAAATAGTGATCCCAAGCAAGAACCCTTGGAGCTCTCTGGGGACCTCAGCAGGCGGCACCCTCAATGTCCCCCTGAGCTGGGAGGATCCCAGAAGTACCTCTCAGGGCTGACTCCTCAAGGAACAAGCCTGTCTGCAGACAAACACCGACAGGGGAGTAGGGTGAGAAATTTACTTTAAGAGGGAGTCTTGGAAGTGTGAAACTGGATTTAGAAACTTCCCAGGACCCTGCAGTAAGTCTCAGGTGAACGTTGCCAGCCTTGAATCTTTAAGCCCCTGTTTCCACTGTAGAACCATTGATCATTGCGTCAATTGTCTAAAACTTAAATACTGATCAAGTGCTGTTAAAAAATCATGTAATCTAACTTGGTTATGTGCTATAAAAATATAATAAATCCTTAATTATTGCTACATAAGAGTTGTGTAGAATCTCATTCTGCAACAGCAGTATACTGATTTTGCTGCACCCTATGGTATAGTACTCTAGGACATTAATCAGCTTCTTGTACAGTTTAGTTTAGTTTAACAAGCAAACTACAGATAACCACTGGAAAAAACTGTAAGCACATTAATAATGACAGATTTTAGAGCTACGGCTGAGGACACCTTCATAAGAATAGTTAATCAAAGCCTGTACAGGAAAAGCTTGATTTGGAGTTTATTCAGCTATATCATTTTTAAAGTTCACATATGCCCCAATCAGTAGCAAGCAGAGTTATTTCAAGATAGAATTCATGCACCTACACATACTTCTCAATTCATACCATATGCATCTCTGGCAAGTCAGGGTTTACTGGACTTAGGTCCTGTGATGACCTCTTTGCTCCAGATGAAAGTTTTGTTGTATCTGCCACTTCTCCAGTTGGCAAAATACCATCTGCAAACCAAACTCTCCTCTGTTCTTTGGGGAACAGCCCTAGGATAGGTTGAGAAAACAACACTGACTTCATATTATTTTCACTGTCCTAACAACTGAAAGGGATACAAATTCAGCCCCTTCTCCCCCCAGTTATATAGACAGTCTGTTCACTGAAACCAAGGACAAGTAGACAGCTTGACTCCAGCCAGTTTCTCCCATCAGGTGAGCACATGCAAAAGACATCTCATACTAGCAGAGAAAGATGTCATGCTACAGTTACATGTATCAGTTCCTATATAAGGAAGACTACTTCCTCGGTCGTCCCATCATCCCTCTGTAGTTTGGTGAGTGAAATGCATATCACAACTAGAAGATGAAATACTCTAAAAAATTAAGAGTATCATGAGTATCATGTTGCTAAAAAATTATTTTCGTTGATGAAAAGTCAGATAATGGTGGGACAAAGACTCTATTTAGTCACTAATCATTGCTCCCTAACTACTCTTCCCTTAAAAAGGGGGGGGGGGGGGGGGGTATACTTTGTTTACTGTAAAACTGGCAGTTGCAACACAAGCCAGAAATATCCTCAACTATATTAAAACGATGACAGTAATATCTGTACCGAAAAAGAAGTTACTGTATAAGCACATAGACAGTGAAAAGAACACACATCCACATTTCATAAATAGAGATGTAAGACACACTTGGTCAAGCTCATACATGCAGTCTGAACTAGGAGCTGTAAGATTCCTCTAAATCCCAATTCACAGAATTTGTTTGAGTCTCAGAAGGAATATCAGTATACCTAGCATGTATCCATGATACAGTAAACAACTCTTTCCAAGCAGAACTTGAAAAAGTGTTAATTAAATTATACTATATTTAGCATACCTTCAATGCCAGGTTGTTTAAGCACTGAAATAGGTGACAATGCAGAGGATGAGGGAGTGTTAGCACTACCAGGTATCTGGGCTTCCTGCAAAGGTGCAGCAGAACACTCAGAGGAGACACTGGAGTTAGGAAGAAGACCAGTTGGACTCATCATCCTTTCAAATGCCTGTGCTAAAAAAAAAAAAACAAACAAGAAAACAAACAACAACCAAACAAGAAGTGGTTAGTTTTTACAATTTTACAATTGAATAAATTTACTTTGAGGTATAATACTGATTTATTTATTTTTTATGCCAAAACAGTGGACAATTTAGTTAGTTGTGAGAAGTGAATTCTCAAGAAGAAAAGAAAGAAGAAGAAGAAAATCTGAACTGCTTGATTTTCAACCTTCCCGTTTGCCTAATTCACTCCCAACATATAAAGAGACCTTCTCAAACAGCTTGTTATTGCTTCAGTGACTACAATGAACCATATAATCCCTGTACCTCAGTGCAGATGTATCACATTTATGAAGCCAAATTGCTTTCAACTTGTTATTTAAATATTATTAATCAGTTTCGTCCAGCTATTTCCATAAAGCATCCACGCTTTGCTTTCAGTTAAGAAAAAGTTAACCTATGATAAAATTAAAGCAATACTGTTAAGGTGACTTCTAAGAAGATCGGGACAAAAAGCTACATGTTATTTGCCCATTTTATGTGAGAACTAGCAGGGGTATGGCCTTTCAACAAGTATAAAGCTCCTTTGGCGATCGGGGGAAGGTAGGGCAGAAATCTCTTTTCCTGGACTCCTGCCACAGATGACCCCAACTGAAGCAGGGAAGCTTCTCAAAAACCACAAAGTTAAAGAGATACTAGTTGTAAATATTCTCCTTTAATGATTACTGCAATTACTAAAAAAAAAAAGAAAAAAAACAAACCAAAAAAACCTCTTTACCTTTATTAATATCATCGTAACAGCCAGTACAGACTCTTGCTTCCTTCTCCATGTACTGTAGTTTGCACTTTCGTTTGCAACAAGCACCACAAAAAACCTGAACAAGAAAGAGACTAAATTAAGCATTATTAGCAAAGCCCCACTATTTCCTGAGCTCAGTTCCTATTATTACTTGTTTTACTTAAACAGATGGAATAACACAAAGCATGCATAAAGCATTTTAGCACATGCATGTCATAACATGTTTCTGTGCTTAGAGAAGGGAAAGTACTAGAATAGATAGGTTTTCATTAGGAAGCTCAAAGCTCCACAGTTTGGTTCAGGCTGCAAAGTCTGCTTTTGATCAGGAGTTCCTACCCTACTTCCAAAAACTGCATCACAGTCTGTCCATAGTGGAAACTGAAAAAGGCTACATCCCATTGCTCTTCTGAAATACTCATCAATGAATGCTGTGCCATAGAACTGCTCTGCAGCATTAACCAGGGTAACACCTTGGATATTGCACATCATCATTCTACTTTAACCAAAACATACACCCGTCACTTCCTCAGGGGATCCTCATGTTCTGCAGAACCTTCTAACAGGGAAGATGGCCAAGTCATGCTAAGGAGTTGGATCAAAGCTCCACCCCCTCCCAAAGCTCAAGTTTAGCATCACGATTTCAGGTCCAGCATCTGCTGGAACTCTGCAAAGAGTCTGAAATGCTGCTTTGCACATTTCCATCAACTGCTTGCTCCATGGAAAGCTGCTGAAAGTGCAGTAATCCTTAAAAATAAATGAAAGAATTACTTAATAAATAAAAAATTAAGGTACAATAATATTCCAAGGAACTCTTGGTCTTGTATAAGAACTTCCAGGTATCTCTTCTTAAAAGCTAAGATTGCATGATGTTTTCTGAAACATTTTATTATATCCCCAATAGACTACAGAACACTTGTCTTCCTTAGTATTATGGAACAGTTTAGTCTCAAATGGGAAATAAGGAGAGAACAGACTGTATTAGTAGCTTATTTCAGGGATACAGCTGGAACAGAGGAACAGAGAGATTCAGACATAGAAAGTGTCATCCCAGTATACTTTCTGATCCAGGTATGAAAAAGAGCAGCACATAAAGCTTGTTCCTGTGGATAGATCAAATTACATATAGCCACTACAAATTTTACTTTATTTTATTTTTAGGACCATACCCGGAAGCATCTGGCATATAATTGCATAGTGACAAGAAAGCTCTTCCAAGAAATACGTATTCAAGCCTAGGTCATGCAAGCCATCTCCGATGGAAGATATCTATGACGCTATCTCAAAATCTTCAGAAAAAAAGGACTCAGGTATTGTTTGAAACCATATCAGCAGAGATCCGTTCCCAGACCATTCTTCTTGCAGCACTGACACCTGCACTACAACAAACCTAGGAGAATCCAAGCTACATCTTCTACCTCTCGGACAACCACCCGAACCAAGGCTCAGCACTTCCCAAACAACTTACTAGTAATGCTGGCTCTGGAATTACGTTAGCTAAGGAGTCTCCACTACTCTGCCAGACAGAATTATGTTAGTTGCCTTCTTGTTGCTAGCTCCCTTCAGCAAAGCACTTAAAGATCATGCTTTCAAAGAACAGCTTACACTCTCACACTTCAACAGGATACATATATATATGTATATCCTGTCTATTTTTAAGCATAGATTTGGGGCTGGGAGGGGTGGTAACTTTTTAGTCTGGACCATGACATGAGATTGTACAATCCATTCAAGAATTACATTTCTAGTTTTTCTGCAAGTTCCCACAAATACATGGTGCTTTTCCTGCTTTTACCTGATGTTCTGCCTATGGGAGCTTGCAAGTTTTCAAGAAGTCCTACTATTTTTAGCTATATACAGACTCTAGAATTAATACTAGCCTTTACAAAAAATAGTTTTTCAAACCTTGGTCTGACAGAAGCCTTCTAAGCCTTATCACTGTTAAGTGGAGGCAACACTAAGTTTCCTGCTATTCCTAATTATCTCCAGGAAAGCAAAGTGGATTAAGGGGGGAAAAAAAACAGCAGCGACAGAGGAAAAAAATGGTTATTATAAGTTAACTCTTCAAGGAGGAAAAGCCACTGCAAACACCGTTACACTTGATCAGTGCAAGATAACCCCAAAAAAGAAACCATTCCAGTTGCTTCTGCATTAATGTCACAGGTAATTTATCTCAACTGAAAACACATGCTCAGTAAAGAAGTTAAGAATGTAACTGGAAAGGATTAATTGCTAATCAGCTGCAATCAACCTTAAGGCTTCAAATGCTGAGCAGTGCAACCTTTGCGATTGCCATCCTCCTCTTACACTTGGTGCCACTGGCACCATCAGAGGAATTGACTCAATCCTCCTGCACAGGAGACAAGAGGTGGAGAACTAAGGGACAGGTAGTTCAGCAGGGCAAAAGTGGTGAAAATGAAGCCGCTGAGCAAAGAAATTTATTCTGGTTGCACTAGGAAGAAAAAATGTACCACAGCAATAAGCAAACAACTAAATAAAGGTGAGAAGTTGTTTGGCCTCACATATGCCACCGAAAGACAGCAGGGATAACTGCCTCAAGCTCCCCTTCAGCACAGAAGCCAGAATTACCAAGTTCTGCCTTTTTCATTAATAAAGCTGTAGGACCATATGAAAAATATACAATTCTCTTCTAGGAGAGGCCAGAGAGGACAACTATGCACTTCTACCAGCTTCTTCTTAAGTCGAAGTGGAAGAAAACACAGCAACCCACAATGGACCCACGAGGAAGGTAAACTTTGTCTTTAAAGACAAGCGACAAAACAGTAAGCTATTGCACACTCAGAAAAGCTATGACAAAGCTGCATAGCACACCATTATATGTAACAGTTATGAGCCTTCACCCATTCTCCCAATGCACATACATTGTGAAGCTGCCTTTAATTATGCTGTTCTTATGCCAAGACATCCTCCGTTAATGCACAGGATTAGCAACACTAGCAGCTGTTAGCTGTGAACAACAGTGTGTACTGAAGGGTCCTCCTTCTCCAGAGGACGTGCAAGGAATCTCATGGCAAGCGTAAACAGCCAAATGACTGAAATGAAGCCTACTCTGAAGAACTGTATTTTAAAGTGTTACATAACTTCAGTAGGGTATACTGCCAACTGCTTAAGTTCAATGACTCAGCTTGTCATGATGAAACCTTCATTTTCTTGGCATCAAACTGCTCATCTACCCTTTACTGTACATTTACTGCAAGTAAATGGGGACTATGGTTTGAATACACAGCACCAAAAGCGGCGTTCTGGGCAAAAAATAAAAAAAAATAGCAAGCCTCTCTGAGTGTCTTTTAAAACTGAGGATGCAAGAAGTTAATAAATACTAGCCTTTGCAATACTTCCTCACCCATAAAGCCTGCAGAGGAACACTGAAAA
Organism: Anser cygnoides; assembly: GCF_040182565.1. NCBI lineage: Eukaryota > Metazoa > Chordata > Aves > Anseriformes > Anatidae > Anser > Anser cygnoides. Next base: position 8,322,635 of record NC_089912.1, on the reverse strand, counting down.
ACCAGTTCATTAGTACTATTAATATTTCAATTTATGCACAAGTACATAAGCCACGGTAGCTCACAAGGAAATTTATTTTTGATTAAAAATAAGTTTTGATGTTATTTACTCCCTGCAGAGTACCATTCTCTCAGCAGAAGTAGCACACTTCTCCCTGCTCCCCTGCCCTCCCTGACAACTCCCTTGGAAATTTACACATACGTTTAAGCACAGAGGACAGACTTAGACTATAAATCCTTTGCATGGCTATTGCTGTCACAGGTCCTCAAAGGACATGATCCTTCCTGAGCCATGGATATTGTGAGCCATGGATTCACTTACTTGAATTCCGATGACCATCATCATCACCTCCATTTTTAAAGCTTAAATACTTAAGAACTGGGCAAAAAAAAAGATTCATCGTAGTAATCACTATGCAGTGCACATTGTCCCATCTTCCTTAAGAAGAACAGTCTAGCCAGTAATGGAAGATAAAATAGTAACTTTTTACTTACAACCCCATTATTAAAAAGTCTTTTAATAGACTTAAAAAGACTTAATATCAGTATTTCCCAACAATCTGTATCTCTGAATAAAAATTAAAACAGTCAAATAAAGAAAAACACTTAGAGCCCAGAAGAATTCTGTCCACATTCTTCACCTTTCATATTCTGGTTATCCCTAAATCAAAGTAAATTTACTTACAATGCCAAAGAACCCCCTCATCAATAACTTACTTTTCCACATGCACGACAGTGGTGTCGTCTTTTTGTAAAGGTGAACTTCACTTGACAGTTCATGCAGTTGGGTGCCTCTGAATCAGGGACCCACAACGGCTGTTTCTGTGAAAGAGCTGCAGGTGTTTTAACTGGTTCTGCACTTTCAGATGTTTGACTTCCTCCCGTTTCAGTGCTACTTTCCCCAGCAGGTTCAGAATTTTTATCAAATTTAATGCTGGTGCTTGAGAGGGGAACTTCTGGGGTAACAGAATTCACTTCCTGGTTTTCTCTCTCAGGTACTTCTGTTTCATTCAGTTGTCTCTGACCAGCAGCTCCTTGTGGAAGGCCAAACAACTGCTTTGGTCTTGCACCTTCACTGTGAAACTTTGAAACTAGTGCCTCGCTACCATTCTCAGTCACATCCTGAATATGAACCCCTTCTGTTGGAGATTCCAATTTATTGGCAGTAAGAGATACTTCAAGATTACTATTAATGCTAGTTATATCTTCCAGTTTTGTCTGTGTATGTTCTTCAGCAACCTCTGTAAAATCTAGGTTCTCATTTGTTAAATGCATTTGTTCTGCATCAGCTTCCATCAAGTTACTGTCATTGTCTAAAGTCAAATTAGACTGGTGACTTTGTCCATACAAGAATTCATCAAGCTCGGCATCACTTATTAGAGTATCACTTTTGATAATGCCCTCCTCAAGAGAGAAGTCAGCCACAACTTGGCCAATACTTTCATTGTAATAAGAGTCTGTACCAACACCATATGGCTCAGCTTCATATTCCTGAAAAGCAGAAACAATAGCTTTGATTTGCTCAGAATCACTGTCATCAATTGCATTCTCAGTATCACATCTCTCTCCACCTGCACTCTTTTCCACAACAGTTTGGTTGATTTTAGGTAAATATTCTTCCTGTTCATGCAAGTCAGTCTCTTTCCAGGATTCACACGTAAAGACATCAGTTGTAGACTTCCCAGCATGAATAGTTAAACTGTCACTAATAACCTCCACCATTTCATTCTGAGGTAGAGGATTAACTTCTTCTGTTACAACTGATGAACCACGTTCAGATACAGACAGCGATGTCTGGACATCCTTGACTGATACACATGAAGGTGAAACACTGCTTAGTATTTCACTGCCAGCAAGTTCTTCACTATTTACATTCTCCTCTGTAATTTTCTCTTCTAAGGCTAATTTAGTCCCTGTTTGACATGTGGAGCCTGGTAAAACACAACTTCCAGGTAATGTTGCATGGGTTTTGTGCAACTGAGGCCTCTTTGGCAGATCCGAAGGCATGGATTCATCTTTACTCTGATCTTTTGAGCCTTCATCTTCTAGGGCATTTCCTCCATACATCTCTTTGCTCACTGCAGAGCATGCACTTTCATCTTCTGGTTCACAAGACAATTTCCCATATGCTGTCTCATCTTTGGGACTGTATACATTCGAACTCTGTGATGTTACAGAGACACATGCAGTATTAAGGCAAGCAGTTTGTTCTGGCTGATCAAACACCTCACTGCACTTTAAAGATTCTGTTCTCTGTGTATCACCACATGGTTCTGAGATCGTTGTTTTAGCAAAAACATCTGATTTTAAAGGTAATGGGCTACTCTCCTCTGTTTTAAGGTGTCCTGAATCTTGTAGCATTGAGTCCCCATCACACTGTTCTGTACTTGAAACACCACCGCTGCAACTTACTGATGACACACAAACAGGAATAGGTATGCAAGGTATGCCAAAGCCAATCAAACAGTCTTCACTGGGCTGGGAGTCATGTGGCTGCAACTTCTGATTATCTTCACTGGAACCTGCTGAATGAATCACGTTACCTGTGTCATTAACAAGATCACACACAGGTATACTACACCTTCCTGGGGTGGAAGCCTGAATTTCTTTTGAGGAACTGCTGTCCACAGTGGACAAAAGATCAGGCCCAGCAACACTCTTTTCATTTTGTGATGGGTAATTCAGAATCCCTTCATTTGGTCCAGTATGGCTGACTCGAGAGATTTCTTCTGATGCCATACAAGCATCCTCATGCAGTTTGGGTGTTGGATATGCATGTTGTAAGCCATCCAAGTCTGAAGAAAATGAATGTTGTTTAGAGTCATATGGATTTTGAGGTGTTCTGTAGAAGTCACATTCATCTGTTTTAAACAAAAAGAGATCAAAAGCAAAGTTTGTAAGACTCATGGGTTTCTATAGTGCACAACCCCAAAATATCAACTATTCATTAATGCAAGCTTTTACTCATCGTATGTTACTTTCAAGTCCCACTGTAATAGTCATTTGGCTAGTATTGCTATGCTGGAGAGGAAGGCAGTGGAGGTACTAACCTGTATTTTGTTCAAATTCATCAAGTAGCTTGTCCAAGTCACAGACTGCAGCTTTAAAGTAACTGTCCATTCTAGTTACAGTTCTACTGAAGTTTTAGGCCTTTAAACCTAGAAAGAAAAATACAGCATTTCATTCACATTCTGCTATTTACAAAGTCGACCTGCTCTCATTATCTGAAAACAACTTCCAGGAGGTATACTTTTTCTCTTTTAATAAAATGTTCTCTATATAAACAAAATGCTGGTAAGAAGATGGATGCAATCTGTTAGCCTCTATCTATCCTACAGTATACTCAGTACACTATACACTACAAATTTCACCTCAAATCGGGAAATGGAGACTGACTTCTTAAAACCAAATGCATCTGAGTTCATACTCTGGCATTGTAACAGTGAGGAGTTTTTAAACCAGCAAGAAGTCTGATCTTCTATCTTGACCCCCCCTATGCATTTTATACCACATGGTTCACAGGAAAAACAAAAACAAGATAGGCCAATGTTACCCTTGCAATACAAATGAATTGCATAAGTAAATGGTGCCTACAAAATCCCAGATAATTCATACTCTAAACTGCAGTAGGATGCAAAAAGAAGTTTCCATCTGCTAGTGGAAATGCCAATAAGAAAAAAAAGGAATTCCTGTAGGAAGTCAAGCTTGAATCTGAGCATGTGAACACAACCTTTAAAAAGAGATTGATTCTCTTAGTTCCCAAGTTATCCAGCCAATCAACTGCAATTAACTCTCAGCTATGGTCAAATGTTTCAGTTAAAACTAAACACAAGCTAAAAACTAAAGTGTATCAGGGACTAGAAAGCTGATAAGCAGTTGAAGCATGGTGAGACAGTCATCTTAACACAGAGGTGCAGTGCATTTAGGCAGGTTGAGGTCAGGACTCCTCCCCACAATGATCAATGCGTTGCCTTTAGCAGATCCTCCTCTGAAATTTTCCTCAAAGGCCAGGAGAAAAAAAAACACATCCAGCATGGTAATTCATTTCATCTCCACCATACCCAAAACCCATTAACTTTCTCTGAGACTCTGAGATCATTAAAAAACAAAAAAAAACCCTCATTTTAGATACTCGCCAACTCACCAGAAAGCTATTTGCTATTACATTCTACATTACAAAACATCCTGTTTCATTTCTTTAATGAAGATCTCCAGCCACTGAATGTTATACCCTTTTGGTCACTCTGAGGAGCTTCCCAATTCCACATCTGTTTCACGTCTGAATACCCATAATGCACAATTATCTAGAACATATAATCAAGATGTCATTTACCTTTCCCTCAAGTAAACCAAATGGACTTGGATCACTTGCCTCCTTTCATCTGGAAACTAGACCTGTGGAGGGCTGCCTTGTTATCCCTGCTGCTCTGATCAGCAAGCACACTTCAGCTTCTGTGCATTTGATGACTTCACACCCTACGCTGTTCAATAGACCATCTCTCCTCAACGCTTAGAGACCAAAGAAACACTTAAATCCTCTTATCACTTATGCCACCCTGCAGCTACTGGTCTAGATCCTATGCCCTACTAACTTCACAGAAGAACAAGTTTCCCTTCTCGTTGAATGGTTCAGATCTATAATGTTCACCTACTACTCTACCAGTATGCATGTTACAAGAATACTTTTTCGAAATAAGCTATAGTTTAAATACAGATCTGTAAAACACAAGATAGTTGAAACAAACAGTGTTTGTCAGAACTTAATGCAGTACTTTGTGCCATATAAAAAAATAACAATCTCAATATACTGCTGTATCTGTATCCTCAGCCGTCACTCCCACAGCCTTCAGCACACTGCATGATTAAGTCAAGTCTGACACAGCTGTATAATGAGCACTACAAATGCCAGCAAGTACGTGTTTAATGCCATTTCTCTTACCAGTGAAAACTGTATTCAAATAAAAGTAACAATTGTCCCATTTCACGACCTCCTGAGAAGTGGAAGATTGATACTTGAAGCAGAAGTTATTCCACTTAAGAGCCTTACAACAGATTTTGGTGATTAATTAAAAGCAATTCTAGCATAGATACCACCTGTAAAGATATGATAATGGAACACCAACAAAATTGCTGGTCAAAAAATTAGGAGAGATTATAGAAACTATAAATATTGAAGGATTATGAGAAAATGGAGGAATTAAGAGATACATAAAGCTGATTTAACACTCTGTAGGGATTTCTTACATGTCCTGACCACTCAGGTACAGCTGATGTTACAATCAATGGACCAGAAGCTGTGACCAAAAGGGGTGGTCACGGACCCCTCACCACTCCCCAAGTCTTTGCTCTGGCAACCACGACCACCTAATCCCACAAGAAGCCAGATCAGACTGCTGAACAGACAAAGTCATGTACTTAGAGGGAGAAGAGAGGGGACTTCTTGCTCGTTTACCCACCAGAACAGGTCTCCAACATGAAACACACTAACCTGGCACAAGGTCCTGGCAAGGATTTTTAAATCCTACTGCTTGACTCTTTAATTCTCTACATAAAACACTGACGTACAGTCCTGTAAACTGAGCTCCCAATTTACAGTAATCAGAATGTTAGTTATTTTAAAATCGCCAAGTAGTAAAGCAATACAACGAACTAATTGTCAGCGAAATGGATGTCTATCACCAATAAAGATGACTTAAAGACCTCCTCTGAAGTGAGTTACGTTTTCCTACCTCAGTGACAACAGAAGCTTCTCCAAAACAAACTTTGATATTTAAAGATAATGATAATTATATACATATAGGGGAGAAACAAGTCATTGTTTCAACTAATTTTGTCTTGTACTTAAAAAGACTTCCAGATTATCCATGGCATTTTTCATTCTTAGAACATGACAAATCTTGAATTAAGTATACACGCAGTATTTGATTATAATGCTAAATAATTAATTAGAAGGATGTGTTTGCACTGTGCATTTCTAGCCCACTGACCTCTCTCAAAACAGAAAGAATCAAGGGCAAAGAACTGTAGAACTGAAATTTTATGTAATACAAACCACAACAGAGTTTAAGATACAGATGAAATCATTTCCATTAAAAATCTCAAAAGATCTACCATGATACATCACTCCATCCCAATAAAGTTGTCACATTTAGTTAATCCTACAGTTTTGAAATAAAATGATTCTGAGGTGATAAAGCACTTCGAACAGCTGAAATAACTTTGAATAACTAGTATATTACTCGTATTATTTTAACTACCCTTTCTTGAAGTGTTTCACAGATCTTCAGCTCTTCTAGAACAGCCCTCCAACACCTTCCCCCATCTCCTCTCCCTCATCTCCCCCAAATCAACGCAAAAACAGAGAAGACAACAGTAATTCCCTACCTTACCCATATCCCACCTCTCTGCTCTCAACACCTGTATCACCAGCAAACTGTAAAATCCTTCTGGTCTGAGATCTTTCTTTTAGGAATGAGAGCAGGTTCTCTTTTTGGCTTGCTACAGCTGCCTACAGCCAGTCCCAATATTTACATTAAACAAGAAGTGAACTAGAAGTTCTGAGGTTCTAGTGACGTGTTTTTGTTAAATGGTTGCTTGCTTCCTCAAACGAAAGTAATTCACTTTGAACATACACTCAGTTTCAAGAATTATACTTCTAACTGTCTCAAACCTACAGCAGCATCACCATAGTTTTTAAAATAGGTAGAAAATTTTAGTTAAAGGTCCACCCACAAAAGCATCAAAAATCCAAATGACTGAGAAAGGAGAGGGAAGTGAGTATTTTGCATGGGCATGGAGAGAGCATGAAAGCAGAGGAAGATGACTGCTGGACACTGCAGGTTTTAGAGGAACTGTTTTATAAACAACTTGCCCCTGTACCATTCCTTAAATCACTCCGGTTATGATTTGTTCAGTTACATGTTCTGCAGAGCAAGAACTGACCTGGCTAATTTAAACATTTTTAATTTATTTTCTTAGTTATTTTTCATCCAGATGAGGTCCTTGCATAGACACATTAAAAAAAAACAACAAACATGCCACCATACCAGAAGGGGCAGTGCACAAACAGGAAGGAATTACTGCCAGGAAATAGATGGAAGCTTGATCTGTGTGTCAAACAGAGACCTTCAGGACAAGAGTCAATCCCCTCCTTGCTGCTGCCACCTCTTATGGACTTAAAGGCATGTACCTTCTGCTAAGTGCTGTCTTCTGAACATGTTTTCTAGAGCTCTGAATGCTCTCACAAGATTGTCTCTAAGTGAGAGATCGATTGATTGTTTTAAGTAAACAATTAAAACACAATGTTCATAACTGTATCTGAGGTCTAATGGTACAGGGGGACACGCAACTCGAGCCTCTTACTGGCTCCATTTTGTATATTTTTTTCCAAAGTAGAAAGATTTAAGTTTTAAGCACTGTTTAAATCACTGTCTGCCAAAGATTTTATGCTTTCATCTTAAGTATTTATGTGCTAGGAGACTGGAAGACATATAGCAGTGCTCCTCAAAACAGGAAAAAAATATCAAAGCATAAAAATGACTACAGTACAGTGTTAAACAGTTAGTTTCTAATGCTAGAAGTCATCTTAAAGAGCAAGCTTTATTTCAGAAAGACAAGTTTAGACTGGAGAACGTAGCTATGGTTGAATCGGTTAACTTAGTTTACAGACCAGTTTTAGAGACTTTTCTTTCACAGACAACTGTATTAAACTGAGCCATTTAAATCTATTTCCTTATGAGTTTTACTGTCTACCTTATGACTGAAGGACAAGGCCAGATAACAAGAGAAGCCTTGGAGTGCTCACTGACTACTTACTTCTTCAGCCACAAATATACAAAAGACAACTCTCAAATTCTACACATTCTGAACCACTGCAGATCATCAGCTCTCATCACACCATTTGTCCTTATGCGTGTCTCACTTAATGGATGGACAATCTCACCAAAGAACAGATCACTGAAGATCTCACCTATCACCAGGGCTTCCAAGTACATGGCTTGGCAAAAGTACATTTTATTCCAGCCAACAGCCTTCGTTTTGTTGATTATCCTTTAGCTTCAAGACAGAAAAAGTTTTCCTTAATGTTTTACAAAAAGGCACACCAAGACAACTCTTGCCACTTCTCTAGGTAAATGTTTGGTTTGTTTTTAAACAAGCTTGCTGCCAGTCTTTTGGCTTTCAAAGCTTTTTCTTATGCCATAATTACAGGATAAGCTTTCTTTATTATCTTACCCAAGTTTATTTAGCGGACGATTAACAACAAAACTGCTAAAACAAGCAGTATTCATCATGGTGAACTCAGGAAGTCAGTATCCCAAACAGCCAACGTGAACAGTATTAGAGTGTTATTCTGTGGTAATCTCTGGAGCAACTGAACAGTCAGTACTGAGCACACGTCGGCATCTGGTCAGACACCCTTCTTTACCTGCAAGTTTAAAGTGAACAAATGGAAACAGTGCAGGTTTGCTTATGTTATTTGCCCAATCAGAGGAGGCTTGGTCCCTGGCAAACTCCTAACACCGCACAAAGAGTGTATCTTAAGAAATGGAGGCAAATATTTTACTAAATAAAAAATGTCACCCAAGAGAAGCAAATAATGTCATCTAGATGACCATGCAACAAGTGTGTCAATATATTAAAATAATAATAATAAAAAAAAAGGTATCTTTGTTTATAACCTTATAAATCACTTCTAATGTAATAGGCACATATTCCAGTGTTCAAAAACCACTTAGTGTTAGGGAATTCTAAGTGCACTCCTATTTAAGTGAGAACATAATATGCGTTTGCCATTTTTTAGTTATTCTCTATCCTAGCAATCTATGTTGTAGTTTATCAAAGACAGTGTCTCTAAATGCACAAAGTTAGTAGTTTTCCGTTATAATTTGCACAGTAAAATTTATAAATGCGTTATTATTTACTAACCAATTTTGTCTGATGGCAAGCAGTCTTTTGATATTTAAAAATCCCTAAAAAACAGTTTTTGTAGTGCTTGATATATGTAGGCTTTTATATTACCATTACTTTATATATTACCAGAGCTCAATTACTCACAACCCACCATCCCTGCAGAATCCAGGCCTGCTAAAGTGCATCAGGTTTGGAGATAATGAAACACACACACACACACACACACACACAAAGGTCTTCATTCCTGAAAACTAGCCTCTTATTAAGACCGCTATTGCAGTCATCAGGAAAGTCTTTTTGCTCACTGAAAAGTTGCATTATTTCAACTCCATCATTGTGCTTGCTCATTATACTTAAGAGTGACCAGAAACTAGACGCTTGAGGCTCTACAGAGAAAAAAAACAACAAACCAAAACAACAAAACTAAACCACACCAAAAACCTAAGGGTACAACTACCCGTGGAGCTCATCAGCAACCAACATAACTGACCAAAAGCTTTGAGAAAAGCTTAAGTGGTGTCAGATAAAAAATAAAATGATTCTTGCTGACCAATGCAACATATTATCCAACCAAAAAAGTGCAGGAGCTGCTGGCACTGCAAATTTACTGGCTGAATCAGGGAATGAACATAAAAGTTACAGAAGTTTTCAGACACGTAAGAGAAAGCCGACATGGCACACTGCAAAACACTACTGCAAGGCAGTCCTTGCCTGAAGAGGGATATTCTGTTACTTGAACAAAATTTCTTCAGAAAAACTACAATAAAAAGCCACTAACAATATTATCACCAACAGCAATCAGACAACTTCAACGTAACATCATATTCAGGCCCCCCTACATTTTGCTTTTACTCAGCCACAGTAACATGTTACTTCTCTTCTGACCAGAAAATAGTATCATGCATGCCACAGAGAGAAAAGATGTCACTGGATGTATTAGGTATATGTAGCAAGGTTTTGGTAGCAGTAGGCCTGCAGATACGGCCTCTGTAAGAAGAGTCCAGCAGCTGCCCCATGTTAGATAAAGGCCAGTTTCAGCCAGCTCCAAAGCAACCTGCTGCTGGCCAGAGCCAAGCCAATAAGTGATGTTGTTTGAGCCTCTGGGACGGCAGATTTAAGAAAGGGGAAAAAAAACTAGTTGCTCATCAGCAGTTGAAAGAGAGGAGTGAGCACCAGCCCTGCAGCCCCCAAGGTGAGTGCAGCAGGAGGGCAGGAGGTGCTCCAGGCAGGCAGCAGCAGTTCCCCTGCGGCCTGTGGAGAGGCCCCTGGTGGAGCAGGCTGTCCCCCTGCACCCATGGGTCCCACACGGAGCAGATCTCCACGCTGCAGCCCGTGGAGGAGCCCCCGGTGGAGCAGGTGGATGTGGCCTGGAGGAGGCTGCGGCCCATGGAGAGCCCCCGCAGGAGCAGGCCCCGGGCCGGAGCTGCAGCCCGTGGAGAGGAGCCCACGCAGGAGCAGGGGTCTGGGGGGAGCTGCTGCCCGTGGGGGACCCGTGCTGGAGCAGTTTGCTCCTGGGGGATGGATGGACCCCGTGGTACGGAGCCGTGTGGGAGCAGTTCCTGAAGAGCTGCTGCCTGTGGGCAGCCCCCACAGGCTCAGTTCGGGAAGGACGGCATCCCGTGGGAGGGACCCCATGTGGAGCAGGGGCAGAGCGGGACCGTGAAGGAGCACCGGAGATGAAGCGTCCCCCATTCCCCTCTGCATTGCTCAGGGGGAGGAGGTGGCAGAGGGTGGATGGGGCAAGGTGGTTTTATTTTTTCTTTGTTTCTCACTTTTCTTGCTTGTTAGTAATAGGCAATAAATTTCTCTAATCTCCCTATGCTAAGTCTGTTCTGCCTGCGACAATAACTGTTCAGTGATCTCCCTGTCCTCTCAGCCCTTGAGCCCTCTTCATCGTATTTTCTCCCCCTTTCGCTTTGAGGAAGGGGAGTGAGAGAGCGGTTTGTGGTGGAGCTCGGCTGCCCAGCTGAGGGAAACCACCACGCTGTACAACTACCAATTTTCAGCAGTGCTCTGGCACATCAGCAGTACCAACGCAGCTGAAGAATCCACTTGCCCAACTGAACAAACACATCTCTCACATGCTGCACACAATGCTATCACTATTGGCTGTATCAGCTTTTATAATTTAGCTTTAGAAACTGAGTCATGAGAACGTGATTGTTACATCAGGTCTGAAGTATCATACTCCAGACAAAGGAAATCAGTGCTCTCTCAACATACTCATCTCTTCTGATTTGCATTATTAATGATCAGATATTCATATTAGAGAACCTAAGCAGCAGACACTAATAGCATCTCGTACTGTCAGTTAACCAGTAGACATTTCTCCAGAGCACATTAATAACCAGCTCTCTACCACTGTAGTTTGCATTTGAATACAGAGTGACAATGTTTTCCAGTTTATCCAGAAGCGTGCCTTAAAATAGTTAATGCCTTAGCTGGAGTAGCATAAGCATGCCCATTATATTCAGCATCCTATAGCTAAGTCAACTGAACAGAAGTAAGCAAAGATATCACTAAATCACTGGGCGCAATTTATCCACCTAAGCAGTCTAACACGCAACACTGTAGAACTGCTGCTAGAGGACTGCACAGCTTGCTGCTACAGCACGCAAGCAGCAACCCACACCAAAACAAATCAAGTGCTTTTGTTTCATTTCCGAAAACGCCACACCTTCGAGTTCCAAAGCGTGCTTTCACTGATGCTACTGAGGCCGTAAAACACTTACTGCACAAGGTTTCTCCGTCTCATGACCACCTTATCAGCTCTGAAGTACACAGCTCCTTGTTCAGCTCTGGAACACTGTTCAGTACCCACAAACAGCTCAGGACGCGTTTTCCTCAACCCGCGTTAGGCCGGGGAAGGGAAGCGGCACCCACCGCCCACAAGCGGCACCCACCAGCGCCGGGAGAGACCCAACACGGCGGAAGGCGAGGGGTGAGCTCTCCTCCCGGGCCGGCAGACGCTGCCCGGCCGCCGCAGACCCCCGGCCCCGCCGCACAGCCCGGCACGTAGCCCCGGCTGCTCCCCCGGCGGCGCCCGGCGGCCCCCCGCCGGAGGAGCCGTTGGAGCGGCGGCCAAGGGAGCATCAACGGGCTTCGGGAACGCGCCCGCCCCGCAGTGCCGCAGCGGGGGGACGGCAGCGGAGCCCCCCTCAGCGCTCACCTCACGGGCGGCGGCTCCGGGACGGCGGCGCCCCCTGTTTGCGCGCCCGGTGGCCGCTCGGCGCATGTGCAGCGCCCGCCCCTGGCGGCGGCGGCGGCCTCCATCTTGTGGCTCGGCGCAGGCGCGGGGCAGTGCCGACATGGCGCCTGCGCGCCCGCACGGCCCCGCCCGCCGCGCTGCCACATTGCCGCACGGCGCCGTGGGTGCTCCCGCAACGTCCGTATTACGTTTTTTTATTTATTTATTTTTACCATCCGTGTTACATTTTTTTATTTTATTTATTTATTTTTTACTTAGTCAACAAAATCCATGTTAAAGAAAAAAAAAGACTTTATTTTTGTTCGCCTGACCTCTGTATTGAAATGACAACGGTTTCGCTCACCGTTCCGCATGAGTCACTTTCTCTGTAGGGCGCAGTCTCTGAGGGCCAGGAGTGTGATTTTCGAAGCACTTTAAGCCAGTTTGCAAATCCGTTTGCCTCAGAAGCTGACGAAAGTCCATTTTGAGTGGCAACGTTGTGGCAGCCCACGTGTCAGGGCCCCGAGGGCCCCACGGGCTGCACAGCTTTGCCTTGGTGGCCTTCTGTATCTTCTGCCCAGGCCTTCTCTTTAAGCTCCATCGCACGGGCTAGCATGTAACTAACCTTTCTCTGATGAGCCAAGGCCTCCTCTTTGTCATTTATCTGCACATTTATTTAAAATGGAAAGACAAGAAAGAAGCTATAAGAACAAGTCAACCCGTGTAAATCAACAATTACGTTTGTTCTAGGGAATCATGCTGACTATTAAATAAAACAAAAAACTAACCAAATCTATTAATATCTTCAGGATTTCATGAGGGTTGTCTAGTTCTTCAACTTTCCTGCTGTCCGCGTCTGATGAGAGCAGGCTTGATAATTTCTGTCCGAGATTATTCTTGTTGCCTTGTAACTTGACAGACCCTAAGAAAAAGTATATAAATTATGGAAATGCTTAAGAGAAAAGCTGCTTTGGGACAAAATGGGCATGCATAAAGCTGAACTCCAAGTAACCTCTCTAAAAGGGCACTGCACGCTACAGCTTGTACAGTACATAATGCGGCAAGTTATTTGCCTGCAGCACCACCCTTGCCATCTCATAAAGGCTAAATGACTTTTCATCATTGACTTTGGGCAAATTGAAAATAAAAGTTCTTTTTGCCATACGAAAATTAAACTTTGGCTCTAACTAAATGGCAATTCATGGTAATGTGTTTTTAAGCAGTTGGTAGCCTAAAAAAATAGATTTCTTTGGCACAACTTGTTAAATTTGTAAGATTTATAAAAAAGATTAAAATACATTAAAATTACAAAATGCTGGTACCACAATATAGAGCTTCGTAATACTGACGTTGCTAAAAGGGAAACAGACACTGAAGACGTATCCTGTCTTGCTTCCTGGGGGTGCCCAAGGAATCCAGAAGACCCACAAAACTTCTAAGCCAGGCACATTACAGGTCAATAGCTATCACAAATACATCTTGAAATGTGTTCTGCTCCTCAATTCTATGGTTTTGCCCATGACATAAGTATTTAAATACTTCTCTTTATGCTTTTCCTTAAAAAGAAAAGGATAATGACAAATCTTCCTCTTTTACAAAGGGATTTGTAATTCGTGGATGATCATGCTAAGCAGTAGTAGAAGAAGAAATACTAACGCCAGGAAATATGTAATGAAAAACTGGAAATTTAAAAATAATTGTATTCAGTATTTCAGAAAAAGCTCAGTATATATCTTTTTGCACGTCTCCTTCCCTAAGTCTTACACATAATTAAAAAAAAATATATGTTGATAACATCTTGAACAGCCAGGCTAAAATTTCCAGATGCTACCTTTCTTTTGTGCTGCTTTTATGAGATCTTTAATATCTAGAATATTACTGTCATCCTGGATAAGTTTATTTATTCTAGCATGATTTAACTCAGATAATTTACTTCATGAGCATGTAATAAAAAAGGCTACATTAAAAGCTAGACTAGTAACACCAATATCCTACAGTAGTTTTTATATTATGATTACTGTAATAGTCCACTTATACCCAGACATCCTGCATTACATGAGAAACTTCTGGTAGAAGTTTGTGAACTATGTGCCACACTGCTTACTGTATTTATGGTTTTCACATTTTTCCTTTTTTCTGGGCTCTTCGGAAGTCTCAGTCAGCAATTAAACTACAATCACGTATTTGATGCAATAAAAGTCTGCCTGTGCTCCTTTGTCAACTGACTTCTTTTCTATTCGACTGTTACTGATACATAACATGCCCAGTTACCATCCTCTTTCAGACGTTTCCAGTTTATAAATTTTGTTTCCTTTTTAATCTTTATCACTTCTGCAAGTCTCAGAGCTTGGTCCTTTCGCTGCATTAACTGCTGTTCGAATGCAATTCTGAAGGCATCTGCCATTATATAAGCTTCATCTTTACTCTTCTTCAGAAGTTCGATCTGGTTTTGATTAAGAGAAAATGTGAAGTATATTAAGCAATTTGGAAGCAATAATGAATTTAAAATGTAAGTTAAGAGATAGACTAAAGCCACTAATGCAGTTCAGCACTTTCATATTACCAGGTCACCATAGTGGTTCCCAAGGCAGGCCTGTGCACATAAAAGGGAACTGATGAGGGACCAGGCAAATTTTAAATATATCTAATTGGGGAAGTAGTATAATACCAGACTAAACGGTTTCTTGTTATGTAAAGAGATATGTTTTAAAGTGTGTATTTAAGTCTGTACCCTTTTCTACGCATGTACCTGACACCACCTACACACTGCATTAGCTATGCTGCTGGTGGTGCCTACTTATCTCTGAACATGCAGACCAGCTTGTTCCGTACCTGTATGCAGAGCAGAAAAAAAAAAAAGGTATAATAACCCTGATACAAAAGAGGTATGAAAGTATTAAAGAGGTGGTTGATGCCTCATGCCTGTCTAAGAGGCATCTGGATAATGCTCTTACTGATAAGTTTTAATTTGGGGTCAGCCCCAATGTAGTCTGGTGGTTGGACTCAATCTTTGGAGGTTCCTTCCAGCTGGAACTATTCTATTCTGTTCCACTTATTTTCAAGATCCATATGTCAGTTGGAACTTCTGCACTAGAATGGTTACCACACTTGCACATTCAAATACAAATTAGAAGAAAAATTCTTCTTTCTAAAACTATAGATTTACTAAATTAAAGACTTTAAGGGCTTGAAAATAATTTTATTGATTTATTTGTGATGTAAACACACCATGACCTAGCTGGATGAGCAGTTGTTTGAATGCTGACATCAACACGAGGGAGTGGTGTAATGGGGTGGAATGCACTGACAGGAAAGGGAAAAGGAAATTATCCTTTTCAGTGGAAGTCCACACTCACATTGTGTACATATTTACAGAGTGTAATACATTTTGAGTGTGTATATTTTTATATTAAAAATACGAGTGGAAGAAAACTGAACAAGATTTGTTTTTTTACTAGTAGATCTTTAAAATCATAATTACAATTTTATATCAGCAACAATCAGGGCATCACAAACAAACATTATTTCTGGGTTGCATTCTTGTTTTAAAACACATCAGTTTGCGTACGGTTATTTTTTTTTTTTTGAGCAAATTTGTTTTTCTGACCTCTCTACTTGTTTATATCTAAGTCAAGCAGCATTACCTCTTGCTTGAGATGAAGAAGTTGTTTTCGAGTGACAGCTGCCATTTTAGCACAGGAACAAGGTTGCCCCCCAGAAGTATTGCAGGTGCAGGCTCCAAGAACTGCCAGCTTAAAATCCAAAACAAATCACCAGTTAAGTATCAGCATACACACCACAATGCAAGAGATGCCAAATGACTTAGCAAAAAACATTCTGAAGCTACAGAGGGAATGTAAGTGTCAGGGAAACCAGGCTACAAAGATTCAGGCATGATTTCTTTTAACTCACAATGACGCATGTCAAGTATATTTTTCAGCACTAATCTCATATCTGACACTAATGTACTTTTTGTGAATCTAAATATGCCCATTAGCTGTTCAAATCTGAACTCACTACTACAAAGGCAGCAGAGAAGATGGGCTTTAGAAGTCTTCTGTTCAGTACTTATCTACAAAGCAATGCTCAAGAAAATCAAGGTGAAACAGTAGTGTGCTCATATGTAAGAAGAGCCACGACTGCATTCCAGTAAATCTGTGTCAATACATCCCTGTAAACACTGCTCCCCTCCAGCTTTCACCATGAAGCAGGTATCAAACAAATAGTCTTACACTGTGATCTTGCCAGACTGAGCACTTTTGGAAAGATTAATAAATGCATTGTATCCTAGAGCCTGCTTTTTATATTGTAAAGGAAGAAAGTTTAGAATGCGGATTTCCAGATGACAATCTGGGACACAAGGTCATCACCCTATGTTCTTAGATACATCACCGAGGTTATTAGGACATCCTCCACTGACCAGGAACTTGCTGACAGCCCTTCTACTTTACTGGAAGGAGGTAACCTAAAGACAGAAGTTGTCAGCCTGCTTATGCTACTGCAGACCTCATTAGAACACATCTTTGAACCAGCCATTTTGAAAAACACACTTCATACTTACTTCAAGACCGGTAATATCTGTGATGTTGCTTCTATTCAGGGACATGTTTTCCTGAACAACCTTCTGTTTGTTCACATCCAGCATTGCAAGAAATTCCAAGCACTGCTGATTCAGGACTATGAAATAAACAAGGAAAATAACTGAAAAGTCTGCTGTTCTGATTTCCTTAATTTCATAGTTTAACTACAGCCAAATGAAGCAGTTTTATAGTATAAGCATCTGGGGAATACGATGAGACTACATAGATTTACAAACTCAGATCCCACTTGTTTTTTCTTCTGTCTTTTCCTAGAGCTGATGACCCATTTACAGAGATACTGTCTCAAATATTCCTTTTCCATTATGTGCTCATGTCTTTTTTCCACTTACAACTAAGGCAGCAGACTTTTTTTTTTAGAAAAACACACTGCTGGGAAAATAATGATCTGTTTCAGCCATTTTAAAGGTTTTTGGAAACGAAAAATAAGGGAAAGGAGCTTGAGATGTGTGACCCAACCCAGCATAGCATACAGTTTGGAAAACTCCATTATAAAGCTGACAAGCTGAATACCTCAAAGTTTTTCCTATGGGAATCTAGAGACATTAGAAGTGTGTATCTCCAGTAATGACTTTAATTGTAGCAGAAGCATTCTGTAGCTTTCCTGGCCTGTTGCTCCCTCCTTACAGATCATGAACAGGAACACAAGAGGTTGTTTCCCTCCACACCCAGTGTGTCACCAAGCCAGTGAGATAAGACGGGTCTGTTTCTTTCAGACCCGATCTACTTTTCATGCTACATCTACCCTGACTTTTCCTATCATTTAATATATTTTTTTCCAGTTAAAGTGACGATGTGACAAGAATAACAAACAGTACTCGTCTATTTAAAGAGATTTGCTGCATATCCACTAATATCAGTTGTCAGTAAAAAGAGACTTGTCCTGACGGAAAGCTTTATTCATAGTTAACTCCTGAATTATTCCAGAGCAACAGTATAGTAAGAGGAACAGTGGCTGATGGCTTACTTGCATTTTCAGACTTAAGAGTTTTAACTTCCTCAGTTCTCAGTTTCAATGCTTCCTTAAGAGCTGCGTTTTCACAATATATCCTGCAGAATTTAGAAAAAGGCTGTATTATCTTTGAAATAAATATTTAAAAAAAAAGGGAAATCAAATGAAAAAAAAACATTAGCTGGTTAAAATGTATCTACTATTTCTACAAATTAAAATTAGGAAAGAAAACTGAAAAGAACAAGGAAAAAAAATGAAAACTGAAAATAGTTGAGCATTCAGTTTGACAAGATATTACACATATATCATCACTTTCCTCACTTGTAATTTTTTTTTTAAGGAAAAAAATTCTACTATTTTTCTGTAATAAAGTCTACCAATAATAAGTGGTGTGTTGCTAGATCTGAATCTGCTAGTCAGGGCCAGTAAACTAGGTGAAACTACTTTTAGCCAGCTTTCTGAAAAAAAAATAGGCAAGAATGACATTTTACATACCCAGCATTTTTTGATGGGAGATTCTCATTAAAAACTAACTAACTCCCCTCCATCTGGTCAAGCATATGAAAATAACTAAATATTCTTAATAATGCAAAGTACAGATTGCACAGGGGCTGGTGACCACAGTACACCTGAGGGACTCTGCGTAGGCTTGTTATGGGCACTGAACCAAGGCTAAGAAGTCAGGCTATGCCACACCGGCTTCTGCAGGGTGACTCCCAGTTATTCAGGCTGCAGTTGGCTCTGAAGGAGCAAAAGCAAGAATCTCTGCATTCATGTGGAGGTTTCTCTACAATCCAGATAACACAGGGTGTTCAAACAGGCTGACGTTTATAATAAAACCACACCCACAACCGATTTAATTGTGTCTATGTGTGCTCAAGTGAAAGTTTTTTTTTTTTTTAAAAGCAATAAAAAAAAGCTTTCACGTGAAAGTACATCATGCCCCAAACTTCAGAGCTTAACAAGAGATGTGTTTAAGTACTATTAGAAACTCATTAAAATCATAATTACCATTAGAAACTCAATAAAATTTGTATTGTAAACCTCTGAAACACTTGCTAGCAATTTCTTGCTTCCTTGAAAACAGGAAATTGTTATTGGACATATGACAATATGGCTTGGGTCTCAATTTTAGAAAGTAAACTTCCTGTAATCTTAATACTCTCGCAAAGAACAGCTGTACTTTTCAGCATTGCAAACTGAGAACATACAACAGACATTTATAATGCATTTTGCTATTTTTCCATTCAACAGGAAATGCTTCCAGGAAATCTGAAGTCCTAAATGTTATAGCAATATACATTTTTCGGTGTATCTCTTCAGCTGCCAGTAAATGCAGCATACTGTGACTTCATGTTTTTGTTTAAAGCTAAATAATAACTTGGAGTATTGCCTTTGAATAAAGAAAGGGAAATACACATTCTTCTCATCCTAGTGTCTCAGATTTCTGAAAACCTTTTTGCAGAGACTACAGTTCACGTCTTTAGCTCATAGCTTGCAGCTTTCTGAAGCTCAGTCTCTAGCTTCCAACCATTAACAGTAATTTTGTTACTCACAGCTATCTCGCACCTCTTGCTACTTTCCTGAGTCCAGAAAGTCAAGTGGTTTTTCAAAAATGGATTCCTTGACATTGCAACTATGTTAAGATGTTAACAAGATACAAAATCTTAGCAAAACTCTTCTTACAAATGTATAGGTTTTTTTTTTTTTTTTGCTTATTCTTTGATTCTAAGTATGAAAGTTTTAAATAAAAAACTCCACTAAAATAATTGTAACTCTGATGTGTAGAGGTCAGACATACTATATGTACATTTAAATAAGCAAGGCTGCTGGTCACTTTTTCAATGTCTGTTATTGCATTATTAGTTTAGTGCCTCTGGCTTCTTCTGCTTGCCTATCTATTCCTTCAGTCCATCCAGAATAATTCTTACTTAAACAAAGAACCAGTTGATCTGCCTCTCTCAAAAGCATTCAATTTTACCTGTACCCAGTCTCATACCTACAACGCAAGAAAGTAAAGCAATGATTAACCAGCAAACGATATTTCCACGTGCAAGCACATACCATTATTTTCCATGCCTCATTTACACTTAAAGTAAATAGAGACAGTCTGGTTCCTGCTGACTAACATAATAAAGTAAAAGGATAAAAATGAAAACTGAACCTAGCAAAGCCAGCCAGCTAAAGAATTGGACTTATTAATTTTAGTAGTTTTAACTGAAAAATACAAATCTGACTAACATGAAAATTAAATTCATCTTCCCAAATCGTGAAGGAAATTTTGAAAGAAAAAAACAACAAATAAAACAAACAAACAAAACAACATCAACAACAAAAAACAACCACCACCACCACCACCACCACCACCAGAAGACCTGATGAAGCAAACTTGGAACAAGATGAAGATGACATATACCATAAAATGCGGTTAAAAAAAAAGAAAAGAAAGAAAAAAGAAACAGTTAAATACCTGTCATATTTTTCTGTCCATGTATCTTCTATGTTTTTAAATCTATCCTGATCAAATTCAATTTCCCATTGCAAAATATTTATTTCCTGTAGAGACAAAACAAACCAGCAGAAGTTCATTATAATCCTCAGAACGGAAGGAAGAAATGGAACAGCTGGTGCTGTATTTGGCACTGGCAGAGACTAAGGTGACCAACAGTAACTACAATCTATGTCCTTTAAAATGAATTTGGCAGCAGACGACAATGAGTTTCTGCGTCACTAACCTATTTGTTCCAGACCATGCTGAACACGCTAATGCTTGTACTGGCTTATGACAAAAGCAAACCCATGCTGTCATGTTTCCCTCTTCCATTACTGTTCTGTGGAAAGGCCACATAAGAAGAGAAATAGAACTCCGTTTAATGAAGTAGCTCAAAGCGTTCCTCCTCCTCATCTTCCCAATTAAAATAGGGTATTCGTTTCTTAGACTTGTTTGGAAGTTCAAGGTTAACTCAGAAATGATGCAACTCAATATCAACAACTGTGAATCTCACAACACAGACCAACTGAAAATATAAAAAGAATTCCAGTATCACGCAGTTATTATTTGTACACAGTGTAGCTGAAAAACATCTAGATCAAGAGTGATACATTAACATTTTCCCTTTCCAGTTAAAAATAGAATGGTTGGGGAAAAAAAATGAGCTAATGGCAGATTGGGATAGATTTACATAAACAGTATGACCACCCCTTATTAATAGTGATGAACTTCTATGATTTCGTGCCAGTTTAAAGGAAACCTGCACCCTTACCTTTTCTAAGGTTCTCTTTTCTTCCTCAGTTTTTTGAAGCATTGCTTTTGTATGACTAGTGGCTTTATTAAACACTGCCTAAAAAAAAAAAAAAAAAAAGAAAAGGCACAACTGCCAAATACTGTAATTAAATAAAGCCCAATATTCAGTTGTACATCAATACAAGTCCATGCTCTTGGTTAACCAGGAGTGTGTTGAATTTCAAACATTAGCAATTACCTTATAAATCCCCATGGGTTCTAATTTTAAGATACTAAATAGCTACACTGCATAACAAACTTGTGTTTCAATCCCCTAGGCTCTTACTGAAAAATACCACATGGCTTAGAAAGAGATCATGTCTGCAAGGACTGTCCACAAAATCAACTCTCAGAAAACTTGGTTACAACATACCTATACCTTGATCTAGGTTTGACTTATTACAAATGTCTGAGGGTAGAACCTGCAGAACTATAAATGGATTACGTAAGTATGCAGTTGATTTCAACATCATGCATTGTGACAGTGAATAAAATATTACAATCCTGGAATCCTCAAAGATAAGTTACTGAGACTACTGCTGCTACAACAGCAAAGTCTTCTTAAGTAACTGTGATGATTCTATCAGCAGAAAAAGTAGTAAACTGTAAGGGCCTAGTCTGTACAGACTTGCAGACTCAGCTTTTTTAAAGTATAGCCCTAGGAAGACTTTAAGTTTTGCGGGGTTTGATGAAGAGTGGCAGAAATATATACATATATTTTTTTCTTTACCACAAAGTAAGCAGAAAATTTCTGAACAACTCCTACCATGCTCTGCAGAATTTTTAGGGCTTCATCTTTTCCTTCAAGCTGTCTTTGAGAAGCTTCAAGCTCAACTTTCAAAATTTCAGTTTCCTGAAGCAAAATAAAACAGGCATACTAGGTAAAAGTCAAGATAATCCTGTTAAAAACTCAAGTATAACAGCAATGTAAATTTGCCTTTCCCCCCAAAAAAATCTCTTCTTGTTTTTATCCTCTTTGATTCTTTTCTAATAGCTTGCTGGTGATGAAATGTTAACAGCACATGCTAGTGCAAAATCCTTAAAGAAGAATACTTGCAATTTTTCGTTCTGTTCTCTTCCAGTGTATTTAGGAAAACAAAACAAACCACTAAATATTGCAGTTCTCCCTTGCTAAAGAAGTTGTATATACCAACATAGGTCTAGAGCATTTACATTAAGTGAGCAAACAGAATAAATTTCTTTATATATCCAGCAGAAAGAAAATATACTATAAACATTAATAGCACGTAGGACTTATTATGTATTTATAATATGATGTATTATAAATGTATTATACAAAATATCAGTACTCTATAGAACGGATATTATTTCAGGACTATCTGTTAGATCAAGACCATTACCTGTCCAGAACAAAACAACAGCAAAAACAAGATAGATTCCTGATCCAGTCATGCCTTTAAGCAACATTCCTCCCTTTAGAAGAAGTCAGTTTTTCAATTTCCAAGAAGTCAAAGAAAATTCACTACTTTGTATAGTGATTTTTGCTTAACCTCTACGTAGGTCCCTTGATTGTTCATCTGTGGCTATCCAAAACATATTTCATAGGTCTTTTAGTTCTAGTATCTCAGCAGTTGATACTGGGATTGTATCTGTGGCCAGTGCCAATTTATTACCTTCATTTTATTGAAAATTAGTAAGGTTCCTGGACATTTTAAGTTGCTCTGCAGTAAAGGTTCTTCATAGGACAGCTTAAAGACAGCTTAAAAGTGCCATACCATGAGGTATTTTGAGCTAAAAGAACACAGTAAAGGTGAAGTATATGTTTTTACAGCTGAGATCACTCTGTTATTTCTGCCTGTACTGATGCCAACACAATTACCCACCGTAAAATTAAAAACATAGGAGTTGACTACCTTTTGGTAAAAATGTATATTAAAAAGCCAAAGACTATTCAGTTTACTCTCCAGATTTTCAGGCGCAAACCTCAATAAAAAGGAAAAACTGCAAGAAAAGGAATACAATCCCTCTAATATTCTCTACATCTTTAAAAATACTCTTTCCCTCTAAAAATCCAGAGCATAAACTGCATCTCACACTATGATTCCCTAGCATAAAATTGAATTAGGCTTCCAAGTAGTACGTGAGTTTCAAGAATCTGATTCCATCCAAGATTCTGACCATGCAAACATCTGCCAAAGTGACACTATACTTTACTTCAGTACATTAAAATGAAATGCCAATTTCAAGAACAGCATACCTGGCAGTGTTACTAACCTCTAGAGCTTCTCGAAGTTGTTGCTTCAGTTCTTCATTTGACATTTCAGTACTTGATTCTGTAAAATTGATAGGAGATAGTAGAATATGAAATACTAAAACAGTTACAAAAGAAAACATGGGAATTTGCTTTAACCTGAAAACAGGAAACATGCAGAGATGATTTTCATATAAGTTTTTTTTTTCCTCCTAGAGCTAATAAGCAGATCTAAGAAATATATAAATCCTAAACTCAACATTGTTTTATGGTTAAAGAAACCAAATGGAAAAAAAAAAAAAAGAAAAGAAAAAGAGAAGTCATAAAGAAATCTAAAATAAGGTAAATTTCAAGGTTAAAATTTCCATTTAGAAATAAAAACCAATTTGTGATCTTTACTCCCAAAATAATTTAATTTCTTAGATTCCTTTTAAATTGCAACTTTTCTTCAACTGCACCTGACACAACAGTAGCTAGTGCAATTCAGAAGTCAGGCCAATGTTTAAGACACTGAGATGAAGTACAGTGGTGTATTCTGCAGGATTCAATGTTTGTCTAAACAAGCGGTTCCTATTGGCACCATTTTTCCTTAAACTGAGCAGCACAGAAATATATTAACACACAGCCTCCTGCCAAATCCAAGTCACGTTCATGTGGGATTTAGTTGTGCTTTCATGGATAGCGCTGTGTGGATGATCTAGACGAACAACCTAGGTCCAAGACAGCAGGAGCACTGGCAGGAGTACAGTGAGACCAACTGGAATTACCTTGCTCTTGTAACATCTTCTCACTGACACTACTAAAACCTACAGAGAATAATTACATGGCTTAGTTTACTGCAGTGTGTAGAGAAGATAGTGTGGACTTGTTGCAAAGGAGAGAAATAAGCAAGTTTTATGGAAATACTTCAGTCAAAGCACTAAAAATGCAAAGCAAAGAAGCTAAAGTGTAAAGAACACCACTGCCTGTACCTGATTTTATGTAACGTAGCATTTCTTCACAAGAAAAAATGAATGCCAACACTGAGATAACAGAGATGTACAGAAACTTCTTAACCTTAAAACTATGCCAGTTCAAAAATTTCAACTCAATAACAAACAGGATTTTGAATATTTAGCCCTAAATTTTGGACGTAGTCTCTGGGAAGGTACATACAAATCAGAAATCCAAACAAATCCATTAAATTTAATATACATACATATATATGTCTGTATGTATCTTAAATCTAATAATAATATATATATACACACACACACACACATATATATATATATATATATATATATATATATATGTGTGTGTAGAGAAAAACAAAGCTGCTCTCTACCACAGGGTGTCACTTTCAAAGGCAAAACTAAATACCAGGAAGGGTCGTTTCACACTAAGTAGGGCCACAGCCCGAGCGGCTGGAAGGCAATTTCGGGAGGAAGAGCTTGGAGCAGAGACTACTTTGCTGCCTTGGTTACACCGAGTATCTCCTCCGTGCACTGCTCGCTGCCCTGACAGAACAAGACTCGAAGGCCACGCAGTGACAGACCCCAGGAGGCACGTGATGAACATGTGCCCGGAATCCTCTGCAGCTTCAGAGGGTTTTGGCAAACAGTTTACACTAAATTTTATGACGCCTCGTGAAGTAGCTCAGCTGCCCCGTTTTGCCAAGTTTTTCCTCAAGGTGAATAATCGACTCCAGATTAGTCTTACCGGAGCTCTTTTGTCGGGTCAAACTAGTAACAGGGTTTTTGGATGATCCATCGTAAAAGCTGTTTCGCTTGGAGCAGGGAAGAGCAGCTTCATTTTCTTCCACTTTCTTCGTTGACAAGAAACTATTGCAAGCCTTTCCAGATCCCTTCCTGGATCTAAACGAATAGTTTTGTGCATTCTCCCCTTCGTACGCAGCTCCAGGTCTTCTCCCCAGTCCGTTTCCCAAGTCTCCGCATGCCATGTCATCCTCTTCTGCTTCCTCCATCTTCCCTTCCTCCTGCTTTGTTTGCTTTTTCTCTCTTTTAATCGAGCGCGCCTCACTTTGCCCGCGTGGACAGCGCCCCTTCCCTGCCAACAGGTAATTTACCTGGAAAAACAAAACCAGCCCCTTCATTAAAGCGGCAAAACACCACCAAAATGGAAAAACCCGAAGCTTTCTGAGCGTGGCTGCTCCTCGTTACCTGTCCCGCCTCCCTGACGGTGCAGAAGGCGGCCAGTGCCCCCAAAATCCCCCCGAAAACGCCCCAAGCCGCAGGGGTCTCGCCCTGCTCGGTGTCGGCACGGCCGCGGGCACCGTGCGCCCTGCTCCCCCCGGGCACGGCTCGGCACGGCCCGGCACGGCGCCGCCTGCCGCCGGGACCCGGCCCCGCTGTCCGGGCAGGGCAGGGCAGGGCGGGCTGCGGCTCCTCCCGTGTTTTCCTGAGCGGTGCGTTGTGTTCTGCACACAGCCGCCCTGGCACGCAAAGCAGGTTTTGGGAACGGTTTCGAGTTCACCCAGCTTCGTGCCTTCGTTTATTTTCCATCCATGCCTTCACCCTGAAAACTGCTACTCAAAACGAGGGCTTTTTCGCAATGTTTGCTCCCGATCCAGCAAGGAAGCTCCAGATTTCTCCCACCAATTCCACTCACGGTCCTTGTGCACACGGGTTGATTTGCTGATGCGCTAACAGCACCTGAAGATACTCTGCAGAAAGACTTTCGCCTCCTCTCAAACATTCCTGTCAGTCTCACCGAACTTCGATTAAAAAGATAGGATCTAAAACACGTAACAACAACACTCTTTACAAGAGAATTTACCAGGAATCAGTTTTACTGTTCAAGCTCACGGATATAAAAAGCTTATTTGCGAGCACTTTCCACAGAACATTCAATAAGGCTTTACAATCCACCTTTTCAGTGAAGAAAGGTAAACATCCATGCTCTCCTGGGACCCACACCATCACCGTTCTAAACAATTAGAACAGATAGCTGCTGGTACTGTAAGTGTAACCGTGTTTTTTTTTGGATTGCTGCATCCTAGCTGTCCTACCAACTTTCTTCATAGACTTCAACCCATGAATACGTTCTATGATTGGGATAGGCGACAGAGAATGCTGAGACAAAAAGGAAAAAGCAAGCTATTCTACGCTACTGCAGGGACAGCCAACGTTTCCTTACACCATGAATAATTCCATTTATACATAGCTCTTTTAGCAAGGTCACATCTCTTCCCTCAAAAAATGAAGTACTGTCCTTAAAATCTATTACCCCTCACCCTACATTAGCCTGCACAGAGTCAAGTATATATAGTGGAGCTTCGCAATTCAAAGTCTGGCAATTCAGAAACTGATTGCTGTTCAGGACACTGACTGATCTACCCTTTGGAAATTGAATGCTCCTTAATTTTAAGGATTTTACAGTTTTCTTAGTGGGGGAAAAAAAAAAAGGCTAGGTTTCAAGTTTGTTCCTGCTACTAAAGGCAACTGCGTCGTTTTCCTCTTTACATTTGCTGCTCAATTTTTACTCTGGTCTCAGTTCTCCTATGTGCCTCTCCCACACGGCTTCACAGACTGTTCCAAAGCCTTACAGCTTGGCTATTTGGAAGCTTTTTCTAGTTTCCAACCATGTCAAACTACAATTAAATTAATTTTAATTAACCATACAAGAGTTAAAAAATGTCATTTATTAAACCTCCCAGGAAGAGACCAGCAGAGTTACTTTTTCACCAAATGTCAGTTGTTGTCCTTCATCCATTGCTCAATCCATTGCATAATCTGATCCAAATTTCTCTCTAGGTCTTCTGGAGTGTTGCTGGGTAACTGGTGCACGATTTCCTCCCGATATGACAACATAGCTTCCTCATAAAGAGTCTGAAAAATTTCACACTGAATGTTGTCCTGTAGCTTCTTCCCTTTGTAACCCCTAAAAAACAAGAACAGCACCAAGAGCTAAGCCTCAGATATAAAGAGAATTACAAAATATATTATGCAGAATCAGTAATTTACATCACATTAAAGTCTGTGAAGAAGTCACACAACAGCAATTTACTTATTCATTGTCTGACATACCTGCTTTCCAGCCTGTCATATAGAAATGAATTGTCTGTGCGAAGTACAAATACGATATGAAACCATTGTTCAGGGAAAAAATCACAGCCGTGGTAATCAACAATAACTCCACCCTCGCGCATCCTGTCTTCTAGCTCATCGATTACCTGCAAAAAAAAAAACCAGACAGGCAAACTTACGTGACATCACAGGAATGATCAAAACAAATGCAAAAATCCTAGGTTTTGAAGTTGAACTTACCCTGTCTTCATCCAAAATTGGACATTCATACTCCTCATCGAAACCTTCATATAGTTCTCCTGCAGCAAAAATAATTCATGCAAGTTAGTGAAATAGCAGGAGTTATTAAAAATACAGTTACGTTTGTTTTGGGAGGCTGTAAACAAAATATTGTACAGACTAAAATAGTACACAGAGCATGGACTGCTTCATTTACAGAATCACAGAATCACCTAAGTTGGAAGAGACCTCCAAGATCACCTAGTCCAACCTCTACAAATTCTGATAAAGAGACGTTTGTCACTTGCATTGCATTGATTAATAAATTACTGTTACACGAGTGGTTTTCTTAACACATCCCAGCAAAACTACTTCCGCTAAGGCAAATCTGTTGTATTTTTTACTGCATAATAAACTGTTTAGAAGTGTAAGGTTAGAAAGGACAGGCGTTTTGAGCCTTCTGGTGCACCACCTCGCTAACACGGCCTACCTTCTTTGGCCAAGTCACCCACGTTGATGTAGGTCAGCCCAGTCCTCGACGCAAGCTCCTTCCCGAGCGTGCTTTTACCAACGCCCGGCGTACCTGCATGAAAAGGCCCACGTGAAAGAGTAAGAGCCAGGCACCCTCCCCAGAGACCTTTCTGATAGGGAACAAGAAGAGGGAGTGGGTCTGCGCGGCAGAAGGGTGCAGAAAGGGGCACGGGCAGGAAAAGCAGGCGCGCGGCACGGCGGGGAAGGGGCTCCCCGGCCCCCCCCGTCCCCCCCCGGCCCCGCACCGGTGAGCAGCAGGTTGGGCCGCCGCATCGCCCCGTCGCCCGGCAGACACGCTGCGCGGGGCCTGCCGCTCGTCCCGCCTCGCACAGCCCGAGCGGGGCAAGGCGCTGCGGCGGGCAGCTAAGGGACGGCGCCGAGGAAGGACCCAGCGAGGCCCGGCGGCGCTGTGAGGCGCCCGGCCCCGCTCACGGCCCCGCGCCCGGCCGCGATGTCGCGGAGCTCCGCGGGGCGGCAGCCGGAGGTAGGGACCGGCCCGGGGGAAGGGGGGGACCCGAGCGGCCGTGAAGCTTCCTTCCCTGGTGGCTCCCTCGGGGCGCGGTGGGTGTGGGGTGGCTCTCGCCTGCGGATCCAGGCGGTTTTTTTTTTTGCGGGCTCCCGTTAATTTCTTAATTTTCAGAGAGCTTTTGGGAGAGGACATAAGCGTGTATTTGTGCATCTGCGCTTAGCTTTTTCGGGGAAGTCACCTTAACTCATAAAAAATGGTACTCTGAGAGCTTGTCCCGCGATTAACAGCAGCAAACTGTGTGGGGCCCTTCGCTGTGTTACTCTGCAGCCACAGGTGCTCTGAGAAGTAGCTCAGCGCGTGCAAGCTTGTGCACCGGCCTCACAGGGTATTTCTCGGGTGCAAAAATAAATGTCGTAAAAAATAAACCGCTAATAGTGGTTTCTTTACGTGTCTCTGTCAGATTCGTGATGCATGTCACAGCTGCTGACTTGAGATCAATCCGTATGTCGTCATGTTGCAGATAAACACTAACACTTGATTCTATCATGCTCTTCACATCACTTTTCTCTGTTGCGTGCTTCTAGCTTTTAAAGAAGAAAAGCTGCCTTGTAAATGTAAGTGGGGGAAAAAAGTCTTTAAAATGGAAAAGAGACAACACAAACTTGATCTTAATGTGAAGACAATATGGATAAGCTTATGCTGCCTTTGCATTCTTACTTCTGTTTTAACTTTACTTCTTTATTTAAGTGTGTTTTAGCAGAGATTTCAGCTTGTTCTGGTTTACCAGTTTGCTGCAAAATCCTCTGGCACAAGGTGTAAATATTAACTTTATTCTTTGACCCTTAGGAAGCTTGTAGTTGATATAGTCCAAGCAGAGTAAGTGCCAATGTTTGTTGCTAGCTGGCATTTTAAATATCCTCTCAATGTTAATGAAATTCTTTTGCATCTACAAGGTATTTTTTTATACAAACCTGGTAGAAATCTCAAATTTTCTGGAGACAGTTGTGCCCAATTAAAGAAAGGAAGACAATGCTACAATAATAACTTTTTTATTTTTTATTTTACCAGGTAAAAGGTTGGTTGGCAGATTCATTCGATGACTTCTTTGGAAACACAGCTGTTTCTTCTAGCACAGTTTGTGCAAAGCTGCCTAGAAGCAACTCTGGAAGAAACTGTCAGCAGAACAAAGACCTGTCTTCTGTGCCGGGATGTAGCAAAAGCAGAGTTCTACCCAAAAAAAGAACAAAGTCATCTTCAGTAGGTCTGCCTTGCAACAAGTGCAGACAAAATCAGAGCCAATCTCAAGATGAGCCATGGGTAGATAAATACAAACCTGAAACTCAGGTGTGAGAGCTTTTCTAAGTACTAAAATAATAGTAATGTTACACTGTAATGTATCATGCTCGTCTTTCTAATCCAACTTGGTTGGGTCCTAAATACGTTGTATTTTATTAGGGCAGTAAAATACTGTTTTGATTTATCTACTATCTGTAATGAAGGTTTTAATGAACTACTTATCTGTAGAAGGTGCGTTTCTTAGCAGGCCTCCTGAGGATACAAATGTGCTGATAAGATGTGGTTTCTTGTCCATCAACTCCTAAACTTTTGAATATGTTGTCAAATTTTAGCCAAATCTGTCAGCCACAAGTACTAGAAAAAACACAGCTAGAGGAAGGATAGAAAACTAAGTGTAGTAACTTGTTTTTTATGTTGAAATTTTTAATAGTTCATCTCTGGAGAGGAAGACTAGAACGCGAGTAAGTTCCACAAAATCTGCAGAAATCCCCCAAATATATGTAGTTTTAGAGTCAGTAAGGCCTAAAAAGTATCAGCTCTAGCAGTAGCTATAAAGCATACTACCATGAAGGAGTATAGTGTTATTACTTTAGGAATAATAAATTATTCATTATTTCCATACTGCTGGCAATGGAAAATTGGTTGTTTGAGGAAAGAAGCTCCAATGATCATCTTTCTGTTACTTCTAAAATAGCATAAATATATGTAACTGAAATATACATGTTATTGTTTTAGTCTGTATGTATTCTGTTCTTGAACCCCATCATTAAAGTTGTAGAAGACAAGATGCACATATATATGTGTTTCATGTGTTTTCATCTTGTTTCAGAATGACCTTGCTGTGCAAAAGAAGAAAATTGAAGAAGTTGAAACCTGGTTAAAAACACATGCATTTCAGAGGCCACCAAAGCAGGTAATTTTGCTACAAATTAGCAGCTAGAAGTACCAAACTGTCTAAACAAGCTGGATTCAATGTTCTTTTAATTTCAGGGAAAAAAAGTACAAAACAAAAACCACAACAAACTCTTCACTTTTTTTTACAGTCTACAACTTCCTTGCGAGGGGGAGTGGAGAGGCAGGTGACCTATTCTCCGTTATCACCAGTGATAGGACTCGTGGGAATGGTGTTAAGCTGAGGCAGGGGAAGTTTAGGCTGGACATCAGGAAGAGGTTCTTCACCGAGAGGGTGGCTGCACACTGGAACAGGCTCCCCAGTGAAGCAGTCACTGCACCAAGCCTGTCTGAATTTAAGAAGAGATTGGACTGTGCACTTAGTCACATGGTCTAAACTTTTGGGCAGACCTGTGCGGTGCCAGGAGTTGGACTTGATGATCCTTATGGGTCCCTTCCAACTCGGGGTATTCAATGATTCTACTTTTAGATAGTGGTTATATCGCTCTATAAGAAATCTCTTAAGAACATAGATTAGAGCTTTTACATTAGTTTAGGTCTTACACTGCTAAGGGAAGCAGAGATGAATTCTATTTTTTTTTCAGCAGCATTATTTTCTAGCATCCAGTCAGTTCATACCTGTTTGGTTTGTGCTTACAACTGTGTTTTATATCCAAGAGACTAATTTTAAATAGCACAGCAAATTTCCAGTTACAGTGACTTGAAGTAAGAGGGGTATTTTTAATTTCTTGATTGATAAGAGGCATTCTAACACTGGTGTGTCATTTAGTAGTCCCGAATAGTGCTTTTCAAACCTGATTCTCCTGTACGTATTATGTTGGTGTGCAGTTAATCAAGCAGATTCCTTTGAAAAACCTGGGAGCATGCCAGCATGCCTTCCCGAGTTCTGTTCCAGCTGTTTCAGAGTAGTCAACAGGTAAATCAGTAACACAAAATACATACCTACGTTTTTATTTGTAAAAGAGAATCAGTACTGTAGAAAATGTAGAAGAACTCTTTTTCAGCCAAGCTTTGGTCTTTATTTGTAATGTTGAGTATTATTTTCTTTCTTTGGCAGGGTGGCTCTGTTTTACTGTTAACTGGTCCTCCTGGGTGTGGAAAGACAGCAACTATACAAATATTAGCAAAAGATCTTGACATTCAGGTGCAAGAATGGACCAATCCAATATCATTAGACTTTACAAAAGAAGATTTAAGAAGTATATTTGGCCACAGTAAGTATTTTGATTTTTTTTTTTCTTTTCCTTCCTATACTTCTGTGATTTTTGTAGTCTGATCTGACTTCGTATGTGACAGAGGCAAAACAATAAAAAATACAATGTCCATGTAAGTCAGATCCTTAGAGTTTAATAAGAATCTTTTATTTGAGAAGGGATTTAGTTTTTTTTACAGTGTTTACTCCAAAATAGTTTACAGTTCACACAGAGAGCTATGTAATATCCTGGATATCATTTGAACTAGTTAAATAAGCATGTGTCTTTGTCTGGGTCCTCAGCTGAATTCTACTCTGTAAAAATAGTTTTGTATTTCAGTTGTTTGCCAAAGGGCTTGGCTGCTGGTGTTCAATGGCTTTTATCAAAAAGTAGCATGTGTGGGAATTAGTTCTTGTGGTTATTTGTATTCTACTTGGTATAATATAGAATACATATTTTTAATTAATTTTCTTTTTCAGTCTCAAATTTTCATACGTTTCCAAGTCAGGCCCAAGCAGCTCTTTTTCAGGATTTTCTATTAAGAGCAAATAAATATAACAAGCTTCAGATGCTTGGGGAGT
Organism: Anser cygnoides; assembly: GCF_040182565.1. Taxonomy (NCBI): domain Eukaryota; kingdom Metazoa; phylum Chordata; class Aves; order Anseriformes; family Anatidae; genus Anser; species Anser cygnoides. The sequence goes on along the minus strand of NC_089912.1, from coordinate 8,290,265 downwards.
CCTCAGGAAATGATAAAAAGCTTATTCTCATTGAAGTAAGTGAAATCTTTCATGATAATCTTGACATGCTAACTAGTTGCTGCTGGTGAATTGGTGTTGCCACAAGTTTGACTACTTTTCTGCAGATGAGTTACTACTTTTTGAGTCTTGTCAGCTGGCTAGAATCAAATTCTACCCATACTTAAACCATATAAGCTAATTGCCAGGCAGAAGTTGGACACTAGTTCATATACAGAAATCGGCAATAGATTGTTAAAAAGTAGATTGTGAAGCCATACTGAAAAATCCCATCTGTGCTTCTGTATGATTTGCTTCCTAGAAATGTGTATGCGTATAAACAGGTAGATGGAAAAATTACCACTTTTCTTGTTTGTTGAGGATGCAAGATAGTGTAGAAGAACTTGAGAATTAGTACAACCTAAGGCGTTTGTAATTTAACTTTCTGGTAAGCCATAACAGGAGGTCTGGGAGAAGGCTTTGTTACACTTACTCAGGAATGTGTTTTACTAGTATGTCCTTTTAGAACTTCATTGTTTTCTTACGGAAGAATTTTATAAAGTACACTGATGAAGTTGCCTGTAAACTTCCAAGAAAAAGAATAGATGAGAGCTCTCACTTAGTAATGTGTGTATTGTATAAATTAGGAAGCATGGTTTCCTGTGATTGCTCTTCATAAAGTCAGTTCATGGTCTAGATTCTCTCCTGTCTCGAATAGTATATCCTGCCTCCTTCTTCAGTGGAGCTGCTGCCCTGAGCATTTCTGTTATGTTTGGATAAAACTGTCTAGTACGTAATGTAGTCATCCATGGCTGTTTCTTGGGAAACAAGGATAGGAAAAAAATGCTTCTTTCAGATAATTGTTTTCCATAAGGAAAGAAAGAAACATTAGGCTTTTTTTTTCTTTTTCTTTCTGATTATTTTCAGTGTCAGCTGCATTCAGATTTAGTTGAAAGCAAGGTAACTAGGAAGACAAAATGTGTAGCAGTGTAGTGTGGCGTTACAGTCAGTCTGAGGGAGAGAATATTTACATTTGAATGTAATGACAGCAGTTCATTTGTTTTGAATAGGACATACCAAACCAATTCTATCGAGACCCTAGCAGTCTACATGAAATTCTCAGGTTAGTTATAAATGAACTTTTAATAGTTAGCCTTAGCTGCTTGTGTTAAATGGAGTTTGATTCCTGTTTCACCTGCTTGTTTTTCAATGTAGGAGATTCGTTCGTACAAGTAGGTGTCCCCTTGTATTTATAATCTCAGATAACTTCAGTGGAGACAGCAACCAGAGGTTACTATTTCCAAAAGAAATTCTGGAGGAGTTGTGTATTTCAATTATCAGGTAAGATCTTTTATCTCTTTAAAACCTCATCAAAATAAATGAGAAGTGAGGAACTAATTGATTTTTTTTAATGACTTTTAACAGTTTCAAGCCTATTGCACCAACAAATATGATGAAAGTTCTTAATCGAATAGCTGCAACAGAAGCTAGTATGGTAAGTTGTCAAAACTGAACTTGTGCACAGTGCTAGGATCAAAAGATTTCAGGCTTTTATATATGAAATATGTTATTGCTATTTTTAATTGTTATTTGCTTGATCTTTGATCACGTAACAACCCTCCCCTCTCCCAACAAAAGAAAAAAATATATAAAAAAGAGCAGAATACAAGGAACGAAGGAGAAAGCCATCTTATTTTTCAGTTGAGTTCCACTTGATCCTTGGTATAAACTTTCAAATCTGCCTCTGAAAACTCTGCTTTTTACAGAAAATATTTCATATATATATTCATATATATATATATATATATATATATATGAATATATATATATAAAATAACAAGTAGAAGACAATCCCATCTTCTCCAGTAAGACCAGAAGAGGTCATTAACTTGAATCCTGTGTTATTGTCCAACTACTTGATTACAATGTATTCTAGTACTGACTAACAGCTTGGAAAGACCTCTGTGCATTGCTTTCTCTAGTATAGCTGTATAAAATGTGGCAATGTGTTTAAATTGATTAAATGTTTTAGAATTAGACCTATTACTTTGCCTGAGCTTCTAATTGGGTCCTGATACAGTCTGTTTATGGTCTATATCAGAGGTGAGTATCCACAGTCATAATAATACTCAAATACTCCTTATCCTACTTTTTGTTATTACTTTGGAAGTTGCTTTTCCTTGTAGAATGGGGATAAGAATTATGTTCCTGACAGAACATCTCTAGAGCTGCTTTGCAGAGGTTGTTCAGGTGATATAAGAAGTGCAATAAACAGTCTTCAGTTTTCTTCTATGAAAGGTAAATACCTACGATTTTCATGAAAGTGAATGATGTTTTGACCACTGCTGCTGTAAAGGTATGATGTTCACTGTTGAAGCTGTTAGGTGAGCTGTGTGAAAACATTTATAACTTGCTGCGCTGGAGCAAGAAGAAAAGGATTTTTTTCTTTTAAAGCCAAATAAGTTGAGTGTTATGCCATTTCTAAATATCTGCTACATGTGTATTGATATAGTTTAATGCAGTGACCTCTCTTCCTCTTGATATCTTTGTTACCAATATGCATTTGCTGATGAAAGCTTTTATGATGCAAACTTAATTTGAAAGGAGTATTTTCACTGCTTGGTTCTTCATACTTGTTTATGTTCTCATCTCTGCTCATGTAGCATTTCTGAAATAGCCCATTGAATTTATGTGTGGCATTTCTGAAATGATTGATTTTTGCTTTTGAGTGCCTACAGCTGTTGATAAGTTGAAAAGCGGTGAAGTAGCATGACCTTTTATGAAGCTGACAGGATTATAGAATAGCTTTGTGAAGTTCAGCATTACAGTTGCCTTTAAAATACGCGGCTATACAATGCTTAAATCAGACTTAGTTTAAGATTATTTAAATGTTCCAGTGTAGAAAGAAAAGACTTACCATGTCTTTTTTTTAAATTCTGGAAGTCAAAACTTAAGGAAACAAATTGGTACGTGGTCTCTGGTACTTGTAGTTTATTCTGAGAACCTGTAGATGATGCCAGCATTTATGTTCAAACCAGAAATAAGGAAGTAGACTTCTGTGGTACTTCTTAAAGCTGGTAGTGATCGTGTTGTTTTTTGTTCATTTCCTTTCTATTCCACTTCTCAAGTTGAAAATGTGGAATAGATTAAATGTTGTTTCAAGTCCTTCTGGTTTGGGTTTTAGAGTATATTGAAATGGATTTCTAGCTGTGTTTTTTACATGTAATTGGGCAGAAAGTCAAGTTTCTAGGTTTCAATTGTAAACACGGAAACTAAGTTCTTCTGATGTTTTTGAGTAGTAGCTTTTACTGTTTTATTCATAAAACAAACAAACAAAAAAGCAAACAGAAAATTCCTCTCAGCAAAACCATTTTTGATTGTAGTGCCATTAAATGAATAGAAAGTAGGTTGGAAGTACCTGCGAACAGTTTGGTCTAGCTCACTGGTGGATGCCAAGATGCTTTATACATACTGTAGAAAATCTAAATAGTCTTAAAAATGACCGGTTTGTGTAATTTGAAATAAACTCATCTTGGAAGTGTAAAAACATGGGAGTTATAAAAAGAACTTGGGAGAGAATAAAGGCATACATTCCTTCTTGCATTTTTCCTTTTAAACACTGATGAAGAGAACTGTCTTCATGTCAAATAGAAATTATTTAATTGCTCAGGTGTTTCAGTTAGATAATAGATCAGCAGCCAGTGAAAACTTGGAGGGACCTCACCTTCATGTTCATCTCCACGTGCCATCAAAATGCAGAATTTGTTTTACATATATGTAATTTCTCTATGTGTGTAAGACGAATGATATATTCTCTATGGTAGTATTAATGGGTAAAAGGAATCCATGATAATCATGAGAGAAGAGAAAGATGACTACTTTAAGTTCCTTTAGTTTGATAGAGGACGTTTTATCTGCTGCTAATCAAATTTGGGGTTTAAATTTTTGAATATTAGATTAAAGTAAAAGAAGGGTTTGATTCCATGGAGCTCAGATGATTGCGGAAATAGGAGGCTGTTGGAAGAATCACTAAATGAAAGGTTTTCTTTGCCTTCATATATTTCAGTAAGAGCATTAAACGTATCCTGCAAATAGAAAAGAAATTGGTAATTGCACAAAATATAATGAAAATACCATTTACATTATTTGCAGCTGCATTACTTACAAATTTCTTCTTTATAAATAACATATAAGTTGGGCACACAGAACTAGGGTAAGTAAGAAAGAATACCAGCTTTTCTTTTAGAACAGCTGTTTATTATTTGAAGAAATACTTGGCATCTTAGTTATGGCTTAAGGGGCAAAAGTGTAATAAATTATGGTAGTTTAGGTGATGAGGTTGCCATCCTAACAAATGTGCTTTCTCTTAGTTACCTTATTTGTAAAATTTTTTCTGTATCATAGATTTTATTTATTTGTTTACTTCATGTACTTCATCATGGTTGTATTGTTTCTTTTATTGATAGACTACTCATTGGAGAAAAATTTTTGGTCAAGGAAGGAAGGCAACTCCACACTAAAACATGGAGCAGCAGCAGTGTGTAAATCAAGAAAGAAAAGTAAATGTGATCCTTCAGAAGACCAGGAGATACAAGCTATTGGTGGCAAAGATGCTTCTATCTTTCTTTTCCATGCTCTGGGGAAAATAATTTACTGCAAAAGTAAGAAAACTTTGACTTACTTCTCCTAGTGACAAGGAAGAGTATGTCAGCTGCTAGTAGCTAGACTTGATAATGTAAGGCTTAGGTGTGACCCCTAATTCACATATAACAGTATAAAGATAGTAATAAATGCCTCTGGTAACTGAGATTGCAGCAGTCTGCATGTAATAGAGAAATAACACATTTCATTAAAGAATCTACTGCATGTATGTAATAAAATACATACCTCTAGTTGTATTAGGTCCATATGCTGTCATGCACATACAGCTAGATAGATAGCTATCACATTTGTTGTTTTGCCCAAAAGCAAAATTTTCCTTTTGTGTAGAATTATACACAGTTGCGCATTTATGTTTTGAATTCATCTGTTTTCTTAGAGGTTACAAAACGGCCCTGCAGCCACTTGGCTGCTGCCTCCCCTATTGATGTGTATGGTTTTGAATTGTTGTGCTGTCTTTTCCTCCCTACTTTTTTTTTATCTGATCCTTTTTTCTTTTTTTACTACCCCATCTCCTTTTCCACCTCTCCAAAATACTTTTCACTTTACTGATTTTTGTATACTCAAGCTCCATAAATTTACTTCAGCTCTGCTTCCTGGGTATGGCTACGATCCTTTTTTAACATTTAAATAATACAATTCATAAGAATTTGATACTTACGCTGTAATACTATCTACACTCAGCTAAATAAGGATCCCTAATGCCACTGGCTGTTCACCTTTTACGTAATAATTCACAGTATCTGTTCCAAAATCAATTCAGAAGTGGTGAGATGAGCGAATATGAAAATTATTAGGAGAAATGTGTTATATGAAGCATAGTGTATCTAATTACATGCTGATGACTATGTAATTAATTCTTGATGCAGGCATAAATAGTTTCCTAGGAAGTTGAAAACAGTGTAACCTAGATGTTGGTAAAGTCAACTGTTGCTTAAAAATCATGCTCACTATACATGAAAACTACTGTTTATGAAGTTGCACACTTCTGTTCTTGCTCTCAATCTCATCGATTTTCTGAGTTTGAATTTAACGTCTGAAATGCCTGTCTTCCCTGCCTCTTTCTCCTGTGAGCTTTTTGATAGTATGCAGTAACATAACGTTATTTGTGGTACTAGAAGACTAAGGATTATAAAATTCATTTTAGGAGAACCTCTGTCAGAGTCGGAAGTTCTTCAGCTGCCTTCTCACTTATCACAATACCGTCGAGACACCTTGCTTATTCAGCCTGAGGTATATCTGCATTAATTGCTTGATTCCAATTTGATATAGGAGGAAACCAAACCATAAACCTGAGTAATTGTTACAAATTCTCAAGCACAGTGGCTTTGTCATTAATCCTAATATATACATATTCAACCTGTCTAAGTTGCAGAATGATCTGGAAGGAGGCCAACTTCATAGGCCAGTCAGGTTCTCAGTCTTGTTTAGTTTTGAGTATCTCCAGTGATAGTCAGCAAGGTGAGAGAATTTCTGACTTGCATCGAAGGGTGGACGTTCCCTTGCTGCAGGCTGTGATGACTTCTCTCTCACATTTTTGCTGTGTGTGATCTAGTGGAGTCTGAGTTCACCTTTCTGTTGTCATTCATTGGAGAGCTGAAGACAACAGTGATTTCTGCCCTTCCAGCCTCCATTAGTTGTCTTTGGGAAGAAACCATCCTTCCCTTTGCTTGTGAGCATCACAGAAGCACAGGATGGTTCGGGTTCAAGGGACCTTAAAGACCGTCTAGTTCCACCCCCTCTGCCATGGGTGGGGACACCTCCCACTAGGTGAGGTTGCCTAAAGCCCCATCCAGCCTGGCCTTGAACACCTCCAGGGATGGGGCATCCACAGCTTCTCTGGGCAGCCTGGTCCAGTGCCTCACTGCCCTTTGAGTGAAGAATTTCATCCTAACATCTAAGCTAAACCTACCCTCCTTCAGTTTAAAACCATTCCCCTTGTCCTATTCCCACATTCCCTGACAAAGAGTCTCTTCCCAGCTTTCCTGCAGCCCCCTTTAGGCTCTGGAAGGCCACTGTAAGGTCTCTCTGGAGCCTTCTCTTCTCCAGGCTGCACAGCCCCAACTCCCTCAGCCTGTCTTTGCAGGAGAGGTGATCCAGCCCCTTGGTTATCCTTGTGGCCTTCCTCTGGACTGGGGGCCCCGGAGCTGAATGCAGAACTGCAGGTGGGGTTTCACAAGAGCAGAGCAGAGGGGGACAATCACCTCCCCTGGCCTGCTGGCCGTGCTGCTGTTGGTGCAGCCTAGGGTACGGTTGGCTTTCTGGGCTGTGAGCGCACCTAGCTTGCTGGTATTCAGTTTTTCAGCCACCAGTACCATCAAGTCTTTTTCCTCAGAGCTGCTCCTAATCAACTCATCACCCTGCCTGTATTCATGTTTGGGATTGCCCTCACTCAGGTGCAGGACCTTGCACTTGGCCTTGTTGAACCTTACAAGGTTTCTGTGGGCCCCATCACTCAAGCATGTCAAGGTCCCGCTGGGTGGCATCCCTTCCCTTTGTAGGTCATGTGTGCCAGCTCTGTAATCATCTAAATGTGTCGTAACTTCTGTGGGATACATTTCCTTTTATACTGTATAAAACCTGAAGTTTTTTTCTTGTGGTTCCCCCCACTTCCAATAGGTTATTGTGGAAAAATCACACATGTCTGGAAGCATGTTTAATTTATACCTTCACCAGAACTATGTAGAATTTTTTACTGACATAGATGATGTTGTGAGAGCCAGTGAATACCTGAGCACCGCTGATGTTCTTTGTAGTAACTGGAATGTAAGTGTAATTTTATACATATGTAAACTGAGCTGCTAGATTTTTCTCCAAGTATTTATAAATAGTAGAAGGCAATCTTCGTACAAGTTAATAAGAAATAAGCTTTATCATTTCAAACTTACGATACAGGCGACGGTGAATTGTTAAACTGCCTCAAATGGAGGAGAGATGCAGGCTATTTGTGCACAATTTTTGTGCAATTTGTCAGTGTTTTTTTATAGTTGGTCATTGTATATTTTATACACTACAGTGTGTATATATAGTGTGTATATATATAATATGGTATATTAAATACACTATATTTTTATAAAATAGTGTAAAATATTCTACAAAGTGTTTTTAAGTAGAACAATAATATGTTAAATGTATCAGAGGCTCTGTCTTTTCCCTGAAGTACTTGAGCTAGCTTTTTGTTCAGCTCCTTTGACCAGAGGTTCTGCAATAATTTGAATACATGCTAAACATGTTTTGTCACTGCAGTTAAAGAGCATGTTTTAGTCAAATGAGGTGCACTGTACAGAGACCTTGAGTTCATCTAATGCCCGGTTTCTATCTTAGTCACAGCTTGTGATGGAAGAATACAGTGCATCTGTGGCTACCCGAGGTGTGATACATTCAAACACATCCCGAGCCTTTGCTCACTGCCAAGGAGGGATGGGGTTCCGGCCGCTGCATAAACCCCAGTGGTTCTTTATCAATAACAAGGTAAATACTTGATGTTTTGAGGAAGGTATTGCACTTACATTTCAAAGTGATGTAAGTAGTATATGTGAACTTTATATGTGGTGCTGAACTTGTCAAATACCCTATTTTAATATATGCTACTTGTAAAGAACACTTGCTTGAAGAGGTCTACTTGTATTATTTCATTAATGGAAAAGTAAACTGGAGACCTCCAACAGTGTTCCCTGTGTCTGAGTTACTGTATCTCTGGGACAGTATTAACCCCCACCTTACGGGAACACAGTTAATGTTGAAATATTTTCAAATATTCCTAAAAGTAAGTTTAATTTAAGTAGTTTAAATTGCCTTAAACTCTTATATTACAAACTACTTCTGTAGTATTGTATGTGTTTATCAGAAGTGGTTTGTTCATGAGATACCAAAGCTCTTGGCAGCTTCTTACATTTGAACGCATACCTGCCTTGCTGTGCCTGACAGAGAAAAAAAAAAATGTCCAGGATGGTTGGGGAATACTATAATCAAAAGATAAAAACTTTCAGGAAACTTCAATGTCCAGTGAAAGACAAAAATGAAGAAATTTACTATTTTTTGTAATCTATATATGGTAACTCTAACTGCTTCTCTCTTTTCTGGACTTGTTCTGTAGAAGCTTGTGCATAGTTATCCAGCAGACAAGAAGTCATCCTGCTGCTTTTTCTGGTACAGAATACATATAATAATTTTTGCTTAGCAGAGTTTTTACTTTTAATTTTTTCTCAACTCTAACAGTATAAAGAAAACTGCCTTGCTGCAAAATCTCTCTTTTCAAGCTTCTGTTTACCACCAGAGTGTCTTCAGACGGAGCTACTGCCTTACCTTGCTATGTTAGCAAATCCAATGAGAAACCAAGGTAAGATCAGTGTTACACTTGCTCTTAGATTTTTGTAAACATTAAAGCGTACTGAAAAATCTTAGTAACTGAGAATGTGAGTTCCATCTGTACTTTTGCCTCACTTCAGCAAAAATAACAACAACAACAAAACAAATAAAAACAAAACCCCAAAGCCACCACATATGGTACACACATAGAGGTAGTGAGCTGGTGTGTAATCAAAATTAAAGCTGTCCTGGTAGCTTTTGAAATGAAATCAGGAATGTCTTTAAAGTTTTTGTAACTGAAAGAATGAAAACAAGCTGTCTGTGGTAATAGGTGAGACATATACAATACATACACGTTGCTTTATAAATGTGTAAGTCTGGTCCTTGTGTTGGAGCACTTAAAAATCCTATTTTCCTCTTGCTTACTGCACAGATTTTGAGTATCTGTGTACACTGAATTTCGTTATGTGACTGTTGCGCAGTCTCAGAGTCTTGCACAGTTCTTCTGTATGCCCACATCCTTACTAGCCTATTCAACTCAGTGCCCTGAGGTATTGTGCTAATCTTACTCTTCAACTCTCTTTTTTCACATTTGAGAGCGTACTGGGTAACCCAGATCCTAGCACAGATCTCTACAGAGATGTATTGGCAATTTTCCTCCATTTCAGGAGTTAACTATTAATTCATACCCATGGCCCCCATTTCCCATCCATTAACTATTTATCAGACTTTACTAATTAAGTTGTTCTTTTAGGCGTAAGGCTTCTTTTGAAAGCCTCTGATAGGGGACTTAGAAGCCTTTTGGAAACCAAGTAGACTACATTAGCTACATCTTCATTGCTTCTGATACCTTTTGAGTAACCTCAACAGACTTAAAAGGCTCTAAAAAGCTTTTCCCAGAAAGAAGTAAACAAAATCAAAATTTACAGTGCGTTTTTAAAAAAGTGCGTAACGAAGGTAACCCATGAGCAGATAGTACATGCAAAAAAAATTACTTTGTATGATATCTAATCCAAAAACTACTGACCAGACAGGTGGATCACTTATGTTAATTATGTCTATTAAAAGACTGTATGCCTTAACTAAGGCCATGACGTCCAGATTAATTCATTTTGTAGGATATGTATTAAGCTGTAAATTTGTGCTGTAGAGTTATTATGAAAGCTAGGGGTATTATAATTGTGTAGGCAATATATAAATATACTACGTATTCAAAGTATATCATACTACCATATAAACTGTTTTGATGAGCAAATTTATGCAGAACCATGTACCTGAACTTACGATGAATTACTTGCTTTCCAGTGTGCTTAATTCTATGTGCATTATGATGTACTTAATACGATACTGGTGATTCTTTGTTCTCAGCTCAGATTGCTTTTATTCAAGATGTTGGGAGGCTACCCCTGAAAAGACGTTTTGGGAGGTAAACTTGCCTTTTGCTTTCTTTAAGAAAATAAAATACCTTCTTTCTTCCTTAACATATTAAGAAAATAATTGTTTTGTACAAAAGTATCTTCAGTGTATATATGTAGTGTGACATTTTATCTCACTTGCAGCATGCTCATTTAGTAGTTTGTCTGTATTTTTTTCCAGTTCAAATCTATATTATGATGTTAGTAGCAATATTTTAACTATAGTCTTACTTTTATATTCTTGTCTAGCTTTCTTTTCCATTGTATCAAATGCTATTTATCTGTGCTAGACATGCTTATGTTTGTCCAGTGCACAATCTGGATGAAATCTTTGTTTTGACCATCGAGAACATTTAACTGAGAATAAAACACAATTGGTATGAGTGTAGTGTGCTTTGCCCATTGTTTATCATGACATAAAACATTAATCTGAAACTTTGATAGAATACTCTGTTATGTCATTTGTTAGCGGCTTAAGAAAGAAGATACGAGAAATTACTCATATTTCCTTTGAAACAATTGTATGCCTGTGGAACTAACAAGTACTTAATGAGTGCTTACTCTGAAATTAAATAGCAGCACTGACTTTATTATGTGTGTCTTTTCATAAAACTACAACTACTGAAATTCCTCTGTCTTAGATGTTAGAATTCTGAAAAAATACTTTTTTTCAGTTGTGATGCTACAGTTGCCTGTTTACAGATTCTGTAGTGCGCATGGGGCAATATAGCTTGATATGCTGTACCATGACTCTAGTGGGCTTCTGAACCATAGGGATTGTTCAAAAAATTAGAGACTTAGTTACATTTCTATGACCTTGATATCTCTGAAAACTAAAACATTTTAATTGTGATGGCCTCTATTAATAAGGTGTTGTGTTTTTTTTTTTTTTAGCCAAGAGAAAAGGGTTTGTCAGGGCATCTGACAAAGCATCTCATATTTATCAGTGTAATACTGTTGTCTGACTTTTAACTATGAAATACTACCTAGTAAAGTTACCAAAACCCACACTGTACCCTGACATATGAATTAAAAGCCATTTTGGCTGCTAGTCAGGAAGAAAGGGAGATATTTTTGTATTCTTCCTAGTCTGAGCCAAACTGATTAACTTGTGAAGTTATAAACATAGACTTTCTTATGCCATTAATGTTATCTGCAGCGTACCTCTAAATAGTGATAAACATTTTGTACCTGCATTAATAAGTTGTGTGTGTGCCATTTAGTTTATCTGAGGGACAACTTTGTAAGACTGAAATCCTTTTAATTTGTTCACTATTTTGGAAAGGAAGTGTAAAGAAGTTTAAATATTTTAGTAGTACGTATTTGCTTCCTTCACAAATCCCAACTGAAAATCATTTATTTTGTTAAAGACTTTATTTTATTAAAGACTACTTTTGTTAAATACTTTATTTTATTAAAGACCACTTTATATAAAGTAGTCTTCAATAATATATGTTTCAACAGAAATAAGAATATTATTTTCCATTACATTTATTAGTGGGATAGGAATACTGCCGTAGTAAGAAAATTGGAATTGGGGAGTTTGTATGTTATTTGATAAATTGGAATTGTTGTCAGGATGAGTTTTTGTGAGTAACTTTTGGGAAAGTTTATTAATACCATGTAAAATGGGGGAAAAAATAATGGAACATTGATAACACACTGAGGTAGGGATGCTACAAAGATGGAGAAGTCCAAATAGTAAAAGAAATAAAAAATGTGAAAAGAAATACCTTCCACTCCTTGTCTTAAGTTGCCTGTTTCAAGTTAAGTTGCTTCATGTCGTAAAGGCCTTGGTTCTTGTTTGGAAGGGGTCTGATGTACCATGGGCTGTTGTCAGTAAGGCAGTTGTTAGCAGTTCATGTGCTTGAGGAAAGCAAACCAAAAACACTGTCACCATAAGGAAGAAATGTCAAGCAACAGACAGTGCTGGAGAAAGAACACAAAACGTACATGACTTGATACTTTGCTCTTGCTGTAGCTCTAGTTTTAGGTTAGATAGAACTGTTTTTCACCTGAGAGAAGCTTCTATCTTCTGTTGGTCTTGCAGGTTATATAGGGTTGAGTTCTGGGCATAAATATCTATACTTGGTAGATGTGTACAGAAGTAAAACATTATATTGGAAGTAGTGATGTAAAAAAAAGGATGTGTACAGTTTGAATTAAATGTGACTTGTAAAGAGTATTACTGACAGAAAATGTGAAAGCTGGTCAGAACAGGAAGGTGCTACACAGGTGATCTTTTAACTGCAGCTTGTGTTACAGCAGGAAATATTTTTTTGGGAGGGTTGTTGGGTTGTGTGTCCCTTTTTTTTTTTTTTTTTTTGGTGGTAACTTAATCTTGTGATGATTATTTTACAGGTTAAAGCTTGAAACGCTTACTGATAAAGATCCTGGAATACCAGACCTGTTTGTTAGTTTTGAGGGGGACCCTGATGGTTTGCATGCTACAGAGATGGATGTACAGATGGAGCAAAACAGAACAGACGAGAATGGTTCAGATGGATTCCCTCTTTCTTCTAGCCAGTGCAGTGGAAGTGAACTACCTTGCAGTCAGCCTCAGCCTGTTGCAGCCCAAGCAGCTATGGAGGAAGAAGAGTTAAAAATAGAAGAATATGATAGTGACTGAGTACAACAAAATATCAACCACTGAGTTGCCTGAATAGATTAAAATGCATCAAAGGCCTTTGCTAAAGTATGGTCTGCACATCAGTAATCCTTTAGCTACTTAGGTGGGTGAGGAAGCCAGATCTAAACGTGTCAGTATCAAGACGTTTCTTCAGCTTCCCCTTAGCTTTGGAGGATCAGACCTGAGCAGAATACTAAATTGCAGGCTATTCCCTGCCTATTCTGAGCCATGAAAGTAATTTATACTAAGAGAGAGAGAACAGTAAATGATAAATGATACAGTTTGAAAGACTGTAGATAATCAGTTTCACTCTTAAGTTATTTTTATTTTTACACATATTAATTTACTCTGCAGTTGTACAGTGGGTTTCCTAAGTACATGTTTGATTAGTTGTCAGCATATGAAGGTTTTATTAAAATTTATACCTTCAGGGAAATTGCTGTTTGGAAGTTTGAACCTTCTGAAAGAAGAGACTAAAGGGTATATGTAAAAAGTTTTATATCCTATACCGATGATATAAATAAAACTCCTACTGTATTAATACTGTTTTGTATTCTGCTACAGATATTTTTACAGTGTTGATAGGTTGAACATATGTTGTACAACACATTATTTTGGATTCCTTTTTGGAAAATACTTTCATAATTTATTGAGGAGGAAATAGAACAATCAATCAGAAGTCCTTTTTGTCCTTTGTATTCTGTAGGAAGCTATTGGTGTAGCATGCAGTTTTCTCTTTAAATTGCAGCTGTGCTGGAACAAAGAATAATCCCGTGGTTGGTAATTGACACATGAAAAGTGTTTTTTCTTTGTCTGAACAGACTGTTAAGTGGTTTAGCACTTCACTGTAACTGGGATTACTTCATGCAAATCAACTTAACAGGTTATAATTAGTGATACCACATAAATAAGGAAACAAAGAACAAACCAACTTACTTTGAATGTGTGATGTGTGTTTGTATTTGTCTACTGTTAAAATCCAAAGATAGAAAACACACGTATAGCCATAACCTTGGAATTAATGCTGCTATTAAAAAGTTTAGATTTGTCCCCTATGAACAACCTTGTGTAGTCTTTAACTCTGTTGCCACTGTTTAATTTTCAACAGGGAACTTTACAGCTTAAGTTCTGTTATAGCTCTACTTGTGACATTTCCCCTCTCTAGGGTGCTTTGGAGGGCATAACCCCTGCTCAGTTCAGCTAATGACTCAGTTCATTCGGCCTCTTGCCTGTGTGCCACTGAAATGCCTCTTTAGTTCAGTGTTAGTACTAAATACAAAGTAGTAATACAACTACTTTTACTAATAAAATAACTATCCAGCACATCCACAGCATCATTCAGATTTGGGCTTTGTCTTCTACAAACCCTCTGCACTGCCTCCAGGCCTGTCCTTCTCCCTGCACGGAACCGTGTCCCACGCTGCTCCCTGGAGATGCACCTTCTTCAGGTAAAAGTCTGTGGGCTAGGTGTGGCTGGCCTCGCAGGCCTCCTGTTGGGCTCACTCCTGTAACCCGCATTCTTCTCCAGTCGTGAATTAGGGAGCTCTACATCATTTGTCCAGCTGATTGTCCACAATTTTTTCCTGAGGTCTTTTAGGAAGCCTTACAAACTCTTCGAAAGCATCAAGAAATCTGAGAACCCTCCCTGTCCCTGGTGCTTTCTTACAGTGTAGAATTAACTATGGCAACAAGAGAAAAAGGATAAACGTTTTCTGAATGTTTTAACTCAGTGTCCACTTGACTGAAACAAAAGAATAAATTCCTCTGAATCGTCTGTGGCACTTTTTATAATTTGAGAAGATCAGAGAACCTTGTTTTAGTCAGTAGGACAGCCTGAGGCATCAAGCATTATGCCAAAGAGCACAAAGAGAAGTGAGCGTTTCTGTCCTGTAAGCTCCAGGCAGGTGCTTTTTGGGGGCTGCTTGCAGGTGCTACTGGGGACACCTTGCTACTTGCTGTCACTGCGGCCCCTCCAGCTGAGGGACGGGAGCTCACCAGGTACCACCTGTCCCTGTAGTCGACCTTCCCTGCTCTCCCTTCCGTGATGTGGGGCAGCCCAAGAGGTGGTGTGTCTGCCAACGCGGTATGTACCCTGACACTGGGAGGCCCACCACTGGGAGTACCCCAGTAACTAGATTCTCCTCCACGCTGCTTCCACTGCGGTGTGTAAATCTGGCTGTGCAGGATTTCTCTGAGGAACATCTGCGGCTGTTTCCACACAGGCCGCAGGGTATATCTTCAGTTGTGTCCTGGCCCTGGTTCTGAGGGCCTCTTCCTCTGCTGGGCCCTGCTGGCGCACATGCTCCACACGCCCAGGGCGCCTGGTCTGCTCAACACATGCGCAGAGGGGGCCATGCCTACAGAGGAGGCGTGCTCTACGTCAGAAGTAGAAGAGGAGGACATGACAACTGGCATTGTCCTGTCCATGGACAAAGCATCACCATCTTCAGAAATTGACGAGACCTCGCCTGCTGCCAGCACCCCAGAGGTGAGGTCTGACACTGGGGGACCTCTGGCCAGCAAGGACTGGTCCTAGGAGGCCCTAAACTTGTGTCCCGCTTCGGTTTCCTCTGCCAGGCCATTCCAGAGCAAACTTGTGCAGACAGCATGGGAGGTGGAAGCAATGAGCACCTAAGCAGCAACCAGGATGCTCTGGCAGCCAGTACAAGGGAACAGACAAAGCTGGGCTGCCACAGGAAGGGTGATAGGTGAGTGGGTGGTGCTATTGGGCCAGGAGAGGGTAGGAAGGAGCCTGAAGCATTGTGTGAGACCATGCGAGAGTGGGGGGCATCACTGAAGGCTACTGTCTTTTGCCTTCCTCTGGTGAGAACATACCCCTTGGAGCCTGAGTCCACCTCCCAGAGCCAGATTTTGTGCGCAGGAGGCAGACATGGTATTGCTGCCTGCCATTGCGTGTGTAGCGCTGGTGCAGTGTGGGTGCCCCCGTAGGCATGCTCGGTGGTGTCAGAGTGTGTCAGCTGTCCTGGGTGTGGTAGGGTACCACTGCCATAGAGACTGTGGCTATCTCTACCACTACCACTGGGGCAAGATGTCCTTGAGGGATCCAGGACATCTGTCCTTGAGCCCCATCCTGAACAGATTTCCCCCTAGGCTGCTGCCGTTGCCGTCTGTGCAGCTGGTGGTGCAAGACTTCTCACAGCAGCGCCTGCGGCTCCGCTTCCACACGGGCCGCAGGGCGGACCTTGAGCTGTGTCCCAGCCCTGCTGCTCAGGGTCTCTTCTTGTGCTTGGCCCTGATGGCACACATGCTCCGTGTGCCTGGCCTCCACAACACACCCGCAGAGGGGGCCATGCCTACACATGAGGCCTGCTCTGCAGCTGCAGCACAAGTGGAAGACAATCCTCCTGGCATGGCCCTGCCCAAGAATGAGGCATCAGCAACAGCAGAAATGGATGAGGCCTCGCCTGCGTCCAGCACCTCAGAGCTGAGGCCTGACACTGGGGGCCCCCCAGGGTGGCAAGGACTGTTCCTAGCAGGCCCTAAACTTGTGTCGCACCCTGCCTGCTTCCCCCAGGACATTCCCAAGCAGACTCGCACAGACCACACAGCCGGTGGAAGTAATGAGCGCCTCAGTAGGAAGCTGGGTGCCCTGGTGGCCAGTGCCAGGAAAGAGAGGAAGCAGTAGGCTGCTGCGGGAAGTACTGACCGGTTGGAGCCTCCACTGAGAGGACTATAAATGTGTTTTCTTTGATAGGTGGCTGTGGTTTCAGGGGGAAGAGCACTGAAGGACACAAACCATTTCCCCTAACAGAATGTCTTTATTTTACTGTTTAGATGGATATATCTATCTGTATGTCGCCAAGCCACTCAGTGGGGTGGCCGTTTGCCGGCCATGCCTGCAGCGTGCTGAGCAGCGGGGCCCCACTGCCCCCCAGCAGCAGGGAACATGCCCCCCAAGTTCAAGCAGCACCTGCATGATGAGGGGGTCATGGGCTCAGTGAAGAGCAAGCAAAGGAACCTTCTGGAAGAAGATTCAGATGAAGAAGAAGACATTTTCTTGAGAAGACCTTTCTGACCAAGATTTGGACCCAGAAATTACAGGATCAGGCATGTCCAGAACCAGGCGGACAAAGTCATCGATGTTATGCAGGAGAACATGACAAAGGTGATTGAAAGAAGCGAGCAGCTGGATGGCCTGCAGGATAAGTCAGAAAGCTTATCAGAGCAGCTTATCAGAACAGCTTTTAGCAACAGAGCCAAACAGCTCTGGAGGCAGATGTGGTGGCGAGGCTGCAAGATGAAGGCAATCATAGTGCTGGTGGTGGTTGTCCTCCTGCTTGTGATCATCATACCCATAGTCCTGAAGTACCACACCTGATAGGGCAGCTGAGACTCTGATGGAGCTGGCTCTGGGCAGCTGTGCCCCACTTACATGTGCTCCCCCTCTCCACAGGTCGCAACTGCAGTCAGAGAGTTAGGGTGTTCTGGAGGTGGTGGTGGGCCCACGGACGTGCCTCCGTGGCAGGTGTTGCTGAAAAAGGAAAGCCTCCACGGAATGAGCAATGAATGTGTTTTGTTGGATTTGTGTCTGTGGTTTTGGGGTAGCGTCTGATATTGGCCTTGAGCACTTTGTTACTGTGCTGCGGTCATTCCAACCCCTGTGACGAGCCCTGTGTTTGGGTCAGGGAAACGGACTGTAGCAGTGCAAGTTGCCCCTGTGACCAAGATGCAACAATGGATGAGAAAGTCGGGTCGTTTAGAATGCAGAGGAACTCCTGCTCAGACTTGGGAGGAAGATGATGATGAGACGGGCTACTCTGCAGTGGCTGGGCCATCAAACGAACAGGAAGATGAAGAGGAAGGTATCATAAAAGCATCAATAACTACCCGAGGCCAATCCCAGCGTGAGCTACGAGATATGCGAAAGGATTTTGGTCATTGTCCAGGTGAACACCTTGTCACCTGGCTGCTCCAGTGCTGGGACACTGGAGCCAATAACTGGAATTAGAGGGCAGGGAAGCCAGGCAGCTGGGATCCCTTGCTAGAGATGCAGGCATTGACAAAGCAATTGGAAATGGAGCACAAAGCTTCACCCTCTGGAGGCGTCTCCTGTCAGGTGTGAAGGAAAGGTATCCTTTCAAGGAAGATCTTGTGTGTCATCCAGGAAAATGGACCACCATGGAGAAGGGAATCCAGTACCCGAGGGAATTAGCTGTACGGGATGTGATTTATGATGACCTAGACAATGACCAGCTATCCAAAGATCCAGAGGAAGTCAAATGTACACCACCCATGTGGCAGAAGTTTGTACGGAGTGCACCATCATCATATGCCAACTCATTGGCAGTAATGACCTGGAAAGACTATGAGGAACCCACAGCGGATGAGTTGGCTGAACAACTCCAGCGGTACGAAGAAAGTCTGTCCTCTTCCCTACAGGCCTGTGTCTCGGCTGTGGAAAAACTTTCTCAAGAGTTCCACCAACTAAAAGAGAATACTTTGGAGAAACTTTCTGAAGTTTCCGACCAACTTAGAGAGAATTCACCTTCCTCCTCACCTGTACAAACCAGTGTCTCAGCTATCAGGGTCAAGCGTCCTTCTCTTAAAGGAAGAAGATATAGTGGGTATACACCCTGTGCCACCCTGTGGTTTTACCTACGTGACCATGGAGAGGACATGAGAAAATGGGATGGGAAATCTACCTAGGAAGCCGGCAGTGGTAGCCACAGTGCTTCTCCATGCTCCTCCCTGGTCGCTGAGACCATATGAATAGTTCCTGAAGGACTGTGTTAGTGGTTAAGGCCTGAGGACGGGAAGAAACTGGGAGGGGGTGCCAAGGGTGATGACGGAGGCCTGCCTGATAGCAGCTTCTGTCTGTCTAGCTGTTGCCTCCCTTCTGGGTTGTTGTGAGGAGCGTCTCAGAGGAAGTTATGCAAAGGGTCTGGTTTCTCTCAGGTATTGGAGTTTCTCTCTCCCCACCCTAGTATAATGATCCTGCCCTGCCACCAACCTCTTCCCTCCCCCACCTTAACTATATGTTTTTATTTTTTTCCTTTAATTCTACTTGTTTGCGAGGTGAGGAGCAAGAACACCCTTGGCTGCCATCTTTGAGACCTGTGTGGTCGGAAGGGTGTATGGGGGTGAGACCGACCCAGACTTAGGCCTCAGTGGTGGACCACTTTTTCATCAGGCCGCTCGTAGAATCATAGAATCACCAAGATTGGAAAAGACCTTCAAGATTGTCTGGTCCAACTATCACCCCACCACCAATGTCACCCACTAAACCATGTCCCTAAGCACCACGTACAACCTTTCCTTGAACACCCCAAGGGATGGTGATGCCCCCACCTCTCTGGGCAACCCTTTCCAATGCCTGACTACTCTTTCTGAGAAGAATTGTCTCCTAATTTCTAACATAAACCTCCCCTGGCGCAACTTGAGGCCATTCCCTCTAGACCTATCACTAGTTACCTGTGAGAAGAGGCCAACCCCCAGCTCCCCACAGCTTCCTTTCAGGTAGTTGTAGAGAGCAATAAGATCTCCCCTTGTGAGAAACAAAATTGTGTTTTTGCAATAGAATTTGTTTTTGCATTCTTCAGCTCTCAGCAACCATTTTCCCCCCCTACTTACTTTTGCTCTCAGTCACGGGAGAGTTTTCTTTGCTCCAAAACTGTGCTCAATGTTGCAATTATTCAAGATACTCTAGATTCAGTGCCTTTAACTCTGTTCCATGAGATACTAGTTCTTTGTTCGTTTGTTTGCCAGACAGCTGGCAAAACCTGAAAAATCTATCAGCAAGATCTGAAAAGCAGAGGTATGGTAGGCAGACGGCATCTCTTCAGAACAGACTGCCTCGCGCAGAGACCACAGGGAAAGATCCTTTACTGACACCTGGTGGGTAAATCTGCACACTGCGTGTAGAGATGCATTAGTATAGAAGCGTGTCACAAACACTTGCTAGATGAGAAGGCAAACCGATACGATCCTTTAGTTAAACATCTATGCTATGGCTTAGGTTCACAGACTGTTGGCCTGGTTTGTTTATCTAGCCTGCTTCTCTTTCACTCTCCCAGACTGGCATGTCCTTAAGAAACCACTCTCTCTTCCTGACTGTGATATTTTTAACCATTTGCTTGTCTCCAGCAGACGAAGGTAGAAAGCATTGTTACTATCTACTTGCATTATTTTATAGATGGGAGGTGCTACTGAACAGGAAATGATGCAAAACAGACTGTTGTGTGGATGACCTCTATGTTACATGAGACACACAGAAGTATTAACTGATTAGGGCAAGAAGTCAGACAGATGCTAAAGAGGGAGATGGATCTGTGCGAAACAGGCCATGGTCCCTCACCTGTTGAACTCCACCAAGCCCACAGCCTCTGCTAGCAAGCTGTAATTGTATGCCATCAAAGAACACTTGGCTCGCTGTCCCCAGGTGCAGGGGCTTTTCTCCCTCTTCAAGACATGAGCAGACATTCATGCACTTTCTGAGTTGATAAACTGGTATGAATTCCCACACTGGTCCTTGAGACATGCATTGACCGGTGTCTGAAACTGCGAAGTAGCTATTTACTCTAGCGAGACCTTCACGTTTCACCATTTCGACCTCCGGCTACTGAAGTTCTATTTTTTTTCTTCTAGCACCCCAGTAGGTTGTCTTGTGTGTACCCCACTTTGGAGACCCCTAGCCTATAGGTATGCAAATACTCTGAGAGGAGAATACAGCTGTACTAACAGGGCTATGTCACAGACATGCAGTCAGCCCACCCCTGTGAATTAAACAAATTTCTGCCAAGATAATCCTAGTTCTCAGTCAAGATAATGGATATATAAATACATATATAAATATATATATATACACATTATATATATTTCATACTTCTCAATACAAACCACACAAAACCACTCTGTGCTGCAACTTACTGCATCCTGCTTATCTGACATATAGCTGTAGTTCTGTGAGAAGTGTGTTGTATCAGCAAGAGGTGTATGAACTCCGTAACTGCTCTGCTTGGGTGAAAGTGGGAACTGGACAATTTAAGGAAGTCCCGGTATCCCCAAAAGGAACTACATCATATTATATGTATACACGTTACTCTCCTAAAACCTGCAGGTGTTTAGATAAATAGAATTTCTGGACCAAGGATAATCTGTCTGAGCAATTTCCTGTAGAATGTCCTTTTGACCCAGGCAAAATAGTGCATTTAACAATTTCCGTGGAGTGCACAGGAACTAAGGTACTCCAATTGCAGTCCAAAAAGAAAAACAAAATCTTAAACCAGAAGTCTAAGACACTCTCAGGAGAAACTGAAACTTCAAATAAAGCAACTGGACAGTTAGAAAACCACCAAATCCCTGCCTTAGCACTCCCTTATATCATTTGCTTCCCCAAGGAATCGCTTGAAGAGGAGGAAGAGACTAAAGAGGCTATTTTAGATTTCCTTTGCCCTCCTCCTGTAACACTGGAGGTGCCCCAGGCACCACTGGAATATCAGGACAAGCTGAATTTTTCCCCAGTCACCAGCAGAACCATCCACCAGATGGGACAGGCACCGTTATGGCTGTGGTGGTTTTACCCAGCTGGGCAGCCGAGCTCCACCACAACCACTCTCTCACTCCCCCTCCTCAAAGGGAAAGGGAGAGAAAATAGGATGAAAAGGGCTCAAGGGTTGAGGGAATGTCAGGGAGATCACTCAACAATTCTTGTCACAGACAAAACAGACTCAGCATAGGGAAATTAGAGAAATTTATTACCTATTACTAACAAGCAAGAAAAATGAGAAACAAAGAAAAAATAAAACCACCTTGCCCCATCCACCCTCTTCCACCTCCTCCCCCCCAAGTGGTACAGGGGAACTGCACCATGGAGGCTCTTTAGTCCCAAAAGTTTTGTCTCCACCGCTCCTTCATGGTCCCCCTGCTCCACATGGGGTCCCTCCCAGGGGATGCCGTCCTTCCCGAACTGAGCCTGCGGGGGCTGCCCACAGGCAGCAGCTCTTCAGGAACTGCTCCCACACGGCTCCGTACCACGGGGTCCATCCATCCCCCAGGAGCAAACTGCTCCAGCACGGGTCCCCCACGGGCGGCAGCTCCCCCCAGACCCCCTGCTCCTGCGGGGGCTCCTCTCCACGGGCTGCAGCTCCGGCCCGGGGCCTGCTCCTGCGGGGGCTCTCCATGGGCCGCAGCCTCCTCCAGGCCACATCCACCTGCTCCACCGGGGGCTCCTCCACGGGCTGCAGCGTGGAGATCTGCTCCGTGTGGGACCCATGGGCTGCAGGGGGACAGCCTGCTCCACCAGGGGCCTCTCCACAGGTTGCAGGGGAACTGCTGCTGCCTGCCTGGAGCACCTCCTGCCCTCCTGCTGCACTCACCTTGGGGGCTGCAGGGCTGGTGCTCACTCATTTCTCACCCGTCTCTCTCAGCTGCTGTAGCACAGCAGTTTTTTTCCCTTTCTTCAATCTGCTCTCCTAGTGGCCCAACCAGCATCGCTCATGGCCCAGCTCTGGGCACCAGTGGGGCCCTTTTGACATGGGACAGCTGCTGGGCTCTGCTCACAGAGGGACCCCTGCAGCCCTCCTGCTACTAAAACCTTGTCACCTAAACCCAATACGTAAGACACTAGCAAAAGTGTAGTGCTCTCCTATTTATAAAGTCATATAGTTCTTCCCCATGTGTTTTTGGAAAAGCAAAAATCATATTATCTCATGAGAAAACAATGTTTACTTAACAGGCAGCCATCAAAACTAATAACAGAAAAAACTCTTGTGCTATCATAACAGTGTGTTTCTTATTAGACTTACTATCCCACTTCACTTGAACCATGTTTTCCAGATTTTCATTCTGATAAAGAAATAGCATAGAGCAGTGTTTTAAGCAAAACCAGGCTTTACTTGTTTGTTAAAAACGGGCCTTACTTGTTCCTTTCTCTCCTGAGGCTTAAATCAAAATTGTAACAACCAGAAAAATGTCATCTTGACACTCTGGCAAGTAGTATTAACTATCCAAAGATCACAGGCAAAAAAAAAGCGTGAAGAAAGATACCATCCATCATATGTGAGAACAACTGAAGCCTCTGGCACTTCTTCAGCAGACAAAACTTCACTTTTTGAGGCTTGAGGATTATAAATATTATGAGCCAGAACAAAACCAAAGTCACTTGTCAAGCTTTGTGAAGTACTTGGCAAGGTGACACATTCAGTATCACAGTCATGCATGTATCAAATGCCTGACTACAGGGAATGTCTCTATATTCCTTATCCAAGTTACCAGTCCTTCCTCAGGCCCCAGATAGGCACCTGCATTGTCTCCATCTTGCGAAGGAGCTGTGGCCAGACCCTCTTCCTTCAGTGTTCCTTGACAAGTTCTTAATACCACATCCTTTTTGCGCTTTTACATTTTTCACTCCCCTGAACCTACATCACAGGCTCTGTCTGGCATTTGGCTGCTCTCACTCCTTGTGCCTGCCCTCCCATATTGCCAGCACAGCTCCTGATGGCCCTTGCTCCACTCGCTGGCACTAGGGAGACATATGTAGCTCTCTGGGCAAACTCGGGAAGGAATCCCCTGGGCGTTGCATTTCCTTGCACCAATGCTGACTGTTTCTGCTAGTAGCCTTTCATGCCTGTAAGAATCACCTTTGGCCATTTCTAATCTACAGGGTTATCAGCAGCTGGAAAAAACAGGACCTCATTTTGTAGTTGAATGGTAACTTCATTGGAAATTTGATATTTTTAGTTGTAAAATGAAATCCCAAGTCTCTCATATTTTATTTCCCGTCTTATTAAAAGTGCCTTCTGAATGGCATCATTTTTATTACTTTTACCTGCAGAAAATGCACTGTAGTTATTCCTAAATCTGTGGTGGTTCTTAGCAGCAGCAACACAGTTTCAAAGCAAAGACCAGCAAAATCACTGCACTCCTTGTGCACATCTCCCTCTAGTGGAAGCAAAATACACCAAGCCCATTTCTCTAGGGAGACAGATATCAAAGATAACTAATAAAGAGGGAATGGTGCCCAGCTGTTCTGTCCGCTCTCCATCAGCTCTATCCACTCAAGAACAGTAATGGTGATCTAGGGAAATGCTAGAATACTTTTTGTATTTTAAATGTTTCTTTGATTGCTCTGCAGGGACTTATAACAACACAGTCTTGGAGGTTTAGTTTGTGAATTTTAATGGTGCCATTAAGAGAGACAGAAAGGTGTCATATATTATGTCTCAAAAAGCTATGCCCTCAGAGAAAGACCAATGGAAATTTTTCATGTGCAGGTTTTGAATCAGTTCCACTGCTACACAACGGAAGTAAGGACCACTTTAGCATCCCAGGCATCACTGTTGATGAACGATGAAGTCAACATGAAGTCAACATGAACTGGACTGGTTTTACTGAAGGGTGAGAGATTTTATAGTGGCATAACTGCACCAGCACAGCTCCCCATCTGCAAAGGGTCTGGTATAAAACTGTGAAGACTGCTAGCATCAGAAAGGTGGGGCAGTGCTAAGTCCAGTGCAGGCTCACTGGAGGAATCTGCAAAGGCCACAGCCCCAGGACTGGGACTGTCTGACGCACGCTTGGCCCAGCAGTGGCTGTGTCCAGGTCTCTGTGAGTTCCCCTTTCCCAACAGCCCTGCGGCACCCTGGTGGTGCTGCCCTGAGCTGTGGCTGGGGCATGGACTGCTGCTGCTTGTGGGGGAGCGCTCCGCTCCATGCTGCAGTACGTGAACTTGTCTGGCACGAGCTGCTGTGCCTAACTGGCCACTCTACCTGGTGAAGCTGATGGGCTGTTAGTAGTGGGAAGTAAGAAGTATTTGCACACAGACCGCTGCTCCCCCCAGTCCTCATGGTCCTCTTTTTGCCTCTGGCTACTCTCCAGGAGTCAACGGAGCCTGCAATGGAATATACCTCTTGGTCATGCTACGCAGAAATTTCATTTCTCTGTAACAGACAGCAGGGCAGGGGCATAAGGAGCACCTTCGCCAGCCACAGGTGTGCAGTACACGCAGCAGCACGTTGTCTCCATGAAGATGCACAGAAAACTGCGGATGACACCAAGCTGAGTGGTGCGGTTGATACCAAAGGAGGGATGCCATCCAAAGGGACATAGGCTGGAGAAGCAGGCCCACGTGAACTGAATGAGGTTCAACAAGTCCTAGTGCAAGGTGCTGTACCCGGGTTGGGGCAATTGCAGACCTGAGCACAGACTGGGAGAAGAACTCATTGAGGGCAGCCCTGCGGAGAAGGACTTGGGGGTTCTGGCGGGTGAAAAGCTCGACATGAGCCAGCAGTGCGTGCCTGCAGCCCAGAAGGCCGGCTGCATCAACAGAGGGGTGGCCAGCAGGGCGAGGGAGGCGATTGTGCCCCTCTGTGCCCCATGCGCCCCTGAGCTACAAACACGAACCTGCCCCTGCGGATCACTCGGTGTTCCCCCCACCCCCCCCCAACATGGCGGCGGGCCCTCAGCACCTCGCGCTGCCGGCGGGCGGACCCGACATCGCGCCCCGCCCCGCCGGGACGGTACAGCGCTTCCGTCCGGCCGCGTGGAGCGTGGGGGTTGCGCACCAACGGCTGTAACGGCTGTAACGGCTGTAACGGCTGTAACGGCTGTAACGGCTGTAACGTCCCAACCGCAACGGCGACAGCCCCCGCGCGCCACCCGCCATGACGCGCTGGGCCCGCAAGGCCGCCGCCGAGGGGGGCAAGGCGCTGCCGGCCACCCCCTGGGAGGAGATGGCGGCGGCGCCCCGCGGCGCAGTGGTGCCGGCGAGGAAGAAGAGGAGGAAGGAGTACGCGGACCGCGACGTCAACGGGTTCGCTGCCCACCTCAGGAAGGCGGCGGGCGGCGGGGCGGCGGAGGGCGAGGAGCAGCAGCAGCAGCAGGAGGACGAGGAGGAGGCGGCCGCGGCTGTGAGGAAGGCTCTGCGGCGGGAGGGCCGGCGGCTGAGGCGGCAGGAGGCGAGGAGGAACGCCATGGTGAGGCGGGGGGGGGGGGGGGGGGGGGGGCCGGAGCCCTGCTGTGGCTGTCTGTGTGTGGTGGTGCCCCGTGAATCATCACCCATCTAGGGAGCTCGGTGGTCAGTGAGTGAATACACGTGGCGCAGAATTTCCCTGCGTGTTTCTGGTGAAGGAAAAAATAATAATCGATAATAACCACCAATAAATAATAATAATTTAATAAATAAAATAATAATCAATAAACAATCACCAATAAAAAATAATAATAACCAATACTAATCTTGCTTAGTGACAGGCATCTGCTAGTTATTTTGTGACATGCTGCAGCATCTCGTGTCTTAACCATGTTTCTGCAGTGAGATGATCTGTTGATACACTTGCCTTCTAAAAAGCGTAGAAGCCTCGTTAGGCTGGGATTCTCTGAGCCCTCTGACAAACTTTTTCATATTAGAGTAACCTCAAATGTCAGCACTGGAGAGTTGCATTCAATAGTACTAAGAAAGTTTCAGCCAAGAAAAATCGTGGCCTAGAGAAAATCTGGTGGATATAAGCGATAATCAGATATTAACACCAAGTGATCTCTTTCATAAAGCTACCTGTAAGTGCTGTTTTGCTCTGTGACATGTTTACAAAAATGCAATTTTTATTTTCAAAGGTATGTTTCCACTGTAGGGAACCTGGCCACGGTGTTGCTGATTGCCCAGCGGTGCTTGAAAGTCAAGATATGGGTACAGGGATCTGTTACCGGTGTGGATCCACAGAACATGACATCAGCAAATGCAAGGCAAAGATAGATCCAGCTGCTGGTATGGTTCAGAAATTTATGTTTCTCAGAGTACTTTGGTGTGAGTTTTCTGACCACTGTAATACAAGGTTTCTGTTTTAGCAACTTAACTGTTCTGAAGACGTAGGTTAATATGTTTAAAGGAATACAACATTAAAATAACGCTACTTAACAGCGTAGTGTTTCTGTTGTAGTATAATATTATATTATGGTATAATATTGTAATTGTGATGTTTTCAGAGTTGACTGTGACTCTACGAAGTTTTTAACTTGTATCATAAACTTTGGAATTTTGCAGGGGCATTTCCGTATGCAAAATGTTTCATCTGTGGTGAGATGGGGCATCTGTCAAGGTCATGTCCAGATAATCCCAAAGGATTGTATGCTGAAGGTGAGTGCAGAAATTGACTGCAAACAAAATGCATTTTTCCTTCTTACCTGACACAGAGCAAAGTCACGTTCCAAATTAATGAGGATATTACTGAAAGGAATTTCCAAATGTCTTTTACTCTTGGTGAGAGCAGATCAATTCTGGGGAATTCAGTGTTAATATTCATTATCTAGGGATTTCTATTTTGGTCAGAAGCTTTTTGTTAAACAAGGAGGTGAAGTGCAAAGTATGAGAACTTGCTTGTGCTTGCAGTTTCAAGAGAAACAAAGAAACCATAGTATCCTGTGTGTATGTAGTCAATGAGTATTTAAATGTAAATACACCTAAGTATGTAGTAAAAACATTCTGTTGGTCTGAAAAGGGATTTTATAACCTTTACAGCTTAACGCTGTAAAAACAGGTGTTCACACAAAGCAAGATCTGTTGTACTTACACCTGGGAGTCATTTGTTTCATGTATGTAGGAGGTGACGTTGTAAAAGATTAAAGAAAAATTAAGAGTTTAAAAACAGGTTGTGGCTTCAAGATAGTCTTAGAAATGTATGTCGTGTGTATGCTGCTTGACCACCCAGCAGCCCGGTGTCCTAACAGCTGAGGCTTGTTCATAGCAAAGGGCTCTCACATCATCATTTTACGTGTCTTTAATGAGAAACATCATCTAGGTTTGAAGATTCATTTAGATTCTGCTCTGCCTGTTGTTTTTTTTGTTGGCACTAGCAAATAGCGCTCTGTTTGCTGGAGTCTCCCAGTACAGATTTGAAGTCTTGCAGACCCTTAAGGGTGATTTTACAATACAGTTGGATTGGAAGAAAAGCATCTTTGAAGGCATTAAAAGTAACTTACATATTTTATAGCTCAGTATCTGCAGTTGGGTTAGGTACTGCCCTGGAGCTCCTGTTACTTTCAGAAGTTCCTTGGAATAATTGAATTTCAGGAGAATTAGGTTGTTCCGTCTAAAAAAGAGCTAAAAAAGTAATCAGAAGTATTCCAAGCATGGTGCGTGGAATTTGTAGTATTTGGTGATTCACAGAGCAGTGCTATTGCAGATGGATGTGTCTCTCTGTCAGAGACCGACAGTCTGAAGAAGCTGTGCGAGCAGGCTCCTAAAGCTGTTTGCTCATCAGCTCCACAGTGCCACGTTATTGTGTGTAGGAGTGCTGACCTGTCTGTAGGGATGTATCTTTGTCTTATTCATGGGTTGTCACTATGGAAAAGCAAAGCAAGACTTTTCAATAGACATGTAAGAGTGGGTTTGTTAATTTTTTTTTTTTCCAGATGGGTAACAACTTTCTCTCTCTTGTAACAGGGGGCTGCTGCAAACTCTGCGGTTCTGTGGAACACTTTAGAAAAGACTGTCCGGAGAACAAGAACTTAGGTGAGGTGCAGGGGGCTGTACAGAATTGTACACGACAGGGTAGTCAGACAAGACGGGAGGTCTGTCCTGCTGGATTCACCAGCCGATTAGCGGCTTCTTTACATGTTCTTTGATTTACCTATGCAGGTGGAAAAACGCTTCATAAATCTGCCTGGCTGATGAGCTCAGCTCTTTTAATAAAAGATATGGTTTTACCTGAGTCCTCCCTTCAGGTAAGGCCATTGATAGAAAGTACTGTGAGTAAACCACTTCCCTTTTTCACTGATAATTTTTTATTTTTTTTTTTACCTCCTGAAAAATCAGCTTGCACTGAGTTCATCAATACATGTTTCATAACGTAATACTTTTATTAATGAATATATTAAAAGGGAAGTACAATTTGCTGATCAGGTTATGGACTAATGGCATTTCTTTTTCCTAAATTATCAGAGGTAGGAAGAATCTGCTCACATACTGCCATACGTATGTATACTTACTTTATGTATCTTTTATTCCAAAAAAAAACTATGCTAAGGAAGGCAAAACCGACAAACAAGGATTTGAAGAATGACGCTGTTGTTGGAGTGATGAAACATTTTTTTTTCTGCTTTGTTTGAACGGCTTACAGAACTTTTGGTTTAATAATGTATCATGAACTTTTGTGTAATTTGTGAGAAATATTTATGGAGATGACAGGTATCTTCAGGATCAGATACAAAAGACCAGCTAAAGTATATGTGGTAGTGTAGGCGTTGTATGAGAGAGCGTATGTTGCATTATAGATGTGTGCTGGTATAATAGTTCAGAAGAAGTGAGATTGAGTCTTAACTGGTCACAGAAGTTTCTGATACGAAAATTAAATTTTCCACCAAACTTAACAGCCATAGCAGATTGATTGTTTTTTTAACTCCCATTCAGACAAATGCTGAAAGACTATAACATCACCCTTGCTGGGGTTCTGCACACAGCAAACTATTTTTGTGTTCATAGTCCTTTTCATAAACTGAAAACCTGTACGGGTGCAGTAGGAGAAAAGAAACATTTGTGGGAAGTGGCACTGCACAAAGCTGAGCCAGCTGTTAGCACTGCATGGCAGCCTTGCGCTGGCAGCGCTGATCAGCTGAAAGGGCACAGAGCTGGTACGCAGGGAGGCAGGAAAACAACCTGCAGGAGCTTCTCTTTGCTTGGGAGGTGCGGTCACTAAACTTGCTTGGTCCAACCCCTCCACTGCAGAAGATGTAACAGGCCTGTCAGGTGAGGTTAGCATGCCGAGGCCTGAATGGGTATGTGAGACAGTTAATGGGAACTAACAAGTGCTAATTTGTAAAGCCACTGTGGTATTCCAGACAAGGTATAAAAAAGCTGCAATTCTTTTTGCTCTCTGGCACTGGAGTTACATGTGAAGGAGAACTGTTGGTTTTGGTTTTTTGGTTTTTTTTTTGGAGAAGCTTTATGTCCGTAATGAAGACCAACAGATGCTGTTTAATTTCCATTGGGATGTATTAGGCTTTCCACTGATGTTTCAAAACTGGTATTGCTGGTTTAAAATGGCTGAATTAATTTGAACTGGGACATCATGGGTAAGAATTGTAGTATTCTTTACAAGCAGTTTGTGCCATGCAGAGTACTTTCAGATAAATTACAGAAAGGTAACCGATAGCTGGCGAGGAAGCTGAGGCACCAAAGTGTATTGTTTGTTCAAGTGGAATTATTTGAGCTACTCTAATATACAGAAGTTAATCCAAGTAAACATTGATTTAACCACATGATATTCTTGGTGTGATTTGGTTTGTAGCTCTCAGGTAGTCATTCAGAAAAGAAACGGGTTGGTTACCAGCGTTTTCTCTAGGACAGGGAACTTAACTGCTCAAAAATATCATTTAAATGGCAAAAGGATGGTGTTTATTATATACAGGGATGTAAGATGAGTAAATTCTCTTCTATTGTGCCTCTTCAAGCATGGTTTCTTGAAGATCTTTCCTTTTTATCCAGGGGTGCCTGACATATCCTGATATCTTCATTGCATGAGTAATTAGGACTTAGAGTAGAGAGAATGTATTTCTGCATACTCTCTGAATGTTTCTTTGGACAGTCAAATAGTAAAAAATGCTTTCTGATGATTTCTGAATGTGGAAAATCGGTGTGGGTGAAGAAATGGAGTTTACAAAACACAAATTTAAAACAAGAAGAGTTGTGTAAAGGAGTTAGCTTCAGACCCAGAAGTAAACTGACAGGCCCTTGTGGGCCAAATCTTCCTCAAATGTGAAAGTTTGATCTGATGATATTGCTTAGCCTTCCTGTAACCTCTTGTCTCTTACTCTACAGATCAGGTTACGGTTGGGCGATGGGCCACTGGAATGAGTGCTGATTATGAAGAAGTTACAGAAACACCAAAGCTGCAAAAACCCAAAGCGAAACTACCTAAGGTTGTTAATTTCTGAAGGCCTGTGTTGGATGCTAAGCCACAGATCCAGCGCACTGCTGCATTTCAGAGTAGTGACTGTGTAGAGTGGACTGAACTGCAAGTTCCAGAAAGTCAAGCGGACTGTTGTTGCTACAGTTGTGTCCCTGATTTTTTCAGTTTGCCTCCCAGACTCATCTAGCTTACTGAAAAGCTGGGGACATCAGAAATGCAGCAAGCGGGTATTTCATTTTTATATATTTTTGAAGAAATACAGCTTTCTGTCTGATTCACATTCCCTCCCATGGCTAGCTCTTTGAAGAGGGAACTCTGAGGAGAGAAATTGGTTTCCTCTCATAACATAAATCTGGTGCAATAACCGCACAGGTTACGTGCACTGTATCACGCAGGTTTATGACCAGTGGATCCACCTGGTCAGTAGGGTTAACTCAGGAGTGTTGCTGTTGTTGGATATGAATACAGTTGTGCTGATCTTGAGAGTTTCTGCACCAACATGCGAAAGAACTTCACGGTGAGGGTGACGGAGCACTGGAACAGGCTGCCCAGGGAGGTTGTAGAGTCTCCCTCTCTGGAGATATTCAAGGCCCGTCTGGATGCCTGCCTGGGCAGCCCGCTCTAAGGAACCTGCTTTGGCAGGGGGTTGGACCCGATGATCTTTCGAGGTCCCTTCCAACCCCTTCAATTCTGTGATTCTGTGATTTCTCTGAAAGCGATTTTGGGTATTTTCTAAACACTCTTTTTGGGTTCTAGCTTGGTTTGCCTTCAAAAAGAGTGATTCTGTGCTCTGAATGTACACACCTGACCTGTCTTACGGCAGAGTTATCAGGAAAGCCCTACAGAGCTGTGTGAGTCCTGCCTTCTGGCTGGAGAGCTTAGGGGTGCAATTCCTTTTGTGTGTGGTAGATCAGCTCAGGGTGTATGTGCGTTAATCTGATAGTTGATGCATGTTTAATTATCTGAGCACTTCTGCACTAACAAGCTGAATTATGCCCTTCCTCTGATACCCATCATGAAATACACCTGAAAATAGCTGGAGAGCAGATGAGCAGCTTCCCTAGTTTGTTTACTTTTTTAGAGAAAGTGCTCAGAAATCTTGTTCTTCAGTATTTCTGTCCCTTTGGGTTTTATTCTTTATTTAAACATGCCTGCTTAATGGCAGTTTTATTTATTTTTAAATGGAGGCTGCAGCCTGCACTCGGAAAACTGGTGTTACAAAAGTCACTCAAGCCAATTGAGAATGGAGTGCCTGCAGCAGCTCTCAAAATACTCTCCAGATTCATCCTGTGCAGTCAAGAGTGATAGGCTTTTACTTGTGTCAAATTATCTAAGATGAGAAATTAACCCCAAGCTCATCTCAACATGCTGCTTTTCATTGTGAAACAGTGTCCTGTCGCAGCACTGGCAGGTGCCGTTTGGGATCTCCGTGCAGTGCTCCTTCCCTGTGCAGGTGTGGCCTCAAGCGCCGGCACCACTGGGCTTCCTCATGCTGCACTTCTGCAGTGCTGCCCCAGGACAAATGCGGCACTTCGGTGCTCCACAAGTCTTAAAAGTGCCTTCTAACAACTTCAGCTTGCATTATATAGTGATCAGCAACAGTCTTTGAGGGAAAGCTAGATGGTGATACAGCTGCTGCTTCTAAAGAATTAATTTATCCTTTAAATAAATGTCCTAACAGCCCATACAGTGCCCTGTCGAGAATGTGAAGGTAACAACAAACCTGAGCTCAGATCTGGGTTTCGAGATGCTTAGCACCAGGCACTGAAGCTATGGCTTTGGAATTTATGTTTCTTAAAGCAAAAACAAAAACACCAGGAATTTAATTGTCTCAATACGTGTTTTGTATATGCACTGTTTTTTTAAATAAAATGCTGGTAAAGAATACCATAGGTAGAGGTCTTATTCTAGGTTTCCCAGTTCTGCTGTGGATTGAATGGCAGATAACAGTGTAAGCATACTCAATTTATAATAATCATAGCACCCACTTAAATGGGCAAGAGGGGTGGAATTGGATGAAATGAAGGATTAATTACCAAGTTTTAATTAACCTTGATTGAAGCTCAAAGCTGCAACAGACATTCCAGCTTAAAAGGTGTTTTCCTTTCTAGTATATGAATACGTAAATATTTTTTAAAACCTCACCATTTTAGATTATTTTCTGTGTTTGAAATTTCCTTAATGTTGTAGCATGACTTGATGATCCTGAAGGTCTTTTCCAACCTGGATGATTCGGATTGTGTGTTCTTCCACCACCACAAACTTGAAGCCATGCACTTTGACAGTCCTGCTGCTGTAGACAACGCTGTGGTGTGTGAGTTGGGGTTTCAGAGTGGAGCCTTTCTTCCCGAGGCAGTGGCTGCTCCAGGTCTGTGGTTCCAAGTAAGACGTGGTCACATGGCTGCTCTACTGCAGGCTGAGGCAGAAGCGTCCCTTTGAGGGGCTGCAAGGTTGTATCAGGTACTGCATGGATCCTGGGGGAGGAAAAGAAAATTCGCACAACTGATCAGTGACTTTTGCTTGGCTAGAGGGACTGCTAACACCAGGAAGGTAAAAGGGACAGTTGTGGCATAGAATACCATGCATGAAGTTGTGGATTAACCTTTGAATTCTTGAATTCGTAGATGGAGCACAAAATGAGGTGCTGAAATTCTTGTGCTCTGCTGTAAAACAGCTGCACAGGTTAGCAATCGTCAGTAACTGCTGGACAACACAAGTTGTTAAACACACCTACAAATCTCTTCATTTCATTTCACAAAAGCTTGTGTAGCTAGATGGCAGCTAGCTATGTGAGCAGTTACTGTTAAAGCATTTGTGTATAAAGATGTATTGTTCTACTAAATTTTAAAGTTAGGCAAACAGTTTAAGGAAAAGTTGTTCTGCTAGAAACCTGGATCTCATCTCAGTTGCACAGAGGTTGGTACATAATGCTTGGGCTACGTGACCAGACACTAACCCCACACACACCTAAAGAAAGATGTGTGGCTGCATGCAGAAAGAAGCCCAAGTTTGCAGTGCTCAGCACTACAATGGCTAAGGTTTCACTGTCAGATGAGCAGGCATGAGGCTGGAATGATCTCAGCAAAACACTTATGTTTCTAAAATGCCAAATAATGTTCTCCAGACAGCCCTTGTGGTGGCCCAACAGCTGAGTTCAGTGTGTAGGCATCTCTAAAGGCAGGTTATGAGCTGCTGCACAGGTCACTCAGTGCTGGGCATGGGCTGAGGTTGGGCTCTCCCCAGAAGCTTTATTCAGGGAATATATTCCCTGCACATACGCAGAGCTGAACATTAGGTGTCTCTGTTTGCTAAAAATTGGAACCACAAAGACTTACCTGCCTGCCTGCTCGAGGGCTTCTGTCCGCTACCGTCTGCACACAGCAAACATCTGAGAGAGCGCAGAGCTGCGCAGCTCACACAGGTGACGACCCTCCCCTTACCAGCCACCCCAGGAGGAGGAAGGAAGCCTGCCCTGCTCAGGCCTCGACACTGTTTGTGCTGTGGAAGGGGCTGCCCTGAGCCTGCAGTCCTCACTTGCTAGATGCATCTTACCCATGTGGTAAAAATCATGATCCAAAATAAGGATCTGTATCCAAAGGGTCATCTTCAGAGCCAAAGATCATGCCCCAGTTTGATTTTTCTATTACTAGTGCAAACATTTCTCTGTGTTGTAGGGCGTATAGTGGCCGGCATCACCACAAGATACAGAAGACGTCCTAATTTTGCTCACTCTTTGTTTCAGTGCAACACTGTACCCAGGTGAAATGCCCCAACCAGAGGCCAGCTGACTGTGCTAATACACATAAGGGCTTCCAGGGCAAGAGCAGGTGCCTCTTGTGGTGCATGTGGTCGATGTCATGCACAATTTGCAGGTATATTGTAACCCACAGATCACCAAAAAAAGCTTTGATTTGGTTATAGGTTAAACTGAAGATGTAATTTACTTAAGTGGGACCTGGATGAGATGCTTAGAGCTCTCATTCTACCAATTACGAGACTTCAGAGAGAGAAATGGCACAGCTACAGTTCACATGCTTTGATCCTCTTAACCCACCCCTCCATTCATGTTACGATTTAACTGCAGGTGATCTTGCATGCTTTTTGAACAAGGGCCTTTTGAGAGGGAAAAAAAACAACAGAAAACAACAGACACACCACAATAAAACCTCTGAAACTTCTCCCTTTTTATGTATGAGGGAATGTATCCAAGACTCTTCCTGCTCTATGTTAATTTGCTGCCAGCAGAACAGTCTGGTGTAGAAGCGGGGGTCGCAGCACTTGGGTAGGAGACCAACAGCCCCCTATCATCACCACAAACCAGTCTGTCTGGAGCCAGGTCTGAAGCCCTTCCAGAGAGAGTGTAATAAAAATTATGATTGATGTGTAACCTGAAAAGCAATAATTTATTGAAAATCACAGATAAGCTACAAGCATTGACACATAAATATTAGCAAACACTAACTTCATTTAGGGTATAATAGATTTACATACAATGCATGTGCAAGAACCTAGACAAAGAGGCCAGAGCACTGGATAAGCTACTTAGTAGTACCAGTTCTCTGCAAATTAGACAGATGAGAGTTTACTGATTTAAAACTGACTGAGTGCCACTAGGTTCAATACAACAGTATAATAATGAAATTGAAATGGTCTTATAAACTGCAGTTCTAAGTTCTGTTGGGTCAATCAAAATTCATTAATGCATTCAAGTGCAGACTCTGTGCCTTAAATCTCTTTTAGATTAAAAGAGAATTTAGACCATAAGGCCTCA
Organism: Anser cygnoides; assembly: GCF_040182565.1. Taxonomy (NCBI): domain Eukaryota; kingdom Metazoa; phylum Chordata; class Aves; order Anseriformes; family Anatidae; genus Anser; species Anser cygnoides. Next base: position 8,254,628 of record NC_089912.1, on the reverse strand, counting down.
TCTTAATTTCATACAAAATCCTCATGCTAGATATCCTCTGGTTCAAGCCCAGTATCAGCTGCATGACCCAAAGTAATTAAGATGTAGAAGGATGATCAACACACATGCAAGAATTTTAACCAGTATTGCTTGATAATCTTTAGTACTGTCCGGAAATTTGCTTTTAACTTCAGCACTTGCTGCCTTTCTGCTTCAAGAACTTTATACACTCCAAAGCAGTGTCTTCAATGGAGTTTGATGAACCAGTAAGATTTGCAGCTAAGTAGGGCATAACACCTGATGTCACTTGATTGAAGTAACACACCTGTTTAAATAAAAAAATAAATAAAAAAATAAAAACCCTATGGACTGCAATAGTTAGTCATTTTTTTTCAGACCCTAGATGAGTATCCAAGTTTTTATGGAGGAGAACAGAAGTGCATAGTGCTTTTAGGCAGTGGAAACTGAAGGCACGAATTAGCAAAAACAACATGTCTTTTTTATAATCCTTTGAGGATCTTAGTGTCTGTCCTCACTACTGGCAGGGCCTCAAGCATATAGGTGAATGTACACAGCAATGCAGCAGGAAACATTGCCTAACTTGTAAACTGCATCACAGAATTGTAGAATCATACAATGTTCCAAGTTGGAAGGGCCCCACAAGTATCACTGGGTCCGACTCCTATAGATGTGCTTTATGAACAAAGCTGTTGTCTGAAAAAAAGAATCCCAGCCACTGACAGATGCTGTTTTCAGACACCCGTTTTCTTAAATTAAAACGTTGTATCTTTCCCATGGAAAAGTATAGAAGAGAGGGACACTGCCATTCGTCCAGGAATGGGGTTCAGATTGCATAATTTCTGATATATAAAACCAAGCATTTAATCTGAACTAATTCCTTGGGATTCCTCTGAAGGCAGACAGGCACCAAAAGACACCATGCCTTCTAGAAGCTTATTTTAGGACTGATTGAACTACCCTCCAAAAGTCCCAGTCCTTCTTCAGTGCTGCGTTTAACTTCATTCCTAACTTTCAGATTGGCCAAAGGTGAGCAAAACAAATTTCACTTTGTGGAATAAAGAACATCTTTGATAACCAAACTGAAGTCTGGGGAAACCGACTCATTTATTTTGTTGTGTTTCTGCTGTTCTAGACTGCCAGCGCAAATGAGATTATATGCACATGTAATGCCACAGGAAGGAAGGCACGGCCGAGGCCTGAAGAGCTACTCACCGTACAGGAGCTGTCGCTGTCACTGTAGATCTGGAATCCTGCACAAAGGATTTCACTTCTGCAGTATTCTGGAGAAGGCGGCTTAGACGTGAGGGTAACTGACTTTACAGCTACCACATAGGGTTCACTGCAGTGCAAGGGGAGGAATCAAACATTTTTTTCAACAAGATAATAAAAAATGCATGTAAAGGGCTAAAAATATAGAGTATGAATTTTTTCTTTGAGAAGCATGAATAGCTATACCAAAGACGTCATTTTTATACAAAGGCAAACAAGTTCCTGTATTTTAAAGGCTTATTAAAAGGCTCAGTTCTCTTGCATCTCATTAAGGCTTTGTCACAGACTCCAATCAAGAAGACTTCTGTGTAAAGCCACAGAACCACCACCCACATACAACACCCCCTTTCTTTTTTTTTTTTCTTTTTTTCTTTTTCTTTTTCTTTTTCTTTTTCTTTTTCTTTTTCTTTTTCTTTTTCTTTTTCTTTTTCTTTTCTTTTCTTTTCTTTTCTTTTCTTTTTCTTTTTCTTTTTCTTTTTCCTTTTCTTTTTCCTTTTCCTTTTCCTTTTCCTGTTTCTGTTTCTTTTTCTGTTTCTTTTTCTGTTTCTTTTTCTGTTTCTTTTTCTGTTTCTTTTTCTTTTTTTTTCTTTTTCTTTTTTCTTTTTCGTTTTCTTTTTTTTTTCTTCATTTATTCTGCTCTCCAGGAACCAAGTTCAAAGGAACAGGGCCTAGGAGCAACCCTTACTAAGGGCATGTGGAGTATGGCCCCAGCAAAGGTAAACTCCCAGATGTAGGGGGGAAAAAAGCATGGTACAGAACACTATTTACAAGCAATGTTCTGTTAACATAAAGAATTACTAAATACAAGAAAATAAAGTGGGAATAAAGAACGATAAGCACAAAATAGACCAAATGGTCCCATTTATCCATGTTTCATTATGCAAGAACAAAAGGAAACCTAATGAAAAAGAAAAATCAATGTACGTTAAACCAATCACCTGAATTTTTAAACCATGTTCAGCAGCAATGTTTACTGATAAAATAAATGCATCACACTGAGGTTTCAAGAAAGGCCAAACATTTCATTGAGAAAAAATTCTCCAGGATTACATTAAATAGGAACAAAGTCTCTTAAAGAAACTCCTAATCATGGGCTTTAGCACATTGACAGAGCCTCCAGGATATGTTTTTTTCCAAACTGCCTGTTTGGAATTCTGACCTGTTTTCTCTCAGGATGGACCGTTCCTGAAGAGTCACTATCAAAGAAGCAACACTGGACTACGCTCTAAGTCTATGATACTCTCAATTCACTTCATTGCTTCTTCCCTTTGCAAAATAAATCTGGTTGTGCAGACTAAGGCATCAACAGATATTTTAAATCAGCTACTAATCCAATGTCTTAAAAAAATAAATGACATTTTTGTCACCAAACAACAGGCATGATAGAGGTCAGCAGTAATCAAAACTGTGGCTCCAAAGCACTTACAGTTCAGCTTGAAACTGTATGCTCACCTGGGCTTACAAGGTTGCCTTTGAGACACAAGAATCACAAAGTCCCGGGGTTTATGGCCAGTCATGGGTGGAGACGTAACATAATATATCTTCTCATCTTCGTTCACAGCCTGTAGGACCTCACAAGTTCTGCAAATACATTTAATACACACACATGCTGGACCTGTCATATGCAAGAGCATCTCTTATGAAAAGCACAGTACCAACATATATTCCAGCCTGAAATTCAGCACATGGTCTTACTGCAGAGGCAGTGTCCTGGTTGTGTCAGCAGACATACGGTTTATTTTCTTTCAGGACTTTTCAGCTCCTCACACTGCACTGCCAACAAGGAGTCTGGGAGTGCCCAAGGAGCTGGGAGGGGACGCAGCCAGGACAGCTGGCCCCAACTAGCCAAAGGGATGTCCTGTACCATGTGCCATCATGTGGGACAATAGCACTGGGGAAGAGTTGGCCAGGGGTGGTGGGAGGACACTGCCCGGGCTCTGGCTGGGCATTGTTCAGTGAGTAGTGAGCAAATGCACGGTGCACTTGCTTTGTACGTTCTTTTATCGTTATTATTATTTTCCCTTCCTTCTCTGTCCTATTAAACTGTATCTCAACCCCCAAGTTTTACCTTTTTTTTTTTTTCCAGTTCTCTCGCCCCCATCCCGCTGCGGAGCCAGGGGAGAGGAGCGAACGAACGGCTGTGTGGTGCAGAGCTGCCTGCCCAGTTAAACCACAACAGGCAGCAAACTTAAGAGAGGAATAAGGAGTGAAAACCTGAGTTTTTCTGCAATGCCTCATCTGACACCACATCTATATCCCACAAAATTGTTCAGAAGTGCTGTAGGGTGTTGGAACAAAGTCTAAAAAGCTTCTCATATACTACCCATTTCTACTTGGAATGACATTAGCTTGCATGACATAATACCTGCTGTTTGACCAAACATTGTCCATCTGACATACCAAAGGTGCAATAGTCAGAAAATATTAGCAAAATTTTATTCAAGGTTGTGTTCTGCTGTGTTCAAAAGGTGCCACCCGGTAGGACATGCTCTTTCACTCTCTTGGAAGTACTGATCACTCTCTCTTAGTTTTCAGTACTGAAAAAAACCTCAGTGTTATCCTTTGCACTGGCAGTAACTAATTTCACTTCAGCTTCTACTGCCTTAGCAATAAACACTGCTGAATTTGTATTCCATTTTGACTAGTAAATTGGGCTTCATGGTAGTCATAAGAAATCTGAGGTTTTGGCTTTAGATATGGAAAAGCAACGTAACATTTCTTCAGATTTCTTTTTTTTTTAAGCCATAAATGCAGAAGATGATGTTGATTCTTAAATATTCTTAGGTCTCCACTTACTTCCTAATAAAAATCTTTCAGGACAGAATAACTAGTTGAAAAAGCTTCTATGTCAGGAAAATATTCACCTAATCAAACTGGTATCATATCAATTCCCTTGTCTCTAGTCATTATTCTACACCATGTAAGGTAGATTAAAAACGCCTTTTACAGCTAGTCTGAAACCCATTCCAATTTAGACACACTTTATAAGATGTAATTTTTCTTAAAAAGTGAATTTTGAAGATCCCCATTTCTTGATTTCTCACTTTGACTGTATGGTGAAGCTGAGCATCAGCATCCTGAACAGCACAAACATGAATGAGTCCACAGCTTTGCCTTACTTCTTACAGACAGCGTTCACCATTTTTCCACCTCAAGTTATACACAACCTACTCACGTTAACCCTTTTAAGAAACATAGGTTTAGGCATGGAATTTTGTTCGTTTTAGTACAGGGTAACCCCTGTCACATCTCTTTTGACAGTCCAGGGCAACCCTATTGAGAAATTATTTTATTTTATTTTATTTTTGAGGGAAAAAAACAATCTATACTTTGACTAATGAACCTTTAATGTCAGCTCCGTACAGCAATTTCTTCTTAATTAGGTGGAAAAGTGTCAACATCTCAAAAAATATTTGTCTCGGAAAAGGTTAGTTGTCAGTGGATTAGAATAGTCTTAAATAAAGGTAAGTTCTTACAAGAAATGTTTGTCCCATTGTTGACGGCGTGTGAAGTCAGACAAAAGGGAGAAAGCTACATGTGATGGTATCTTCACTTGCATTTCTACTTTGAGTGACAAGACATCACGCTCCTCATGAGTCCATATTTTTATCTGGAAAAGTGAACAACATATTAAAACCAAAGGGTGACTGCTATAAATATTTTAGCACTTTTAAATGTTACACATTTAGGACTTAAGCAGATTTTCTCAACTACATATGAAACTGTATCTGACAGATGAAAGGCAGATAAGTATTCAAGATTAGTTTTACATTAAAATACAGCACAACACAAAATCAAATATACTGGTAGCATAGTGAGATCACACAGTTCTAATTGCATCAGGTTAGGGCTAACTGAATTACCTTCTAAGTGGGAATGACTGATCAAAAGGCCATATCCAAACCCCTTTTTCACACTTTTTGGATATAGTCTATAAATACCCTAAGTACTGCAGGTGCCTTAGAAAAAATAGAGTTATTTCAGTGCATTTTTCTTTTGTCAGGACCACGTAAGATGGCATCGCTTTCATACACAACAGCAGATACACTTAGGAATGAAGGAAAAAGCTTCTTCTTGGCCTTGCTATACAGAGAAAGTCTCCTCACAGAGGTGAATTTTGGACTCCTTACAGTCCAAAAGCTAAGGGGACAACCTCGAGACCTCATGCAACGCTTCTGTGAATTTGGCATCACGACCAGTAATGGGTGATTAGACTTTTTAAACGTAGTCAAGTACTGATCCAGAATTCTACCATTTTCTAACTAGTCCCTTGAGTCAGGCTGAGTTACAAAAATAAGGCATAAATACAGGAGCGTAAGAGAAGATAACATACAATTTTTAGGAAGGAATGGAAGAAACTTCTTTTAGGTAGGTTTTTCTGGTGGAGTGGTGATGGTTACTTAAAAGCTTTTCAGAAATTGTAAACTTCAGAGTAGAATTCACTGGATTGGGGCACTGGTGAGCAGCAGCAAGCTGGAGTGGTTTTTTGACATGGTTCCATATGACATCCTAATCTCTAATTTGGAGAAATATGGATTTGAAGGGTGGACCATCCAGTGGATAAGGAATTGGCTCAATAGCTGCACCCAGAGAGTGGTGGTTGATGGTTCTATGTCCAAGTGGAGGCCAGTGATGAGCAGTGACCCTCAGGGGTCTGTCTTGGGACTGGTGCTTTTCAGTATCTTCATCAATTACAAAGACTATGGAATTGAGTGCACGCTCAGCAAGTCTGCGGATGACACCAAGCTGAGCGGTGCGGTTGATACCAAAGAAGGAGGGATGCCATCCAAAGGGACCTGGACAGGATGGAGAAGTGGGCCCATGTGAACTGAATGAGGTTCAATAAGTCCTAGTGCAAGGTGCTGTACCTGGGTCGGGGCAATCCCGGACATGAGCACAGACTGGGAGAACTCACTGAGAGCAGTCCTGCAGAGAAGGACTTGGGGGTTCTGGTGGATGAAAAGCTCGACATGAGCCAGCAGTGAGCACTTGCAGCCCAGAAGGCCAACTGTGTCCTGGGCTGCATCAACAGAGGAGTGTGGACCTCTTAGACTGAGTCCAAAAGAGGGCTACAAAGATGATCAGAGGGCTGAAGCACCTCTCCTGTGCAGGAAGTCTTAGAGATCTGGGAATGTTCAGCTTGGAGAAGAGAAGGCTCCGGCAGACCTCATTGCAGCCTTTCAGTACTTAAAGGGGTCTTATAAAAAGGATGGAGAAGGACTCTTTAGCCGGGTAGATAATGACAGGACAAGGGGGAATTGTCTTAAACTAAAAGAGGATAGATTTAGATTAGACATTAGGAAATTCTTCAGTGTAAGGGTAGTGAAGCACTGGAGCAGGTTGCCCAGAGAAGCTGTGGATGCCCCATCCCTGGCAATGCTCAAGGCCAGGCTGGATGGGGCCTCGACCAACCTGATCTAGTGGGCGGCGCCCCTGCCTATGGCAGGAGGTTGCGGTTAGATATATTTCAGGTCACTTCCAACCCAAGCCATTCTATGATTCTGTGCTTCCCAAAGTTGAATCTGATGTCTTAATTTTCTTCTCAAATATTAGAAAGTTTTAACAGATTTTCATTTCTAAGTAATAAAAAATTCATAAGCTTCTTTATCTCTCCTGCTCTTTTTTTGTTATACCAAAAAAATAACAGTCTTTTGGTTTACTGAACATTTATAAAACAACACAGATTTTGTATGTTTATGTATTTTCATGTTTTGGGATAGGGAAAAAAAAAAAAACAACATAGTATAATCCAGCAAGCATCTTCCTGAATTAAAGTTTTGGTGGAAAACAAAAGGCCAAGCTCTCCAGAAACCAGCTATAGGAAACATAGATCAATAATCCTATAAGGCATAGAAGAGAAATCATGTTCTCTTCAGAGTCTTCTGGACTTCAAAATCACAAAATAAAGTAGGAGGTGCAGCTTTTAAAACACCTTTCAATACAGTGAACACTGGCAAAGCTAGGTTATTATATAGGCCTAGAAGTCTTGTAGCTATGTGTCAAAGGGCTCACAGTACCTCCTCCTACTTTCAAAACCTTTCAATCAACTTGGGATCACTCCAGGGAAAAGGGCACAAATCCTCATCCTACAGAGAAGCACGTGCTGCTTTGCACAATCTACCTACTAGAATACTCAACCCAAAATATAGTTCAGTCTTTGACAATCTTGTTTTGGATAGTACAACTGTCTTCATGTAGAGCACTGATCAGCAGTACTACTGATTTTTACTGTTTGTTTTTTATCCTCTTCCCCAGAGAATATTTTGTGGACACCGAAGACTTTGTCTGACTGGAGACACTGCTATGCTTTTTTATCAGAGAAACCTAAGCAATTGTTCTGTGCCTATGCCACTGAATACCCTAAGCAAAAGGATCAAGACACATGACCTAGTTTGCAATGCGTCAGCAGTGCAGAGAACAGAAGACAGGTATGACTGATGTGCCTGAGGAGGCCTGCAGTGCTTAAGGAAACATAACGAAATGTTCTAAGCAAGATTTGGTTTCTTAAGAGATATTTGCTAGTGTCAAGGGTTACAAAAGTGACAGAATTGAGCGTGGAACTGTGACAAGTGACCAAGCCAACATTTGATAAGACAGTAAATTTCATTACCTGAAGCTGCAAGAAGCCATTCTTGGAGCTGCCTCTCTATCACTATTTAGCGACTCGAACACACATCTAAACTTGACTGGAGGAGCTGTGAAGTCCCAGATTGGTTTCGCTCACATTTCCTTCTCCAAAGGAGAAATCTCATCCACCTAGTGGGTTAACTTGGAGGTAATCACAAATATATACGGGGACAAGAATAACCTCTGCCTGCTGCTGACATCCACACTGTCAGCAGGTTACATTTCGCCTGCAAGTAGATGCTAAGTAAGAGGAAAGATAAGGCTTATTATGGAATCAGTGGTACGTCACAATCAAAGTGGCCTACATCCAGAATTAGGATTTGCTATCACCGGTCACTGCATACATCCTTACAGAAAAAGAAATGGTACTGTGCTACCCTGGATGCTTGCCACTTCTCTAAGGACTATGTAATTATTGGCAATACCAGGTTACGCAGAAAGGTCCAGCAGAATGGGAATGGATGGCTGCTCTCTGTCCACTGACAGCATCAGTGCGAGTTGCATCTCACATCCTGCCTAAGCCAAGATTTTGTTGGCTTTAAGGTACCTACTTCAATTAGATTAACAAACAGCTAGAAATAGCTGCTCAAGATCTTCCATCAGAAAAGAGCTGACTTAGAGAAATATCTTACCATCAGGACTATTTCAAGGTATCGAAAATGGAGAAAGTTGCAAATTGAAACAGTATTACTAATACTGGAAGCTACCTGATGGCTTCCTGAGAGAGAGAAATCACATCATCACATCATGCTCTTTCAAATGTCATCCAGAATGTGCATGGGTGTGGTTTTTTGTATGAAGCAATTTTGTCACAACATTTCTTGTCATTCCTACTACACGTTTCAAGCATTTAGAATTAAGAAAGAGATCAAGATTTAGGCAATTCCAGTGGAGGCAGAAAGGAAGTTTCACATGCATAACAATGATGCTTTACCAGAGGTTTGAAAATAATGTTAAATGTTTCAATCTGACCATTTAAGCTTGCTTACTCAACCATGAGTGCTGTCTGTCATTTACTTGGCACAGCTACTGAAAGTTTTTAACCACTGGAACAACCTACACATGGAACTAGCAGATTTGCCACAGCTGAAATTCATTCCTTCCATATATATATGCTCTTACATAAGTTGTCTATTGATCAGATGCAAGAAGCAGTAGGTGAAGTTTCATAGCCTGCGACGTGCAGGAGGTCAGACTAAAAGATCCTAACAGTCTCTTCTTGTAGTCTTGAGCTGAGAAAATAAGGAAACCTTAAAGAAAACAAGGTGACTGGTAGCTTTGAGCTAGCAGAAGCAAGGAAGATAAGGGATGAAAGGTAAAAGGTAAAAAACAAGGAGAAAAACAGCTGTGGGAAGATTACACACCGACTTTGCTCATTAATGGTCATTAACATATTAAAAAGACACCCATCAAAATGCTAAAGTATGCTAACATGAGATTTGGTGCCCCTCCCTCTCTGGTCCTCTGTAATGCACAAACTCAGTAGAGGTAAGTTATGTCACCTGCCAACTGGCAGGAGCCACTTAGAACAATCTCAAGATACTGCCTGCTGCTTAGAAATATCTCCTATGATGTAAGGGTGACAAAGGCAGCATATTATAGACTGCTACACACATTTTGCTGATCATATTGCTTATGAGAAGCCCAACAGATCCTCAACAACATCGCCTAAGCAGAGATATCCAAGCTTGGTGTTTCACTAGAATCAAAGAATTTGGCAAAACCACAAAGGCAGTTCAATTGTGTCAAAGAAAATGCTTCACAAAAGTAAGGTGTAGTTTTGTTTTTGTTTTTACATTCTACTTTATGGTTGCTCAACAAGCCCAATGAGTTGCTGTCAAACCTGCCCTTTTGGGATCTCAAGTCTAAGGTTTACCAGCCATGCAGACAGTCTCAGGAGAGAAGCTTCCAGGTTGAACACTGCTCTGGACAAACAGCTTTGCAACCTGTTGGGGTAACTACAGGAGTTTTGTTTTTATATACTAGCCACAGTAAAACCAAACATTGCCAAGCCAACGTATTTATTTACAAATGCAAAATGTTGCTTTTCTCCACCCACCTCTTATGCTAAAATATAATTAAGTGGCTGTGCAGCTGTTCCACAGCTATGTACTTACATGCTCTAGCATACTGGTTATTTCCCATCCTTGTTTTGCTGCCAGGTGTGTCAGTGCGGCTACATTGCTGTAACTCACATATGCCTGAAATGTAAGATACATTTCTGAAAATCAAGGGATAAAGGTAGATTTCACTAAATACTCCAGGAATGAGACGCTCTTTTTCTATCATTACCCCTGAATCACAAACAAATGTGTATTTTCCCATAAGTGTTTTCCTTCCAGAAAATATGGTCCAGTAGTTTCTGAATTAAATACTTTCAATAGCTAGATTATGTGCTCACATGGCTGACGGCAAAACAACCCTAATTAAACAACAAAATACCACTTCAGGCTTCTCCAATTATATAGCATCACAGAAAAACTGTGACCACTGGAGAGATAATACAGGTAACCCCTGAGACCACTAAATTAATGGTTTTGTCCATTTTCCTCCTAAGTAATTAAAATCTACTGGAAATTTAACCTCTTCATTGCTATCAACCTGTGGTCTATCATGGCAGCTGCTTTACAAAGCACGCTCAGGGCAGAGAAAGTGCAAACATATATATTATATATGCTTGACTACACTGGATGGAGTTCTCTTTTAAGCACTGTACAAAGAGAACAGAGCTTTAGAGTCTTTAATGACAAGTTTTAATGTAATACCAAATAAATCTAAGTAACCCATTTTTAACATTGCGTGCATAGTTATATTCATTGTCTTGCAGAAAAGAAATGCTGCATTTGCAGGATTCAAACTCCATTCATGGAGATGCCACTGATAACAACAAATCCCTCTCCGTAATATAATTCTCAATTATTTATTTAGTTTCATATAAAGACCTGGTAAAATTTCTGGGAGCCACTGGGAACTTGTATACAAAGAAAATTTAACCACAGAAACTCCATGCTGGTTTCTGCAACATTTAGGGTGTGTACAAATCCACCTAAGTTCAGATTCATCACTGTTTACTTTATGGCACAAGCACATTCTATGGCCTATCATGTCCAAGACAGAAACGTACCACATATTTTCACTTCTGTTTCCCACAATAATGAAGTTTACATTATTTCACTGTTCCTGTCTCTTGGTATTGCCATGTCTCTTCCCCCACTTTTAGCATTCATTACTAGTGATAATAAAACCCCACAAGTTTTGAAAAATTCAGTGGGAAAAAGCAAACATGTTCCTCTACAGTAGTATTAAACTTTCTAAAAGCTGGGCACACTGGAACATAAATCTTCAGGAGACCTGTCTTCATTATAACTCTGCTGCTTAAGGGACAACTTGTTATAAGATTCTGTCTTAGAGACACATTTTATGTTCTGTATGAAACTCAACTCTTAAATCAGCAGTTAGGCATCAACACTTTTTTCGGAAGGACAAACTGTGTTAATCTTATCACACACTGCTCCATTCTTCCATGACTACCACGACACTTAAGTACAGCAGGTCCAGTTTGGAAACTGACACAATCTGTACAACTGTTTTACATACCCCAAAAGTTTACAATTACACCATTTTATGCAGGTAGACAACAGGACACAATTTAAAGATTACCTGGTTGCTTGTCTCCCAGGGGTCAGATGGTTTGTCTTCTTTAGCAAAGAGCATACATTTTCTAAAACAAAGTTCAAAAGCAAAATAATAGAAGGGTTATTTACACTTTCTTCTGTGTGTGCTAAAATCAAACACTTCTACAGGTTTAAATGTCTTCTAAATGCTTTACAAATATTTTATCAATTTTCACTTGCAATGTGGAATCGTGAATTGCAACATGAATTTTTCACTTGCAATAACTCCTTTTTCTTCACAAGCGTGACTGGGAAACTAAAAAGCATAAAGAACAAACTGTTTATGGGGTGAGTTGCCCCTAATAATTTCAATGCAACTCAAGCAAAGTGGTCTAGAAAAATAGGCAACGTAACAGTTATGTTTGAGCAGACACTGACTTCTTAACAAATGATCACTTTTTCTGGACATATTAAAAAATATATAAGTTTTCAAAATCAAGTTTTGTTTGTAGCCCAACTGTACCTGGCTAGTCGAATTCTCCTTCGGGCAATGGCTCCATGGTACCGCCTCACACTGTCCTTTATCAAAAGTAAGCCAGAGACAGTGACACATCTGATTATTTTACGGCACACACAAAAACAAACTGACTAAAAATATTACAGATGGACAAATGCCAGGGATGCATTACAAATAAATAAAGAACTGTACTCTGTATGTTGGACTTTCCCCATCTTAACCTGAGTCAGTGTTTTACTTTTGACTTGACAATATACCCTTAAATTTGCAAAAACAATCCAATAAAAAAAAAGTTGTATCACAGTAGCATACTCCCAGCACTTCGGTCCTGAAGCAGGGGCAGCCAGACAGGGCATCACAACATATTCCACTCCTTCTTGTGTGTGCCACCTAACAAATCCAATTCACTATCATCTAGTGTTCAAAGCATGCTAGAGGTATGGACAAATTCTGATTTAAATGCACACTCATCTTGTGCACAAAGCAAGTGCGTTGCAAACAGATGTGGCCTGCCCTTCAAGGTAGCAGGTCTTTCCCTTCCCTTACTCCGACAGAGTGAATTTTTTCTGAAGTATGGAAGTGACCAAGAGCATACACTACATCAAACTGTATCAAAGGTGAGTAAGACTTCCTATTCTGAATGATATACAACTTCAGAAAGTACTTTTTCTTTGCTTTTAGGAGCTGACACACAGATTCTCCTGCAATAATCTGTATAGATACTAATCTGTATCTCCAGATTACTATATTTTAACCTTCTTTAAAACACAGACTATCTAATACTTTCAGATGCCACTTTCAGTCAAACGACCACCGTTTAAACTATCTTCAGCCAAGTTTAAACCAACAAGTTTAACCCATTTGGAGCATATACTCTGTTTCTCCCAGACTGGCCTACTTGACTGTGAAGGAATTGGAATGTTCCTATTCTGACAGTTTGTGGATGACCCTCTAATCAGGTCTGGAAGGGTAGCACTGCTTTTCTGGCACAAGTTAAGCTGTTGTGGCTTTTTGTTTGTTTGTTTGTTTTTTTTCCCTCTGTTTTAAAAGAGGAAGAGTCAGACAGTCTATCCTCTGGAAACAGTCTATAATAGGCAGTAATGAACCTTACAGCTTCACCTGGTACATAGGATATCTTGATTTATTTGCCCAGCTGGCATCCTACAAAATGTAAAGACAATGATGTTGAATAATTATTTCATTTCTGCCTTTGCTGGCTTTCTAAAAATCGAATTCATTGGAGCATTAAGTTAATGACAGGTGATATCACAGCAAATAATTCAGCAAGAGTATTCACACTGTTCTGATTGCTTAGTGAACTTCTTTCAGGTTCACTTGCTTCTATCTCCATGCCAAAGGAACTGGAAAGCCTGCCTATGTCATGTGATTTGTTTCCCATGGACTTCGCACTAACTCTATTCCTCATCTTCCTTAAGGGTTTCTAAAAATAACTGTTCATTTAACACTTCAGAATTTTGTCAGTTTCTTGCTGCCGGGGCATTTTCTACAGTCAGTGAAGACTATACAAGACAGATGGAGAATCTGCAACTGGTAGATTCTTCCTCCCTCTCCATCCACTAACTACAGAAGTTCAAATGACGACTACCCTCCGCACTCCTCAGTTTTGGACATCTGAAGTTAATAATCATGAATTTCTCACTCAAAGACAAACATTTCATTTACAGGCTTTCTCTTCTGCAAGAAGATGCATTTCAGTGAACAGCCGCAGTTAGTCTTTGCTTTTCCAGCAAGGCTATAGTTGCCAGCTGTGGGACAGGCAGTGTGCTGGGTTGGACCACACTGTTGCATGTATGCATTCATCCTCATCCTGAGGATAAAAGCTGACCTTTGTAGTAGGTTTAACTCCAGGGAAGATGAGCAGTTCTCCTTTGTCATTCACAGCATTAAAAATGAGAAACGCACTGTTAATATGCCGTGCTTGGTCCTTGATCCATTCTTCACAGTTATAAGCCTCAACACGGACACCAACCTCGACACTGAAATAAGAGTTGAGATTAATTATGGAACTACCACAAGTGATGCAGAAGCAGCCCTGAGACAAACTAAAAAGGACTGTTATATAGCTTCCTGTGTGCAGGAAGCCTTACTCAAATACTTTCTGCAGCATACAAAATAAATTACTCGGTCTGGACAGACACATTTTAGAAATAAAACAAAGGACAAATGGCATGAGTAAAAACAGAAGAAAGTGAGCTAAGTAGCAAAATATGAACACTAGTGTGCACAATGTGTGAGCACATAGCGAAAGTGAACAATACAGCATTGATGTGACATTCAGCAGAAGCACAGCATGAAGGGGCTATCCTGGCTATACATACAGACTAGGGGATGAGAGGCTTAAGAGCAGCCCCATAGAAAGGGATCTGGGGGTTCTGGTCAACAGCAAGTTGAATGTGAGCCAGTGGTGTGCCCTGGCAGCCAGGAGGGCCAACCTTACCCTGAGGGGCATCAGGCACAGCACTGCTAGCTGGTTGAAGGGAGGGTCCTGCTCTCTTCTGTGCTGTGCAGCCTCACTTCCAGTACTGTGTGCAGTCTTGGGCACCACAATATGAGGACATAAAACTATTAAGGGTGTCTAAAGGAAGGCAACTAAGACGGAAAAGGTCTCGAAAGCAAGATGTATGAGCCGCAGCTGAGGTCCATTGGTTTGTTCAGCCCAGAGCAGAGCAGGCCGAGGGGAGGCCTCATGGCGGCCTGCAGCTCCCTCACGAGGGGAGCGGAGGGGCAGGCGCTGAGCTCTGCTCTCTGGGGACAGCGACAGGACCCGAGGGAACGGCATGGAGCTGGGACAGGGGAGGGTCAGGCTGGGTGTGAGGGAAAGGTTCTGCACCCAGAGGGTGGTCGGGCACTGGGACAGGCTCCCCAGGGCAGTGGTCACAGCACTGAGCTGCCGGAGTTCAAGAAGCGTTTGGACAATGCTCTCAGACGTAGGGTCTGTTTTTTGGGTGGTCCTGTGTGGAGGCAGGAGTTGGACTTGATGATCTTCATGGGTCCTTTGAAACTTGTGATATTCTACGATTCTATAATCCCCTGCAAATCACTGCATTTCAGAGTGAATTTTACAGTCAGAGTTGGCAGGATTGCAATTTGGCTATAATTGATCTTTAAACTATGAAAATCAGAGAATAAATTAAACAAAAAAATAAACCAAGAGAAGCTAAAAAACAAAAACAAAACAAACAAAAAAAACAAGGACAAACAGACAGATTGACAGATCAATTGATATACATACACATATATAGAGATATATCCTCTAAAGCCCAGCTGCAAAATGATTCATTCAGTAAGACATATCCTACTAATAGCTAAAAAATGCAGTTAGGCTGGTGCTGGAGAAGTCAAGGAAGACAAGTATATGTGGAGCTTTACCTAGAAAGATAAGCATACAAGGAGTTTTACCTATTCTGAAATGTGTTGTTCACAATTGCATTGAAGACAAGGCGGTCACCCACGACGGACGGTCCCCAGAATTTAAACATATTGACTGATTTCAAGATGGGATATGAACGACACAGGCGGCTGAAAAAGAAACCCCATGAGACAGAGAGCAAAACATACAGTCACGTGAAAGAACCTCCTTTGTTAGTTTGAAAGGGGTAATGATTACAGCAACAAGGTTTCCACAACCTAGAAGATCACTCACTATATTACACTAATTTATTCCATAACCCACTGAAATATAGTTAACATGTTCAGCTCCAAGAGCATATAATTCAAGCTTCAAACATAATAACACCATTTATGTCATGCTGCTTCATTTTCAACACACTTTACAAACAATGACTAATTGATTCTCTCTGCTTGTTATTGCCTTCTTTTGGTGCCAGACCATGAATCCCTTACCGACGGAGTAACCACCTGCTTCACAAAGACTTTCATTAACTTTTATATTATTGTATAGGGAGTAGGATATTGCTCAGTATGTAAAAATGCCTGATCATAAACCCTTTATACTATTAAAGAAACCTGAGCAGAAAGGTTCAGCACCAGAAACAGTGTTCAAGCAAAGCAATGAGAATCTCTTCTTTTGAATATTGATACTTTTTTGCTTTTTTTGTCAGTGTTTTCTACTAGTGTTATATGAAGTAAGAATAAAAAAAACTACTCATAAAATTATCAAATGCATATATATGTATTTAATTAGGTCTGAGCTCAGAAACTCATTTTTGCACATACAATGGGAGAGCAAGATATTGAATTGACCCCTTATCAATTCAGAAAACCTGTTTGCTAAATTTCAAAAGATGAGGGTAGAGCATTATATAAACACATATTTACTAATTACTAATAACTTACTAATGTTTTCTTTGTCCAACTGTATAGAACATCCACTTACATTTCTCTTCTTATTTCAGACCTGACCCAATAGTGTATTCAATTACACGCAGTCAGGCTTAGCTGAGTTGTCCTTCTGGGTCTCTTCAAAGTGCTTGTGAAATAGGCTGTAGCTACTCTGGTAAAACTTTACTGGTGTATTGCCAGGAAACTACCCCTTCCATAAGTATATGAGCAAAGCTGTTCTTTGGACTAGTGCAGTGGAGAAATAGAATAGAAAGAATATTTCTGCAATATTGTGTCATCTATGGAAGGGAACTGCAACAACCTACTGCTTCTCTGACCTTCACAGGCATGCCAGAAAAAAAGGCCTGCAGCACAGATACTGCAGGGCGCAACTGGAATACTGTGTCCAGTTCTGGTTCCTGTGATTCAAAAAAGAGGCAGACAGACTGGAAAGGGTTCAAAAGAGGGCCATGAAGATGATCAAAGGGCTGGAGAACCTGCCCTTTGAGGAAAGGCTGGAGGAGCTGGGTTTTTTCACCCTGGAGAAGAGAAGGCTCAGGAAGGATTTAATGAGAGTATTCCACTATTTAAAGTCCAACTATAAAGAAGACAGAGGTTCTCTCTCCACAACGAGCCACATGGAGAAGACAAAGGAAATGGGTACAAGTTGCACTCAGAGAGGTTTTGTCTTGATAAATTAAACATTTTTTTTACAGTGAGAACAACCAATCACTGGAACAACATCCCCAGGGATGTGGTGGAATCCCCATCACTGGAGGCTTTGAAGGTGTAGTTGGACAGAATCACAGAATCATCTAGGTTGGAAGAGACCTCCAAAATCACCTAGTCCAACCTCTGACCTAACACTAACCAGTCCTCCACTAAACCATATCACTAAGCTCAGCATCTAAACATCTTTTAAAGACCTCCAGGGATGGTGCCTGAACCACTTCCCTGGGCAGCCCATTCCAATGCCTAACAACCCTTTCAGTAAAGAAGTTCTTCCTAATATCCAACCTAAACCTCCCCTGGCGCAACTTTAGCCCATTCCCCCTTGTCCTGTCACCAGGCACTTGGTGACACCAGGAGAACAGACCACCCCCCACCTCGCTACAGCCTCCTTTAAGGTACCTGTAGAGTGCGATAAGGTCGCCCCTGAGCCTCATCTTCTCCAGGCTGAACAAGCCCAGCTCCCTCAGCCCCTCCTCGTAAGACTTGTTCTCCAGACCCCTCACCAGCTTCGTTGCCCTTCTCTGGACTCGCTTGAGCACCTCGATGTCCTTCTTGTAGCAAAGGTCCCAAAACTGAACACAGTACTCAAGGTGCGGCCTCACCAGAGCCGAGTACAGGGGAACAATCACTTCCCTAGCCCTGCTGGCCACACTTTCTTATACAAGCCAGGATGCTGTTGGCCTTCTTGGCCACCTGAGCACACTGCTGGCTCATATTCAGCTGACTATCAACCAGTACTCCCAGGTCCTTCTCTGCCAGGCAGCTTTCCAGCGACTCATCTCTGAGCCTGTAGCGCTGCTTGGGGTTGTTGTGCCCCAGGTGCAGGACCCAGCACTAGACAATCTCATCTAGACTCCCTTTTCCCAGAAAATGTTGGATCTGATGACCTTTGAGGTCCCTTCCAACCAGGGCTGCTCTGTGATTCAATACAACTTCAGGATTTGTGGAAGTGGGGGGGTATAGTTTGCAACGTCTCTAGAGTGGGCAAAATTTTGGTTTCTTCAGCAGTTCTAAGTGTAATAAAGGTCCCACAGACATCTTTGTGCACCACATGAATAGAGAAAAATATGTAATAATGTCATTCATTTTTAGACTTGGAGAAAACATGCTCTATCCTCATGCATGTTTGTGTAACTCCTCAGTAAGAATTACATATGCACATCTGAGAATAGATTTTCACTGTGCAGTTTTTATACTTGAAAATACAGTTATGTAGCATTCTTAGCTTTTAGCTCAATTGCACTCTGCAAACTAATGTACCAGTATTGTTAAATGCACACAATTATCTGTTGCTAATTAATTGACTGGTACATCTTTTTAATAGACTGAGACATTCAAATGACATTGTAATTTCATTAAGAATAATTTGCTCTTCTGATTTAAAACGCTAAATGGTTATCTCATTTACAAAGTTCACAATAAAGATGCAAATACAGTATTATTGAAAATAAAGAGAAGAACTGCACAGAAATTTGCCCTAATTATTCTGTTCTTCCTGGAAAACTGTGTTCTGAATACTTTTACTGGAAGTTTAAGACATAAGAAACAACCAATCCAGTTCAAACTAATATTCAGATAGCTTTACTACTATCTGTAAGATTTTCATCTATTTTCCACACAAAAAGCTTGGGGAGAAAGAGGGTGAGTAACCTTTAAAATGCCCTTACAAATTTACTTTTCAAGGGTTGGCCCTTCTCCTCCACTTCTGTCAGAATCTGTGGCCATAGCAACTCTTAACTGGCATCTCCAAAGGTCAGATCTAATTATGAGTGGCCTCACAAAAGGTTTGTAGTGAGACTAGCTGTTTTACAAACAAACTACAGAATCTCTGTTTTCAACATTCTTCTGTCATCAACTGTTATTCTTGATTTTTTTTTACACAACAAATCATGTTAGACACTCATTATTCCGAAGAAAATATTTTCCCTACTTGCTTTGCTGGTGATTCCCTTCACTTTTTAAACATAAATGTGACTCTCTGTATGTCACATTTATCAAATGAAAACAGGCAAATATTTTGGGTCAGATTATGGCACAAATCTGAAACAACCCCTTTGAAGCCAATGAAATTACACAATGGGGTAAGGTCAGTGCATTCTTACGTTAATAAAGCAAGTTGTTTATCCAAACACTAAAGAAAATCTGTTGCTAACAGTACAGCTACTGCCTACAAGTCAAAACTACATGAGTAATGAGTGGGAAAGTCATTTAATGATTAAAGTTAAAAAAACCGAAAACTAATCTAACATTCTTGCAGTGAAATAGGTCACTTGGTATGCAAGGAGAATTCAAACTGAAATTCAAGTGTTGCTTACAAAGAAGCTTTGTGTACAGTCCAAGAATAAGGAGGGAGAAAAACAACTGTTCAATTTCAGAGGAAGAGAAATTAAATGACAATAAGCCCAGGCCTTACTTAGAAGCAATACCAGGCAGTTTCACAAAAATATTTTGTACTTATTACCTGAAGATGTCAGAGCACATTGAACTACTAACAATATTAGAATTCACAGGATGTGGGACACAGGGGATCTGAAAGGCTGTGACTTGCAGAAGGTTATGTATACCTTCAGCGTAAGCACCAATAAAACAGAACTTGTTTCTTCTGATTCTTACTCTGGCATAAGGATCTGCACAATAACATTTAGAAGGCTGCCTGTTTTGATCGATCAATTAATACAGGGCTTGTGTCAGTTTTATCCTGACGTAACGACTGCCTTTGTTTTTAAAACACCACACCAACCACAAGGAGGCTGAGTTTCTATTCCTATTTCTAATGATGACTTTCTGCAGGGAGTTTCAGGCAAATAATATGGACTCTTTTGCCTTAGGCTCTGCATATATAACAGAGAAAACAAAACATGACTCCCACTGTGGTGTGGCATGCTGTGGGAAATGTATCACATAAATCGTTTAAAGGTTTCCTGCAATGGTAAGAAGGAAAGTCAAAAGGATTTGGGTCTGCTTTTTTCATATAATAAATCCCATTGACACCTTTAGTATTAAAATGGAAGTATACACATCCGTTTAGAAACACATACAAAGACTTTGATGTAGCAAAGTACCTTGCTGAAATACTTGCCACTGTCTCCATCCAAGCCATGATCTGGCCACCAAAAGTGTTTCCATGATGGTTTGCATGAGGAGGCTGGACAAGCTCAATACTCTGCACATGAGTAAGGTCAGTTGAAACTGCATCTTCCTCTTTAAAAGTATCTGAAATATGGAAGCAATATATAATGAATTATTTCAGCTGGTAACTCTGATAACCAAGAAGAAAATACTCCCAGCTACCAAAGTGTGCCATATGCTTTAGACACACTGAAAAGAAAAAAATGGAAAAAAAGGAAGATACAGGAAGGTCTCTGATCTTTTCAAGGGCAGCAAGATGATGATGATTTCTTCCACAAACCTGAGAGGTGGGTGGTGGTGCACCCCTCAGTGCTATGACACCACAGAGATGCTTCCTTTAAAGGATCCTTCAAAAATGCTGCATCAGAAGCAGTAACTGTGAAACTCAGTTAGCTGAGAACACAGGCAGCCAACTTTCTCAGCTTGTGCTTCTGGTTATCCATGCTTGCTATGCATGACGTCTAACACATGTTGTTACAACAGTTTATCACTTATTCAAATGCCTCTCATACATTTTGACCATCATGTATGATGGGCACCTGTGCAAATCTGTCTAATTAAGGTTATAGTATGATGTGATCATTTCATAGCCTTTTACTTACAAATTTTGTGATTACTAGAAAGAGTATAGAATGCATACACTAAGGAGAGACTATTGATTTGAAATAGTAACCACTTTCTGTTATTTGAGTGTTTCCAATTCCACTTCCAAATGCTTAGCCAAACATCTTTATTGTAATCTTTGCTTTTTCAGTTACATTTTCCAAGACTCCCTTTAGGCATGAGATGGTGTCAGTTATTTACAAAGAGCACATTCATGCTACATGCTACTTGACCTGAATTGTACTTTAGATTTTTGCCCTAATTAACTACCTTTATGATTATATAAATATGTGGACACATCTGACTAACTTGCACTTTGGACCTACTTAAGTTGTTGCATAAGATCTACTCAGAAGACAAACTTCACTTTCTGAACATGCTACCTAGCAGCCTCTAATGCAATATTTTCTTCTCTCTTTCCCCTGTTTTGCTTGCTCTATCCCCTAAAATTGGTGAATCTCTGTTTACACTGATCAGATCCTTCTAGGAAGTTTCCAGGCAAGGCAGTGGAAACCAAATTCATCAACCTTTGATTTGTCTTTCATGGTATTAAACCACTTCCTATGAGGCAGTTACCATGAGGACAAATAAGCTAAACAAGCTGTTTGCTTGCAGTAGCCTCTACACAATCTTATTAAATTGTTAAGACTCTAATTTATATTTACAAGAGGTTTCATCCTTCCTCACTGAAGACATGTAATAATGACTGTTGTTCAGATACACTTACAGCTCAGATTTTCCAGGGATCAGCAGATTTCTTAACTGTTTGTTAATAGCTTCTTATGCAGTGGAACACAGCAACTTTGGAGCACAGTGGTCTTTACGAACAGAGATTTCTACCAGAAATTAAGATGAACCAGTGCCTTGGATCAGCTTTTCTAATTTGGACCCAAGGAGCTTATTTTTTTTCTTTACTTGTTTTAACCACCATCTAATGAAGTTTCACCTGCTTGCTGGGAATGTTCTCACAGCATGAACATACTTCTTAGTGGTTTCTTGCAAAGACAGCCATAATCCCAAATGAATTTCATCCTTCTGTCTACATTATAAATGATGTTATAGGACTTCATTACTGTATTGCAAAGATCTGCATTAACTGTTAAATCTTAGATGTATAAGCAACAAGAAGATCTGCATTTCACATCTATTTAACATGTGCTTAGCATTCAATTCTGCATTTTAGATTCAGAATTTGTGAGAGACAAATAAATGCTACTCTATTAGTACAACTGTCCTACACAGACTCACAAAATCTGGTACACCCTTTTCTACCTGACACCACCACCTCATGGAACTACACTCAGCTGTTTGTACTGTTTTTTTTCTCCCTTCCGTATGTTATTTGTTCCATCTTCTATAATGACCACAGTAATCACCTTCCTTATTACTCTCCTGCATTAGTTTCTGAAAGACCTGTTCATAGCCCAGTCGGATTCTTCTTCTCTCAGTAGCCAGGGTGTGCTCCAGATGGTCTTCTGTAGACAGAAGCTGTACAGGTTCTAATTCAATCTATGAAAATGGCAAGAAAAAAAAAAAAAAAAAGAAGTTCTTAATTCCACAGTCATACCGTGCACTTTGAACTTAAAACGGCATCAGCATTTTCTATAATCTTTTGCTATCAACCGTCCAAGAAGACAAGTGTCATTAATACAAACAAGCGCAGAGTTAAAGTTCAAGAGATTCTGCATTATCCTTTCAGAGTCATTTGTTAAAACTCATAGACAACAGGCTTTTAGCTTTTTAATACAAAGATTCATGAGAGCACATACAGTTTAAGACAGTCCTCATTTAAAAAACAACAGCAACAACAAAGAAAACACCAACAAAAATCTATACTCAAGAACATTTGAGTACAGAATTTTCTTTTTAGAAAAACAATCCAGTTGCACTGAGCAGTGGTGCAATACTTTTTTTCTTGTATTACCTTTTTTCTTAATACATGAAAGTGTACCCAGAGCCCGTTCTCATTCACTAATTCTCCTTCAAATAGCCTGCACTCTTACAATTCACTCCTACTCACATGGCCTATTCTATCTATCCCCAACTATCTGAAGACCTGTTTTCAAAGGACTACTGGTTTTCTGAGGTGGAGGAGAAATCCATGAACACATAGCACTTGTGGCTTCAGACTATATACATTTCATAGAATCACAGAACCATAGGATGGTTTGGGTTGGAAGGGACCTTAAAGATCATCTAGAATCAACCCCCCTGCCATGGGCAGGGACACCTCCCACCAGCGCAGGTTGCCCAAAGCCCCATCCAGCCTGGCCCCGAACACCTCCAGGGATGGGGCATCCACAGCTTCTCTGGGCAACCTGCTCCAGTGCCTCACCACACTCAGAGTTAAAAATTTCTTTTATTATTAAATAATTTATGCCCTAAATGCTACTTGTGCTTAAATGCAAATTCCCATGTACGTCAGCTCAGGGAAAAAAATGAATCCAGTCCCATACTGGCTTCTGAAAAGTCTTACATTTAGATAAATACTGAGAGGTGCCACTGAACAGTCACTTGTGTGATTTACTTACAAGATCTAATTTCAGAAACCTTAAAATAATGCACAAGCACTGTAACAGAAAAAATCAACATTTTACATCCTGCTGCTACTATTTCTCAGTCTTTGAGTCTTCACTGAACACTCTTCCGGTTTACTTGCCTTATCTCTGACCCTACTCAAGAACTACCCAGCTTTTTCCAAATGGCTTAGCTAGAAGATTAAGATGGTGAATTTATACTGCTGGTCTCTGCACAGCGTTAGTAACAACTGTTCCAAAACGTGGGTTTGAAAAAATGTTCTTAACTTCTCCAAAACTCTAATTTCCAGTGGAATTAGAATTGAAATATTAATCTCCCTCTGGGCAGTCCTGTCTTAAGCTTAGTTAATCATCACAAATTTAATCGGTAAATAATCTCCCTGGATATTTGGGCATAAGGTGCCATGGATATGATATCAAATCAGTAATAAACAATCCTTACTTTTTATTTTAGTGCTCTCAGGCTAACCAATTTAGCCATTAATCTTTCAGAGATGAGCTGAACTTTAGTTTTGGTAAAACTGACTAATTTGTTTCTTGAGCAAACTGCAATCTATCATTGCAGAAAGGGAAAGAAATGGCTGGATATATTAAATTGCTCATGTGATGACAACCCTCTGCCAATCTGCAGTGGATATTAATAAGGCAGATGCACTTTTATAATATGTTAAAAGAAACTGGAAAGTCAGATATGATTATGATACTAATAACTTGTGTTAGAAAGTAGACTAGACACAAAGGGAGTTTATTAAGAATATCTGAGGAATATATGGCCTTTCCCACACAACACTTTAGAAGAACTGTGCCTGCACTGTGAAGGCCAAACAGCGCTGTGACTGGTTTCTAAACACCTCCAAGGAGCCAAACACTGGGAAGAAGAGACAACAGAGGCATGCAAACTATTTAACATAAATGCTGAAGAATTAATTTAGGTTGGAAGCTAGCTTAAAAATGTTTTCTACCTGAGTAGAGGTAACTTTGGACCACCTCCTCAAAAGGGGGAGTGAAGGATGAAAAAAAAAAGGGGCCCCATCCTCCCCCAAACCCTTGTATGTATATAGATCAGCTTCTGAAAAGGAGAGAGGTGGTGCAAACTCACAGGAACCTCTCTTCCAGTGCTTGGCTGTTGCAATACTGCAGCCCTTATAACAGCACCAGTTCTACTACTAGTAAATGTGCAAGACAAAGTGGAAACAATAAAAAAGACTAAAAAATTCCTATCAGTTGTGGACAAAAATATCTCCTTATTTTCTGGAGTTCATGCTATTTTTCTGTCATTGATCTGAATAAAGAGGTATCATCATTTTCCTGTGTTTCACAATCAGAAGAGTTGTGCTATTTCACAGAAACATAGTCCCAGTAACTTCAAGCATAGAACAAAATAGAAAGAATACCTTTTTAGCACCAACTGGTTTGGCTACATATGTTGCATATGCCACACTCACAATTTTTTCAACATTTGTCAAAACATCCTGTACTGTAACCTTGATGCCAACCTACAAGGAAGGAGGCAGTGGGAGAAGGGGACAAAAAAGTAATTACATCATTGTCCATCGAGTTCAGATAAAGCAGTGCCCTGCTTATCAAATTAATCATGTCCTGTCTCTTAAACCTAAGGTAAAAGGTAAAAAGCCTAAAAAAGGTAAAAAGCCTCATCTGCTATCACTGATAGAGCTCTGAACATATAAGAACATCACGATATCCTTTGGCCTCTGAAAAGCCCTTTAGCACAACTGTATACAGACGTTTCAAATCATCTGTAAGGGTAAAATAAAAAACAGGAAAGACACTTAGATTTACTTTTATGGGTATCCATTTCCATTTACTTGTGTGTGATTTGGAGTCTACGTCTGAATCTAAGATCTGTATGAACAGTGAACTCTTTATAAACACACAGAATACAATGAAACATTTGAAGGTGAAGCACTTCATTTGACCCTCTGATGTGCACCAAATCTTTTGATTTTTGTGAACTTTAGAGCCTTCTGGAATACATTCTCTAGGATATGCACCTTTTCCATTAATACTAATATAAATACTCGTAAGGTTCCATTCTTATTTCAAGTAATTGGACAATACATTATTACAATATGAAGAGTAACAACATGTGCACAACTAGCTGAGAGAAATATTTTTTTTTTTTACCAAAAGTTTCAAAAATACTTAGAAGTCCACCTATTCAGTAGACCCTGGCTCTGATCTGAAGATTACTTAGAGGTTAATGGCTTTGGACTGGACCAACACCAACTACACCAACCTGTCCTGTATACCTGCCAAGTATTTTAAGTCTTCAGGGTCCAGTTGCTATTTTGACACAGATTATTTAACAGGCAATATGCAATTAAAATAGTCATTATGAAACCAGAGTTTCATTAGGCAGCACTGTTGTTTAGATTTCTGCACTACCTCCTTCTGAAACTAGTAAGACTGGATCCTTGTTTCATTTCTCTTCTCCTCCCACCTCTCTCCTCTGTTCATTAAACATCATTAGAAATAACAGTGATGATCTCTTACCTCCATGCTGGTTTTGAATGCTCTGTTCACCTTTGCTTTGATGGTAATAACTTGTCCAACCCTGTTAAGAAGAGTAAAATCTTCTTATGGTACGTAATCATGGAGCTTAATAAGTGTTTGGACCTCCCTCTCTAGGTATTCATAATAGGAGTGAAAAAAATCTCTGGAAGAAACTCTCATTAAGCTGTGATCAGTCTGTATCTTCCACAGTGTACTGAAAATGCACTGAAAAAGGTTTAGCACAGTCAGACTACACTCATGCTCAATAATGATTTTAGTCTCTCAGAAAACTATGTAAGCTTAATTCTAGGCACTCCTTTTCCTTGCTATCTCTATGACATCAGGTATGCTCCAGGATCCTAGTCCTCCAGGAAATTATGGCCTAGATTCTGCTTTTGCTCAAACGCACATCATGTGCATTCTCTAGTATACACATACATCCACATTAAGGAATACTCCCAGTTTGTGCTCTATTCCCCAGTCTTCTTTGAAGTTTTTGTAGGATGGGAAAAGAGTGTACTTCCCACATTCTGGCCAAGAGCAGGGATGTAACATGCCCCTTCTGTCCGAGCAGCATACTGCTGAACAGCTACTACTCTTTCCCATTTACTTACATGGAATACCTAAACAGAATATTATATTTATTTATGTATAAATAATACATGTTTTTATATGTATTTTTATGTATTTTATATGTATATTTATATGTATTTATATGTATAATTTATATGTATTTATATATTTATTTACTTATATTTATTTATATACATAAAATTAACTGACTGTGAAAATACTTTCCTCATAGAATTTCTAAAATGCTTCTTATATACTGATAACAAGTATATTTTTTTATCAGGCAATGCTAAAATAGTGGAAAGAAGGCAGTTTCCTCCAGAGTTGTCTTATTGAGCAGAACAGCAAAAGGACATGAGGCAAAGATATGGTAAGTGAGAACCATAGCCAGAATAACTGGGCATGAGACTACTAACTTCAGGGAAATTAGGCTGACTTAAAACTGCTAAGGATCAGTCCCACAGCAGGCAAAGTACAGTAAGCTACATCCATGACTATCAGATATAACTTGGACTACTTGACTATCTATAAAACAGACATCTACAGTTAAGCATTGAGCACAGCATGACCCAAGTTTATTAAGAAAAAAAAATCTTTATCATTTCTTCCTAATTTAATGGATAGGTTTTTTATGTACAAAGGTAAGGCTTTTGTTAAACTGCTTCTCTCACTGACAGATTTTCAAATGAGTTGTTATCAAGCAATATAATGGAAAATAGGAAAACTGTTTCTTTACAATACCAGACAAGAAGAACGAATTGCAAAGATTTTTTTCTTTCTTATTCACATTCAAGAACACAAGCAGAAACCTTAATATGGGGAAAAAATGGTTCGAGGAATGAACCATTCCTTCTTCTGCAGGTCCTTCTGCAGACACACACCTTTTGAAGATACTCATAAATTTTTCTATTACTCACTGCAAACATGCAAACATAGTAACATAATAGTTCCAAACTGCACAGCAAAGGGAACCACCAGTGCCTTTAAAAAATGAGAGGGTATTCAGAACAATAGCATAGTATTTGTGTTCAGGCTTGGCAAAGAAGTTATAGATACAGTCTTGTAAAAAGCCTTTAGAAAGCTTAGAAAGAGAACTCACTCAAGTATCCTGAAAAACCTCTGAAGATTCTGAATCTGCCACAAAACTCCCAAGAGGATTACAGTAACACAGCAACAGAAGAAATGAGAAGTACAAGGTGAAAAAGGGGAAGTTTATGGCACACACTGACAGTGAGCATGAGGCTTTCCTATAAAGAGGGAGAGTTCAGAGTCTGTGGATGCTTGCTGAAGATGTCACGGTTGCTGTGAAGGACGTCACGATGGCAGATTGTCCATGAGGTTCCCGCACAGCAGGGAATGCAGCGGTCTCTACCCCATTCTTCCACACAAGATTGTTTATTTGACCTTTGCCAGCAATAGGTCCCTGGTGACCTCTCTTCCTCTTTGTGAGAACATTGCATAAAAGAGGTTGAGAGAGGTAAGGTTGCATCTGTTAATGTTTCAGTGAACTGCAGAGTTTGAGGGAACAGCAGAACAAAGCTGATGTGATATCACTCAACCTGAGAAGCCAGTCCTGCAATAAGATGGGTTTGGATTTCAAGAGACATTGAACTCCCTGACTGACTTACATCTCCTTTGGTGTTCCAGTCTACGTAGCTGAATTCACATTTCATTGCAGAAAAGTGTAGTCCTCTGGGGTCCATGGCCATAACAGAAAATAAAGATGTCAGAACTGAGATTATAAGACAGTACGATAGGAAAATGTCTTTTCATATACTTTCCAGAGCTGTTTCAAAATGAAATGTTTTACGTTGTATCATGTATTCTGTCTTTGGACAAACAGATTTATTTAAGCCAAGACAGCTGATCAGCTTGGGCATTTAAATAGGTATTTAAGGGCAGAAGTCACAGAACATCACACTTTCACTTGTAACTGGCAGAAAGATTCTGAAATACATTAGAATGGTTAACATACGGAGCATTAACAAAATTTAAATGTAATTTAAAGTTAGATGTTCTTACTACTACTGATCTGCTGCATATTAAAAGATGAGGAAGATGAGGAAGATTAACATATTTCTTATGGCATAAAACTGAGTGTTGCAATATATGGATATATTATGAAAAAATGTATTTCCATGTCAATTGAAGAGAAATAAGCACAGAAGAGTTAATCCTTACAGAGCATACCTAAGCTGAGTTACGTAAACGAAGCCTTACAGCAGGTAACTTACAAAACACTTTTCTTTTTTACCTTTTAAGAGATAGAAGAGCTTTTATTAATGCCAGACATTTGTATAATTTGGCAAAGTTTAGGAAATGACACAGTGAACTATGAACAGGATGTTAGGGATGACTGAGGCTGAAGAATAATTACTGAAACCACTTCACAGTTACTAGACTTATACCTCAAATTCTTATTAATAATGAAACATTCGCCCTACAAATGGAAGTAGAGCTAGAGACATATTTAGAAACAAATTTGAAAGGATAGTGTTTTTATTCTACTTTAGAAGCTCAGGTCTGCTCTCAGAAACAAGTGAGGAAAATGCTCTGAGGCTACTGAAGTCTGAAATACTAGCCTGAAAGAAAAACGTTACTCTGACTTCATTTGTAGATCTGTGATCTACAGATGTGTAGATTTGTGACCTGTTCGTCTGTGATCTCTGTTTTTGCAGAGAGGATTATTTCCTAAGGAAAAATTTAAGAACAAAGAACAATTACAGGCAAGACAAACATTTGAAATCACATTTTGTAGAACAGGCCAAGAACTTGTGATTTCTAGACTCAGCATAACCATATTCACTTGCTTTGCTATTGGTTCTAGTTCTCATCTTAGTAGCCACTGGTCTAAAAACTTGCTGACCAGAAGTGCAAGCAAGTATTTATTTACATCAGCTGCACATCTGACAACCAGCATTGATTGGCTTACAGTTATGATCACTGCATGTGCATTGGTCTGTAACCAGGTCCACCTCACCTGTGCCATCATTTATGCACTCATTAATTTCTAGTTTGCAAGATGCAAAAACACACAAGAAGTTTGTAGGATATTTTGCTTCTTTTGTTTGCGTCTTGCTGCTTCAGCAGCTCAGGTTCTGTAACATGATGAACTTCCACACACAGTTTTGCTTATTTATTTAAATGTAAGCAAACCATGGCTTTTACATAAGCACTTAAATACAGCATTAACTACAAAGTAATGACTTCATGTTTTCAGCAAGATATCATTTAGGAAAAAAATGTGCCATTTCCTCCTACAGCGTTTTTTATCCCTTACAAAATCATGGAGAATGGTTAAAACAAAAATTTTTGGCTTTTAAGCCTTGTATTACCTTGTACACTTACTAAATACTCAATAATCACAAATGTAAAACATTTGTTTCGTTACATGAAGATATTCTTTTAAAAGAGCTGAAAGAAAGAGACAGTAAGAAATAAACTGAAACAGCACCTACAACAAAAATCGTACAGCAACCTTTATGAGTTTTATAAGTGTATTCCTTATTTAGCACAGATAAGCAATGGCCTGTGGCATTCACTTCAACTAGAGCCAAAGATCACTGGGACATCGGTTTCTCACCTGGCATCTACGTTGCCAGGTCAAAGAAACTACAGTTTATTTTAGATCTGTGAAATTTATCTCTGTTTTCTACATGGGTCAGGCTATCGCCGACAGGAAAGAGCAATTTGGAGACTTAACCCCGTGGCTCTGGGGAGTTTGCTGGCCCAGTATTTTATAATGCCTCAGTTTATCTCTGCCAAATAAGAATCTCTAAAATGAAAACATTTCATCATTGCTAGCTGGTTTTGTACCTGGCAGCTTCTTCGAACTGTATGTCATCCATAGATGCTGTCACACAAGACACACCAGCGTGTTTCTCAGCTTCAAAAGAGACACAAGGACAGACAATTACTACATTGCACTTGCAGCAAGCCATTCACCTATATATGTGCAAGTCTGAAGTGGAGCCTTTAGAATAAAGGAAGCTAAAATAAGACTAATACTTACCATGAAATAAAGAGAATATCAGGAAATGAGACCAGATGATTATAATGGTTCTCCTGAGTTTGAAAAGCTCTAACTATTTAAGATCTTCCTCTAAAAATGAGTATTCTGAATGAGAGCTATCAAGCATGTTCCAGGGGAAAAGAGTATTAACAGGTCTACAGAAATCCCAGAAACCAACCTCAAAATGAGAATGCTGTGAATGTCAGCTATGTTAAACCTGTCTAGAAGGTTATGTCACTTGAGAATTCTCAGACACAGGAGAAAGACCTACTGGCTTGGTAGTATGGTCACAGCGGTGGAAAGCAGGTTAAGTACATGCCCCCACTATTATATTAACAACCCAGGAATATAAAAAATACAATCAAGATTTACACATTGGAAAAGAGTATTTACTTTTTGTAACAATTTCAAAATATTGTTATCAAAATTTGTAGTGTTCTTCATTTCCCTAGATTACGAAAAATAATATATCCTATTTGTATTAATTGGGAAAAATAATCTTGAAAAGGTAAATATCTCTGCTGTTAATATTTGGTAGTCCAATAGTCATCTTTTTATATCAAGTTATTGTGATTTACTATTTATTTGACCATAGCGCCTACAGTTTCACATCACAGGCTAAATTCCTCATCCCCTAGGGTCTATGGAACAGGCTCCCCAGTGGCGTAGTCACGGCAGTGTCTATCGGAGTTTAAGAAGCATTTCGACTGTACACCTAGTTGTATAGCTTGAATTTTTGGGTAGACCTTTATGGCGCCAGGAGTTGGTCTCGATGATCCTTATGGGTCCCTTCCAACTCAGAATATTCTATGATTCTCTGATTCTCTGATTCCATGTAAGCACAGGGAACCCCAGCTCCAGAAAGTTTCCTGGGTAACGTAGGCAAAAAAAAGAGGAGTCCTAGGAAACCTGGACAACGGTACTCTGTCCAACAGACAGGAGTTCTTACTCCCATGGAGCCCAACAATATTTTTGTGACCATTGGAGGAAAAGGCTTGGAGGAACTGGAGAGAGGATGGTGCATAAACTGTATAATTACCTGAGGAATTCCTTTTTAAAATATGAAGGTAAAACACACGAAGGCACTTATCAGTATACAACAAACTGTGCTGAAGGGAAGAGGTCACTAAAGACTAAGAGGCTAGAGTTGCCACAGCGTAATGCAAGATGATGAGTAAGACTGTGATTGATAAAAAACAGCCTCAAAGTGAAGCAAGGAGCCAGGTGGATCAACCCTGAAGCTGCAGGACATGGAAAAAAGGAGGTGCAAAATCCAGGCACTTGCAACTGCAGCAGCTGGCACCAGCACAGGAGAAAGGTGCTAAAGCCAAACAAATCCTGCCTGGCATGCTGAGTTTGCTGGGACACAAGAGCCAAGCTAGGGAAAGCATTAAAAAACTTCTGTGTGCAATGGTACTAGACGTGTGGCACAAGGCAAGTCAAGTAAAAGCAATTACTAAAGGTGGACTGAAAGCAAGCTCCCCTGTCAGGTTTGCAGCTGATGAGGATCACAGGTTCACTGAAGTCCAGGGAGCAGGCACCAACCATTGCAGCAGCAGGGGCTCTGCCACATCAGGGCAGGGACTCGAGTTACAGGCTTTCTACCATCAGCCTCTCCATGAAGAGCGCTTTTAAGAGAGAAATTGCCAAAGGGCTGAAGCCAAGCAGTGCCCTAGTGCCACCATAAACCTCTAACAAACGTGCGGTCACCCTGGGAAGCTGAAGCCTGCCAGGTGGTTGCTGCATAGGACAGGTCCTCCAGCATCCCACAGTTTGTGGGAAAAGTGGGTTATGTACAGCTGCAAGCCACCAAGCGTCACACATGCCTACACAGCCAGCACACCACGCTGCGTGGCAAAACCATCCATCGGGGCAGGAGCTCCCCCATCACAGCCGCTATTCCCCACAAGTCTTCCTATGGACCTCGAGCCCATGTGATGCACTTGGGAGCTCACCGGCAGCAGAGCCTGGGGTTTTCCAAGAGGCAGCGTTCACTTCTAGAAGCCAGCTGAGGGGTGTTATAAGTTTTTTAAGCCGGTGTTTCTTGCGTTTTTTCTCTGAATATGCTTAAATTAGGGCTTTTCTTCCCTTTTCTCGAGCACATCTCGTTGCTCCATCCCTGATCTCCCTCTTAGCTCTCGCCGCTCCCTCTCACCCCACACCCCCTTTGTAGCCCGCTCCTCACCCCAATCCCCTCCACGACCCCCCGGGGGCACAAAGCCGCCCCCTTCCCCTCCTGCCACCGGCAAAAGCCGGGAGGGAGCCGCCGCTTTCGGGGCGAGGAGGGGAGGCAGCGCCCGCATGGGCGGCCCGACGAACTGGAGGCTCCGGGCGGCAAATGGCGGCGGGGGCGCCTCAACCCGCCGCCCCCTGAGGCGGCGTCGCCCCCCGGGGCGCCGCCGCCCGTCTACCTGCCAGGCAGGCGGTGGCGTCCATCCACTTGAGGAGCTGCCCGGCGCTCAGCTCCCCGCGGTGGTTGGCGTGAGCCGGGAAGACGGTCTGGCACATGCGGACATCGCCGCCCGCCGCCGCCCCGCACCGCTCCATGGCACCGCGGGCGAAGAGAGCAGCGGCGGCCGAGGCTGCCCCGGCCACCGGGAGGGAGCGCCGGGACGAGCAGGACCGGGCCGCCCTCCCCGGTCCCTGCCGGGACGGTCCCGCCCCACGACGGCCGTGGCCGAGGTGGACTCGCCCCCCGCTGGACGGGGCCGGGCTGCGGTGGGGCGGGAAGGTGCCTGCGGGCCGGGGCGAGGCCGGCATGGAGGTGCCCGGCCTCGAGCCGGCAGCCAGGGGCTCCCGGAGGCTGCCGGCCTGACCTGGTCTTGGAGGGGACAACACGACGCCTAGATTTGACGGGGAGCTTTTTTTTTTTTATTTTTTTATTGATATATATATATATATATTTTATTTATCCCTGGATGTTCGATCAGCCTCTCCTTTTTGTCGTCTAGCAGTGGCCCTTCACCCGCTGTTCCAACTGCAGGCTTCCCGTGTTTATTAAAAACATACTGAAATAATTTTGTGCCGTGAATGTTCATCTAAACATTGTTAAAGATCCAGCTTTAACCCATGAGAGCAGGGAAAATTTGAATGTTAACCAACCTGCCACACCAAGATAAGAGTTTCTCAGTACAGTAGGGATTTTCTTTCAACATGGTCTGTTACTATCCTTACACTATAGCAAGATCTCCGTTTCTTTGTCACATACGCTTTTTAGCAAGCAACAGGATGGCTGTACCACCACATTAGATTCGTCCCAAAGGATACTGGCGCTGAAAGTCAGCACGCAGTGCCATTCCCTGAATTTATCTCTGTTCTCTTGCTTGAGAGCAGTTTGTTGTGAAATCTCTTTTCCCTCTTTGACTGGGTTCTGTGGAGGACAGAAACGTGGCAGTGTCATAGCTCAGCCTTACGATCAGAATGGGGCTTGGGAATGGCGTGCAGCCAGTATTTTCTCGTTCCTCATCTGCTCAGTCCAGATGAGAAAAATTCAGGCTTCAGTATCAGCTTCTCAAACCACAGGTGCTGGATCTCAGAAGGAGTCTTTAAACTGAACTCAGTATTTTGCTATTAAAAAAATAAATAAATTAAAAAATTGTCCTCTGCCTACATAGGCCAATAATATGTACATTTGTTTTCAAGAATATCTTGTCATGCCCATTGACTGGGCTTTCCTGAAGATAATCCTTATTTGTTGTTCTCTTCCAGGTAGCTTTCACATCTGTTTAACATGTAACTCTGATCAGGCAATTGGCCCATAATATTTATGTGTCATCTGCTGTGAGATTAGGAGCTACAAAGCTGTTGCTATTACAGACAGGTAAAGAGAAATCTAAAACTGCACATCTAAAGTTTTCTGAAGCATGTGGAGGAATGCATGCTTGGGTGAGTGGTCAGCAAACCTCTCCTTTTAGAGAAACAGAAAAGCTAACTTCTCTCATTTCTGTTGGTGAGGGAAGCTGGTATTTGGTACTTCTCACACTTAAGAACTATATGTACCTCTTGACTTATAAAGAAAGTGTGTCACACAACATAAGGAGAAGGGAGCTGCCCTTCAAGAACAGGAATGGCCACCCAGGATCCAAATGAGGTCTCCACATGGCTGCCATGGGTTTGAACACTTGGCAGACATGGAGAGTGAGGTGAAAGACCTCACAGCCTAAAACGTAATTTTCCCCAAATCACCTCTACTTCCATAAGCCACCTTTCTTTTCTGCTTCCTGTCCCTCTCCTCTGACTCTGTCTGCTGAAGTAACTGAGTCAAATGTCTCTTATACAGCTGGCTTCAGCATCTCCTTTCTCTGCAACCCCTTGTATTCCTTTAGCTTCTTACATGGTCTCCATTGGAGTAATTGAGTGTTTTGCAGTCTTCAGTGTATTTGTCCTCATAAAACATCTGAAAGGTCAGTATTGTTCTCTTTTCACAGCTGAAAAATTAGAGAAATGAAGTTACTGGCCCAAGTTCACAGAGGACATCAGTGTGGCATATAAAGTTTCCCAGTAGAAAAGTGCCTTATGCGGCACAACTGCCTGTACCAGTACCTCTGGTGGTCACTGCTGGAAAAAGTTGGCCAGACCAACACTACCTTAAGGCAGACTCTGGGAAGCATCTTTGTAAACTGTCAGATTTCTCTTTACTGATGCCCATTGTGGTGAGAGGAACAAGTGGTTAAAGACAGCCTTACATCCAAACCCATACATCACTGAGTTAGACCCTTTGGAGAAACTGCTCTTTTCCTTTTAAATGAGAACTGGTGGTGACTTAGAGTGAGCTCAACTTTAAAGGTTTGGGTAACTGACTAAAAAATGGTCTTTCCTTCAGAAGTTGCTTGCTAATGTAGTTTTTTAAAGTTTTTGTCAATAAATGATTCTCACTTAATGGCTTGAGACTTCTTGTGCTAAACTGAAATAGTAAAAACAAAACCAACAGAAACAGGTGCAGTACTGTTTTAAATACTTTTAAAAAGGAAAAAAAGATTATCCTCTCCTATTAACATATACTTGTAACTGAAGCAACATAATTTTGAAGGCTTTGTGCAGCACAATAGCACATCTCACGAGTGACGTGATGAACAAGACACAGAACAGTACCTGTAGAGAAATTGTGCCAGAAGAGGTAAGGCACTTTATTATTAAAAGATGAGTTCAGTATTAGATGTGGATAAATCTTCTGGAAAATACAGCCATTTTATGTAGCAAGAAGTACTACTCAATCATATGGTATATAGGCAGCTAGCAGCCAGTTCAACTGATTTAACTGTACCAGACTTGACCTTCAGCCAAGCTAGACCTTTGTCCTGGTTTCAGATAGGAACGAGTTAATTTTCCTCCTGGTAGCTGGTATAGTGCTGTGTTTTGGGTTTAGGATGAGAATAATGCTGATAACACACCGATGTTTAGTTGTTGCCGAGCAGTACTTACACAAAGCCAAAAACATTTCAGCTTCTCACGCTGCCCTGCCAGCCAGGAGGCTGAGGGTGCGCAAGGAGCCGGGAGGGGAGAGAACCAGGGCAGCTGACCCCAACTGGCCAAAGGGATGTCCCGTACCATGTGGAGTCATGCTGAGCAATTAATATGGGGTAGCTGGCCAGGGTGGGCGGATCACTCACTGCCTGGGGACGGGCTGGGCATCAGTCAGTGGGTGGTGAGCAATTGCATTGTGCGTCACTTGCTTTCAACGTTCTATTACTATTAATTATTACTGTTATTATTACTGTTGTTATTGCTGTTATTATTATTAGTTATTATTTTTGTTGTTATTGTCATAATCATTATTTCTCTTCTTTTTGTGTCCTATTAAACTCTCTTTATCTCAACCCATGGGATTTAACTTTTTTTCCTCCAGATTCTCTCCCCCATTCCACTGGGAGGTGGAGGTGAGCAAGCGGCTCTGTGGTGCCTGCTGGTTAAACCACAACATCCTTATTCTGAGAAATGTTACAGAACAAGGGGGTAGTAAGGGAGTTCTGATTTAGAACCAAAATTTCACAGAAGCCCATAATCTAGAATTGTTTATTAGTTGTCTACCAAAATTCTGTCAATGTTTAAACAGATGCATGCAAGACCAGAGAGTTTCAGGGTCCTTTGAGAAACTACAGACTAATGTGATAATCGTGACATCATGTTCAAAATCTTTTCTTACCAGTTTTCTTATCTTACCAGTTTTCTTGTCTTTTCTTTCAGCAGGCGTGGGACGTGCCTCCAGAGTGGCTCTTTTGGGTAACGTTTTAAATACAGATGTCAGTTACTTTGGTAAATTGACCAGAATATGTAGCTATGCATCTTTATAGACTATATGTTTCTATTTTCTTGCAATGAATATATCACTCCCTGAAGTTATAAATGTTTTGGAGAGTCATATGTTTCTTTCATAACCCTAGTTATTCCTGCAGAAAAGTTGTGTTGTTTTTTTTTTTTGACACAGCTTTTGAAAATACAACTACTTCTTGTAAAATGAAACTTTATTCTAAAATGTATCCAAAATTGCAAGACACAAGCACCATTAAACAGATAAATAGACATATATTTATGTACAGAGAGCATCAAAACACAAAACAATTGTTAATATAATTCTTATACCATTTTAATGAGTATCCATCAATAAAACTTTACAATTTAAAGAAGACTTTTCAGTTGCAAAACAGTTGTAAAATCATATGTATAAATTATGTTTACTACAATTCCAATAACAGAGGCAAAGTAAAATACAAAAATAATAATCAATACTGCAAATTCAAATACAAAACCCAAAGTAATGCTGCACAGGTACATACGTACACTGGATGAATTCATGCAGCTAGGCAGTGCAACAAATTAACTGCTTAGTTTAACTTATCACAAAATGGAACAACCATGTCGGCAAACAGAAGAAAATATATTTTTGTAATAAATCATAGTGCATTTTGAAGTTAGACTTTATAAAATGATTGTTGAGTGATATACTTCTAAAATCCCCCATGTGATCTGAGATTCCCCAGCTCCTCTCCTGCAAAATAAAATACAAATGACAAAAGCTAAAAAACCCACTGTAGTACAGAGTCTGATGTACTGGTACCATCTTGAATTTTTATTCTTGGTATCAGACTTGTTTGCAAGTGTCCATGTCCATAAGGACATACATTACTCCTTGCTATGAAAAGTAAATCTTATATGTTCAAATGTTATCCCCATAAATTGAATCTCACATGATGCGTAGACTGTGCTGGTTTAGAGAGGCACAGCTGAGCCTTGAGAAAATAACTCTTAAATCCCTACGAATTACAGAGAGAGAGTAAAACGGAGGATAGAGAGACCTCTTTATTCCTGAAGCTCCCATCCCTAATTGCTTTGATTACACAAACACAGAATAACATAAAAGGCTTTTATGGCTTGGATGAAATTTTCTGCTAATTTGCTGGGCAAGCGCAAAGCCCATGTTTCTCCACAGAGCTTGCCTTTCACAGTGTAGAAGGCTACGGACTGTTTTGGTTGGTGAAAGGAAGCCTCAGGTAACTGTATGGAAAAATACTTCTGCGGTGAAAATGCTTTAGAGATAAGGAAACAAAATCAGAACAGAACCTCGTGAAAACTGTGATTTCTTGTGTAGCTGTGATACTAAAACATGGCTGTTCACCTTTCAGTTCTGCATTGGTTGGTACATCATGATCAAACGTAGTTAAAAGTGAGGCTCATACCTCATCAAATGTTACTGGTTAGGTGTCGAAGTTAGATGAGATACAATTACACAGTCTGACGCTTTTTCCTAAAATCTTAAGTGATAAGCACGCTCAGTGTTTTCACTAGGAAGTCACTGCTAATGCTACATTTCTTTGCTGAGAAGACATTAATGTACAGCAGCCTGTAAACTACCGAAGAGTTGCTCCCTGCATCCTTTGTGCATCCACAACTCCCTTTCAAGCCAATGATAACTTTCGAGTTAATGGGAGTTTCAAGCAAACAAGGGATGCAGAAAAACACCTGTATTGGATAAACAAGGTAGCAATTTATACAGCAGCATTTCTAAA
The DNA here is from genome assembly GCF_040182565.1 of Anser cygnoides. Taxonomy (NCBI): domain Eukaryota; kingdom Metazoa; phylum Chordata; class Aves; order Anseriformes; family Anatidae; genus Anser; species Anser cygnoides. Next base: position 8,216,196 of record NC_089912.1, on the reverse strand, counting down.
TTTTCAACATGCAAGCACATGTAGAGAGAAGCTAAGAGACGGCATGCATTGCAGTGATATGTCATTGTGCTTATGTCTGGTGGAGAACACTATGGCGTTTTCACCTGGGAAAACATAAACATTAGACCCAGAAGACTCAAATAGCCAGTATTAATGAAGCCATCAGCTACTATGTAGTAAAGAATACCCCAAAGGTTTGTCCGCTCATAGCTTATAGATACTGAAGCTGAAGAGAATTACAAAGGCACAATACAAGCCTATATTTCTTGTAAATTATATATATTCATATATTTTTGCTCAAACCACCTCAAGATACTGAATGATAAAATATAACTGAAAATATAAACGTTACTTGAAAGTTAAGCACTAAAAATAAATGCTTGCTGGAGAAGATAGCTCATTACTTGCTACATTTCTATACTTTCTGGGTGCTAAGCTTGTCCACATCTCCTCCATGGCTGACAAAACCCATCAAGATGTTCAAGAATATGGCAATCCACGAGAAAACTGTAAGATTATCAGGCGACAGACAGAATGGTATGCATCTGAAAAGTTGTCCGTAAGTGGCTACCACAGTAACCTTTCCCGCTGCCACTGCTTTACTCTTGGTCCAGAATTCACTGAAGACCCAGAAGCAGTTAACAGGAAATTCATATCCATTTTCATGCAGGGATGAGGCTAGGGTAATTCTTGAAAATAATATTTTGGTTTAGTTCAGCACTTAAAATATTGAACAGCAGAGCAGGGATTGTACTAGCATATCATAAAAAGCATTTCTCAATTTTTCTACTCATAGCTACACAAGATGCATATCATTTTCAACACTGAATGACTCACAACTCAGAAAATATAGCAAACATACTAATACCGCTGCTGTTAGACTCATTAAAGTATAAAAAATAAATTACACCTACTTTTGTGTGATGAATTTATACGGCAACTTTGGAGGGAGCCACTCTTTGGAGGCCCAGCGGAGAGAATGTGGACACTTTATGAAGGTGAAAAGGTGCAAGTTCAACATTTGTATTTTTAAACCTCAGCTCTTCCTCAGCTTGCAACAAGAATTGGTACAATTGTTATGATTTGGTATGCATGGTTAATGAAGAAAGATACTGAGTTGGGTGAGAATAAAGTAGGTGTATGGTACAAGCCTGAGGTGGAACCTAGATGGGCTTTGCTAACCCAGACAGTAATGCTGTCTTCAAAGACCTTGCCTATCTGAAACTGGGTACTTTCCTCATCTCCAAACCAGCATGTGAAATTATATACATTTACAGAAAGCTTACAAAAAATCCCCATAAACTGCCATTACTACCTGAATTTTCACAATCCTAAATTAGGAGCTTCTAGATTCATTCCTGAAAGCTCTTAGGAAAGGAACCTAGTCATTCCTAGAAAGTATATACATTAATATCTTAGTTACAACCTCACAGCTGAATTTAAAAGCAGCATATGCTATTGCTGGTGTTGATTCATCTATGCAATGGTTTCTTCATATGTTGCTTTAAATGAATGAATCAGTGCAGACAAAGAATGAGAGAGCCCATTTAACAAATAAAGGCGAGAATCTCTAGGCAGGGGTAAAACTTCCAGAAATGTTCAAACAACTTGAATTCAAGTTACACCTGTTTATATTAAAAAAAAAAAAAAAAAAAAAAGAAGTACAGAAGGAGAGAATACCAAACTGTAGGGCAAAAATCTCATGTTTGAGACTGAAGGATTTAGAAACTCATCTGGAAGCCACATGGATTCAGATTCTCAGGAGCTTGTTATTCCTGCTCATTGGAGCCTTGTCCAAGGATGGGAAGCTAAGTATAAAAACCCTGAAATCATTCCACCTAATGGTATGCTCTTAAAAGCATGCAGGATATATCAATGGAGAAGGTGATGGATGCCATCATATAGTCTTCTGAAGGCATTTCTGCTTCTGCCCCTCCTGTAACTTTGAGAGAAAACCCAATTTGCTGAGGCTGATAATTTTTAGGCAGCTGGTCAGGATAGGATGAGTCAGGCCACAGCGTGGAACAGAAACAAGTATGGTATAGAGGTATAAATTTACCCTTACCAAACAGTCTGCAATAGCATTGTCTGAGGCTCCAAACCAGATAATACTTTGTGGTCAGAGACCCATACAATCCATTTCTTTGCAGCTCCCCAGTCTTGCCAGGAACTTTGTAAAGATAAAACAAAGAAGCTTGATTTTATCACCTCATTTCCGTGTTTGGTCCTTAGACATGGAGGCTTCTCCAGACACCAGAGATTCTGGGTGCTAGACTGGCTGTCAGCGGCACCTCCTGGGGGGAGGCTTTCTGCATACACAAGGGCACACAGAGTTTTATCTTGGTACAACAGAACTAATCCCACCAAACCTCTCAGCAGCTTAACAGCTGTGGAAAACAGCTGGACATTTCAAAAAGGATTTTTTAAAGAAGGGAGGCCTTCGGGTGCAGGTCTGTTTTCTGACACAAAAAGGCTTCAGGTTAAGATGTATGTGTGGTACAACTGCTCCTAAGGGCTGCAACTGGAATTGTTATGATCCCTCAAAGCAAGACCCTATACCCTTTGGAAAGGGACCATTGTCAGGCAGCTTTTTGGACCTCTCATCAGCACAGCCTGCTGCCCTTCTGAAACGATCCAAGAAGCTGCTTTTAAAAGTCATGAGAAGGGTCTAAAGAAGTTTGTGGCTGGGGTGATTACTTGCCCTAACATAACACACACATCTGCATATTTATAATACTGTGGGAATTTTGTGTTGCCATGCTTTTGAACTGTTCTGGTATGGCATGGATTACCTCTTTGCACTGTCAATAATGGAGATGAAGCACTCACTAAGGAGGAATACAGATATGCTGAAATATACAGAATTTGTGAGACCCCAAATATTATCAGTATTAATGCTTTAGGTCAGAGGCAGCATCCTGTTTCATATGTATTTTCTACATCAGTATTTAGATTGGCAAATTTAATTCCTGTTTATTTGGAAAATTTCTGAGGTTCCCTTTACTTCTAAAGACTGGAGTTTGAATATTAGTTTCACTTATGATATGGGAAGTCCATCTCTGTCTAAAACACACCTGCCTAGTTGTTTGTACATGACCAGAAAATACTTCTCTTTAATTGGGATTATGTCCTGTTCTCTGTTTATTGACCTTAAACATTTATTTTTGGCATTAGAAATATTCAGACTTTATATACAGATTGGCTTGGAGGTGTTAGCAACACTTATTTCAAGTACTGAGTTTTACGTGAATGGGTTAAGGTGCAAAGTCGCTAACAAAGACTGCCTTTATTCAAAAGGTTAGACTAGTTATTTAAACTATCAATAAAAACAAATAAGACACAGAGTTTAAAATGATCCAAAAATCCCCTTCAACTTTCTCAGATTGTGTTGCCAGTTTTTCATTCTTTTTCCCATCATCTCAAAGCCTTTCCGTCTAGACAGGATTTGAATTTCTGATGTCAGGAACCAGCAAAGAACACATACATATTTTCAGGTCTTTGATGTGCATCATAAAATACCAATAGAAAACGATTCAGAGTTGGGTTATTTTTCTTTCTCAGTAAGCAGACAAAGAATTAAATTCTCCTTAAAACACTGCCTCACATAAAGCCTGTGGCATCTGGGGACAAGAACACGGTGCAGAGAGTGTATTCCTTATCGCTGCACGTGCCATGGCTGGGTTTCTGTCCTGGCACCAAAGCAGAAGCTTTAAAAAGAGACACTGGAGGAAAAGCTAGGCTGTCCCTGCCTGCTGGGTCTGACTTCCCCGTCTGCAGCTTGCAAGCACAGCCCGCGGCCTGCCCGGCCTCACGAGACGTGCCCAGCTACAGCCGCCTGTGGCCTGTTCGCGCCTGACAGGCTACGGACTGGGCCCAGTTCTCTCATGGCGCATTAGATTTAATAATCCTGCTAACAGCTTGTGTATATGCTGTTTGAATTATGTTCTGAAACCACTAAGCGTGCTTAACAGAGCTTTAACTGGATGTGAACAGCAAGTTTTGATGACAGAACAGGTGCTGTTTGTTGTGGTATACAATACACACGGCAGCACAACCCGCCACCTCTTGTTTCAGAAGACGAATTTACAGTATTAAGCAATGGTGACAAGGTTTCCTACACAGAACATACAGTGACATGGGTCACTGAGGTTATAATGTCAGCAGTCGCCCACAGAGATATACGTGTGTAATGTGAATAAAGTTGACAGCAGTTTACCAATGCTTTAAGTAATTCACATAAACATGTTAACACATCAGCTATCCAATTTTCCTCCTCTCTTCACCAGAAATAAGTGTTTTGCAATTGCATGTAATGCAACCCATAAATAACTGTTCTGTTTTTATGGTTTTAGGCAAACATGCACAAAATAGATGCAGTCCAACATTTCTGCAAGGGGATACTTGCCACAAAAAATGCCCTCACAATGTATCTTTAAGCATACAGGGCATGTTGGTATACACTTCTCAAACAACCACTGCAAGACTAAAAGGGTTTCTTGTATGGATTCTTTTTGTCCTGAAAAAAAAAGATATTTAAAGTTACTTGACTCTCAACTAGCAGAAAGCTCCAGCTTACACTGTGCTGATGCCTCCCTTCCATCTCTGGTATTTCAGGGCGCATTTAGGAATTTGTATTCTCTTCCTTAACTCTTAATGTGAATGTAAATGAAAACAAAACTGGAAGTTAATTAGCAAAATGAGAATAGATCTGGGAACAGCTTATACCTGCTTCTGAATATCTTGTTTCCAGACGGCAATGCGGCAAACACCTCTCATCTTTCCTGCTAAGCTGTTGGACGTTCTCTGTTTGGATGGCCTTTGCCACCCACTGGTGGGCACTGTGCCCACCCATAACATGGGTCCCTTGCCTGCAGCCTGTTCAGACCAAGCATCCACCCTGTGGGGCAGCCATGAGAGCAACCACGGCGTCCTTGCCACCCGTTTTGTTGCTGTTTGCTGCTGGCAAGCTTATTGCCAGTTAACACACTTTTCAAATCCTCCTAGTAAATTATAGCCTTAGTAATCTCCTACTTCAATTACATAGGCTCTATTTGGATTTTATTTTCCTCTACTCTGCATGGCAAACATCAACTTCTGTTTCAAGCTATTTTATGTCATTGCTGGAAATCATCTTGTCTAATGCATAATAAGCCTGTGAGATGCTAACTTTCCTAATGTCTAGTGCTAAGAGCTCTCAGGATCTTGCGCAGCCACAATGTCTATAATGAAATAAATGCTCTGTAGTAGGACTCTTGTTACAGATGCGAGCAACTTCCTGTATGTTTATTGGGCAAATTGTTCTTGTTTTTGTGCAAACATCTGGCATGGTACATTTAATGGAAAAATCCAAATGAGAGGGGAGAAAACATGAAGATTAAACAACAGAAATAAAGCCTGCAAATATCCCACTCATCCAGCAGATGATTTAGCTCCTCGTGGCTTGGAGCAGGGTTCTGTGGTAACAGTTCTTTGCATCAAAAGGGACTACCGATGGTCTTGCTCTACAGGGACAAACGTGGGTTTGGCCATGTAGTAATTTCCTCCTACTCTGATGAGCTGTGCATACCTCTGTAACAAACTTGACTTCCAAATCCTATTGTCTGGTTCCTAGCATGCCCAGGCTACTGAGGAAATGTGCCATCTAGCAAACAAAACCAGTTCTGCACTGATTCCTTCCAAAAACCGGTGCTAAGCTTCCAGAATTCTCTCTTAGGAAAACCAAGACTCTTGTTCCAGCACTAAAATCCTAAGGGAGCCCCCAGGCCTAACTGCCAGACAATCTGCAGCAAGTTGCATACAAACACCACGTGCTGTCCAGACACTGCACAAGCATGCTTGTCTGCTTGCTCGGTTGCTCTTCTGCAAAATGCCAACCCCGAGCATCCCGACCGGTCAACGGGCCCACCAGGCCAACCCACGGGATGCTGAGCATGGAAGATATGAGCAGGGCAACTATTTGGGAATCAGGCTGTTACTAAACTGTACATACCAAATGTTAGGCAATCCACTTTTGGGGACATGGAAGGAGCTTTCAACACAAAGGCCAGCTGTATTATTCATAGCAGCTAGGTGGTAAATCTTGTTTTTATCTGATTTCCCCAAAATCATGCCTTTCAGCTATTACTTATGATGAATTCAAATGGATTAAAAAAAAAAAAAAGAAGGGGCAATTTGTTTTCTCAATTTATTTTGCACATAGATATTAAATAGTAGCTAGAAAGTGACCATTTCAAATTATAACTGAAAAACATTTTTTTTATTAAATGTGAAATCATGTACCCAAGAAAACCCTTTTTATTTTTATGGCAAGTTTTCCCATTACATAAGAGGTTTTCTTACATATTTTAAGCTTAGATGAAGAACAGTGACCAAACAGAAGTTTGGACTAAAATTGCAAAGCTGTTAGCTATATATTAAGGGAAATTATGGCTGCACAACTGAAAACAAAATGAAAGGACAAGTTCACAAAAATATTTAATATTTAGTAGTGAACAATGCTGTAATAAAATAAGAAACAGAAGAAAGCCAAATCTGTTCCACATATCAGTACTATCAGTACATAAACATGTTCCTGCACTGGTGAAATCCGTAAAATAAGATAAAACGTTTGCTCAGAGAAGACTTAACTTGAGCTTCTAGACTGTCCACACTCAAGCATGGTTTTAGTGTATTAGCAGTCCCACTCTTCTGAAGGATATTACTCGTATTGTAAAATCTGCTTAAAATTAAGCATGTGTACGCTTTATTTCAAACAAATGTGAATGTGTTTGCAGGATCAGAATTTTAACTGCTGAGTAGATAGTCTGTTTATCTTCTGTAAATTGTTACTGTAATTTGTTTTCAGAATGACAGCTCTGGCAGACAACTTCTATGCAGGCACTCATATCACTAATTTAGATACGGACTTTTTCCTCTGTGCTTTGTGTTGAAACAACATTTTGGTAATTTCAGCAGATCCTTTTTATTTTTCTCTATAGTTTATAGATCTGCAAAATAATGTCACATCTCAGACAAATTGTACATTTCACACCGACTAGGGTGAAATCCTACAAGAAAAATGACATTGTGTGAGTGGTTTCATCAAAGTTTCAGTAGAACAACTGGCATGAACAGCAGTTTGTAGCACAGAGCCAATAATGTCTGGAAAGTAAAGGAAGCTGCACAAACTAAAATTTAAATTTAACACATTTATATTTGAGCGTACTGAATTTTTATTGTTGTTGCGTATCATTACATCCTGTATTAGATCCTTAGTGTTATCAGTTTGAATAGAAATGAGCTGTCACTGTTGAAAGAGGTTTGGGGTTTTTTATTTAACATATATGCTTTGCCAGGGTTCCCATCCTGAGGGTCCAACCAAACCCAAGCACATTTGGGACAGAAGCTGTGTTATATCATCACTAAAAGTGAATTAAAGAAAAATAAATTTACCTGTCCTTTTACTGTCCTTTTAAATATACATATATATGTATCTTTAAACCCTATTTTACATTGTCCAAATGCAAATGTATACAGTCAAATCCTGAATAATTCAGCCCATATTTAGCAACAACAAAAACAAAGGATCAGAGCTGACTAGAACAGGAGATAACACTCAAAAATATTTAACTGATCTGAGAAGTAGAAATCAGTGCAACATTTATCAGCTGAAAATTCATTTTAACTAGGAAAGTAAAACGTTCAACACTGAATATTGTAACAGCTGGTCCCTCATTAAATTACCCATCTAATTCCAAATCCTCTTTATATGTAGTATTTCATTTGCTAACCACAGAACAGGGGAAAATTCAAATGATTTTTGGCCAGTTCATGAAGCAGCCCTTATGCAGTGATTCTGAATTGCTCTCCATAAAGAAGCAAGGCTCTATTCACTTCTTCCTAAGTTGAATTATTTAAAATAAATGATTAGCCTACATCTCTCTCCTTGTATTTTAAAAGGAGAGCGAAGGCCAGATGTTTCCAGAGGACTGGTGGTGGGACACGGGACATTTAACCTCATGCTTGTGAATTCAGGAGTGGAGCAGGCTGTTAAGTCTGGAGGTTGGTATTCTCCCTGACAAGGTGACATGCAGGTCTGGCTTCTGGGGACTCCCATGGGGACTTGGCTGTCACTTGTTGATGCCAGTCACCCCAAGGCAAGCTGGGGCGTATTTGGGCAACCTACAGCGCATCAAAGACGTGGCTCACTGTTGTTGCCATGTCTTTTCCATGCACCACCTCACCAAGCATTGAGTATAGCTGCACTTCTTCCTCGTGCTCAGACAAATAAGAAAATAATGCAATCCATACATTCAAATACCAGGTATTTCTTTAATGCATGCCAGGCCACGTGCTTTAGCAGTGATTCATACAGCTTCTTGCTTGTCCTAAACCCTATTCTTGTCTGCACAAGACTTAGACATGGAGGCAAAAACTGTGTATGAATGCACCTTTCTCATGGGTGAGAGATACCAGCTAAAATACCAGCTTCACTGTGAAATGCACAAGTGAATCCCAACTTCATCTGCCAAGGCCAGAATTTTTGCCAGAGTTCTGATGGTAAGAGAGACCCATTATTCCCCTATTTCTGCAATTCTAAGATTTCATCATTTGTTTTTAAAAAAGCCTTACTTTAACTTTGCCTGAAAGACACGTGCAAAATCATGATCTATTTATTTCTATATGAAAGTGAGAAATCTCTATTAAAAAATGGTGTAGGAAAACTAGCTGGTACCACTTACAGTAATATTCCTCCCAGAGCTGGACAGGTTCTGCCATTATCAATAATGCTGTTGCATAATGACAGATATAAACAGCAGTTATATTACACATTGACATCTAGTGCATTAGAAACATAAGTGGAAATATAAAGTCAGTGCTTGGAAATAATCTTTCTTTCCGTATTAATACTCCTGTATATGATGAAAATCCTGCAAGGATTTATAAGCAAAAGAAAGAAAACAAATGAACAAGCAAAAGGCTCAATGAAAATTTAAAAAAGAATGGGATATTTGTAATTTATAAGTTGAGCATTTAGAATGTACAATTGTTTTCTAATGGTTCAGTTGCAGAACCTATGTATGGTTATAATTACCTGATCTTATCAATTTGCATGTAAATAACTTTCCCCATGTATGCAAGCGCAGGAACGCAAGTGTTCCCTACAAAAAGCAAGATGATTAGGTTTCCTTGTATCTGATTAAAATTCTAAAAATAAGATGTGCAGTGAATATTAAATCAGATCTCCCAAATCTGAAATTTTGCAAGCTTGCACATCTGTTATCCCACCAATCTGTGGGGCTCTGTAGGTATGAAAAGTGCTGGACATACCTTGTAACTTGCAATATCAGGGCATGGAGTTATAGGCTACAAGAAGCAGGGACCAATCCTGTTCCTTCTGACACCAGCAATGTATGTGCTGATATTAATGCTGCAGGATCAATGCAACAAGGTTTAATTTAATATAAATGTTTGGGAAAGAAATGAAAAGGGTAAACAATGATATGCTGGCAAAAAGAAAAATTGCATAGAATTCAAAAGAACTGCATAAGAAAAAATATGTGCCTGAAAGGATATATATCTTTTATATAAGATTAGGATAAATTGGGATAACATATGTTGATAATAATATTCAATGTGCTGGCAGTTCCCTTTAAAGGGTACTGCTTTATGCATAGGTTTAATTTAATGGTCAGACTTATTCTCAACAGATGCCCATACACTAAACCATTGAAGCTAATGCCAAATTTAGGAAAAATAAATAAATAAATAAATAGAATGTCTGATTAAGCCCTAATTCTTTTTAATTTTGTCACATCAAGAAGCTCCAGTCTTGCAATGTTAGTGATGCTGCCCAGGTCAGCTCTCAGTGGCCACTGGACACACTGCTCGCCTGCAGAAGCCCCAGGGGCTCCCCTCGAGGCACCCAGCAGGGCCCAGATGTACCCAGCAGGTCACGAGCTCACTCGAGGGCACACTTACCTTGTGCACGACTGGCTCTGACACTGGATGTCCAGACATATCCATCTACCTTAGTCCAGGAGCAGTGACATCGTGTGACTGAAACTGGGCAGAAAAGAGTCCTAGAATACTCCTTAGAGGCTACCAACAAGGACAATACAGATGTCAAATGAAGGCTGCAAAGATGCCTGGACTTTGCTCTATTTATGGGACATCCTGGGCTGCACGGAGCACATAACCACGGAAATCAGTGATATTAGTGACAACCATGAAGGATCTCAGGAAACTAGATCTCATTTTATGTTTTTATAATTCAAATTAATGTTAGGGGCTCCTGGCATCTTTTGAGACAGCAACAAAATGTTTTCCAAAGATAAGCAAATGAATTCAATCTCCGTAATCACTGGGAATAAAGTCTACAAAACCATATAATGACTCTCTAGCTCATGATATTATTACTAAATAGTAATGCTACCAAATTTTTGATATTTTAACATAATTTTACGCCTCCAAGAGTTTCACCTTTGAACAGCACTAACAAGAGAGTAAAAAGTGTTAAATGATTTTATTTTCATATATATATAAATTACATATATAAAAATAAAAATGAGTTCAGAGATTCTGGCACTACTTATGCATCCAGTTATGTGCATCTACCATCACAATGAGCTCTCTACATACACTTGTTCAGCACAAATTCATGAAAAATATCCCCTTAAAAGTCTGCATGGACATACTCTGTTCAGAACTGCTCTTCCTATATAAGTGGTTCTTCTATAGGCAAAGTCCAAGGTGGGGACTTTGCTTTTGTCTATGGCATCATTGTAGAGCAGCCCTTGTTTCTGATCAGCATTTTGACCAGTACACAACTGAAAGCTTCCATTCTCGTGGGGGAACTGGAAGTCACTAGGAACTAAATTTACTGTAATCTTGGTTTTAGAGCTTTGTCTGGAGACATGGGACCATTTCCAGAAGCTCTTCCTTAAAGACCATTTGCCTTTTCTCCATTCTGTCCCCAGCTTTCATGTCTAATATGGTGATCTTATAAAATGGCCTAGACCTTTTTGCCTCTTCTGTTCATGGTGAAAGATAAGACCCTCACAAGGCATAGTAGTCATAAAAAAGTTTACTCCCTCATTTTGGTGCACAAAAATGACTGCTTACTGAAAGGTTTGGGGAGGTAAATTCGTGTACCAGTGTGATCTGATGTTCTGAATAGGCTTGGGAGATACTGTTTGTCATCAGGACCACGGATTGTTAGGATTTAGTTGAGAATTACTGAAAAGGGGAAACGTAAACGTAAACATAAATTGTTATAACAGGTTTTGGTAATAAGGACTCTACTGTATTTCCTCTAGCTACCACCCCTACGGAAGATCATGCTAAATAGAAAATTCATTTCCAAGGGCAGAAGAAGCCCTGACACTTTATTGCTAGATTCTATAGCAATTGGAGCTCGCATACAGTAACCTTATAGTACTCTATATAAACTGAGAAGCTTGTATCAAATTCAGGCTTCCATTTAAAATAGATATTGCAGATATTAGGCTTCAATTAAAGAAGAAATATAACCTTCAGTGCTTCTTTTTTTTAAAGGCAAAGTATAAAAAAAAATCACCAAACTAGGTGAAAATTATTAAACTTCTCCAAAAAAATTAAGATGAGCTTTCTTCTATTTCTTGAGACAGTACAGTTTATGATTCACAGGGTAACTGGTATCAAACACAAGTTAATGAAAGCTCTTATAAGCAGTTTTATTCCTATCCATAATGGCAGACATTTACAAAATCAGAAGAATTTATCATTTGAGTTCACTTTAAAAATAACTTATAAAGCAGTGATATATGCAACATAAAACAATTCAGGAGGGGAGAGGGAAAGCAAAGTTTAAAAATTAGAATGTAAACGTGAAAAAAAAAAGATGGAATAGAAGTCTCTACTTCTCATTTCTACTTAAGATGACGTGATAATGTTTTAAAATGTCCTGCAGGTCTATATATGTATGTGTGTATTTCTGTGTCACACACACATACATACATTAACCCACACATGTACATACACATATAATTGCAGTTCCATCTTGGGCAGATCTGTTATGCCACTCTTTATGGTTATCTCAATCATGTTTGGGACCCACTTTCTTGACAAAACAGGGGAGATGGTAGAAAAAAAAATGTGGGTCTGATTGTGTTTGAGATCCTTTTGTTAAACTGTACACTGGGACGAATAATTTTCTTCTGCAGTAACTCTCTGAAGAGGGCCAACTCACTGTGGTCTTCATGACGAGACTTGTTAACGGATCACACACTCATTGTCATGCTAGGGGAGTACTGAAAAAAGAGGAATCCACATTTTAACAATCTTTTTTTTTTCTTTCTTTTTTTCTTTCTTTTTTTTTTTTCCCCAGATAACTAAAACCACTACTGGACCAGAGCAATGAGTTCAAATGCCAACCTTCTCTTTGAATTTTCTCCTAAATTTGTACTATAGCCTGTGCTAAGGCTGTAGTCCAATTTGTGGTATCACAAATTCTGTTAACCTTCTCTCATTACATAAAAATACAGCTCTTGCTGATCAAGTCAACTCACCCAAAGACTGTTTCAGTGTTACGTGGGTGGTGTGATGAGCCAGTATTTCACTGATATTTTCCAGACCTTCTCCTGATCAATGTTGGCTACTGGGGGATTTACCTAGGCAGATAGCTAGCCTCAAGTAGACCAGCTGCATTTGTGGTGAGCTGAATTAGATGAATGTTTTGGAGAGTTTTTCATTGCTGGGTGGGAAGAAGGGAGTGCAGATGCGTCTGACTGGAATTCAGCTATTCTTTTGGTATCTATTATTCAGTATTATCGATTTCAGGAGGGAAGCTGAACCAGTGATCATTCTCCTTCAAGAGAACTAAAAACTCAGTCACCACTTCACCTTATTATGGCGAAACAAATTGAACTGCAGCCTTTACAAAGCTATAGGTGCCCTCAAGTTAGCAGCACTTCATTACAAATAATCAGCGGGACAGCATGAGGGCTACAAGAAGTGCATATGCTGAATTTTTGTTTAAAGTGAAAACTTGCAGAAACACTTAATTGGCCAAAAATCTTCTAAGTTGATGAAAATGTTCAAATGCAAGAAGTATTAGTGTAATGAAAACTGATACAAGAAATTGAGAGATTAATTTGCCTTCACAAAAACAGCCACATAATAAAAAAACTGCCCAAGCTAGAGCTTTGAGCTGGCCATTTCCAAGTGTCCAAGAATACTCAAAAAACCATTTTGCGTGGGTCTTCTCTGTCATGAAAACTGGATAGAATGGACTGCTTGGGTACAACCTATTTTCTCCCATGTCATGTCTCTGATGTTTTTTTCTGCTTTAGTGCTTACTCCCACCCTGTGCTGAGCACTCTCATGGTAGGCCAGCAAAGATAGTGAGAACATGCTTATCTTTAGCCAAAGAGTAAGACCAACTGAAATGCTTTATGTAAAGCCTCTATTCAAATGATTTCCTGTATCACAGTGTACCTGGGTAATCACTTTGGACAAGGAATCTAAAGACAAAGCAGTGTTTATTTGTCATATTTAGCTTATTATTAGTCAAGATTTTTCCCCATTCCCAAGCAAAACTCCTGATGAACAGCAAATTTGCCTGAGAAAGGAATTTATAATATACACCTACTCTAAATAGCCAAGTAACCAAATATGAGTAAGAAAGCAAGACAGTTCCCATGGACTAAAATGTGACATCTTACAGAGGATGCGATACCTAGAAGTACACAGAAGGCATAGGAAAACCTTGAAAAAACTAGGTCCCAGATTCATTCGGGTAGGAAAATGACACCTAGGTGCACCTAGAATCCAATAAGTATCTGAGAAAACTGATTTTCTTTTGGGTACAACTAAAGTCCTTCCTTCCAGCCTTTAGTTTGCTTAACTGGCCTGCCTGCTGAATCAGACTGTCTGCCCTCAGTACAAGCAAAGCATGCCAAATTGAGTGTCAAGGATTACCATGACCAAGGATCACATTTAGTGGATGTTTTGTGGTTAGTGCCTTTTTGGCAGATTTTGAAACGTCAATCTCTTTAGGTGGTACAAACCAATTTTCTCCAATACTATAAACAGTTTGACCATGTGCCTTTACAAAAACAGCTAACATGCAGAAACTGCTCCCTCTTCCTTTTCGCTAGTTAAAGAAGTAAACCAAAACCAACCAACCAAACAAAAAGCAGACAAACAAACAAATAATAATAAAAAAATCTGATTCCCATTTAACTTGCCATGCAGTTTGGCTTTTTGTGATCTAAGAGAAACTGTTTACTCGTGGTTTCTAAGCTAAAATTCACCACTGGCATAGTTAATGAAGTTGCACTCACTTCTGGCAGCAGTGATTTCCAAAAAGAATAGAAGTGTTGAAGTCACTCAGCACTTCTGAAAAATCAGGCCACTTCTATTTAGGAACCTAAATGTGGATTTAGAAACCCAGCTTCAGGCACATGAGTATGAAAATACTGGTCTTGCTTTGTAATTTATTGCACACCATGTTTTGCTGCCTCAAGCATACTCCATTTTAAAGAACATCGTTTGTCCCAGAATGAACACTAGAGGGCACCTTTGCCTTTTCTGTCTCTAATGGCTCCAATAATTCTGTCTCTACCTCTCCACAACATGAGATCTGGTGCTCTAATTATACACTTCAGTGTGAATCCTGTCCTAAAAGACATTCCTGCAGTGCAGTACACATTGTTTAGGAGTCAAAAGTTGGGCAACCACAAATTGAAACACTCAGATGTAAAGATCTGTCAACTCTTGTGTATTTTGGCTGCTCAGATATCGCCTGACAAATGCCCAGCTGTGCATTACTGAATACATAGGGCATAATTATTACTGCTTGACAGATCTAACTTTCATTGACAATGCACCTCTTTATCTAGAAAAAGAGTTTCTGCAGTAGATCTACACCTCCCACATTTACCCGTTTCAGCTCAACTTCTAGTAGCATTTTGCAAAATTTTTTGGTAAATTAATAATCTAATTTTAGAAGCTATTAAAAAAAACCACCTAAGGCATAGACATTGCAAGTACACTGCAAAACTGTTTGTTCTTGCTGGATTTTTTTCTTCTTTAAAACAAAATAGCAGGGACAAAGGTTCCCAAAGTAAAACAACTCTATAAAGAAATACTTACACTCTCACTCTGAAAAGGGTTTAGGAAGTTTCCACCCATCTCACCGTCATCTCTGGGAGTGCCAGGCTGGTTACTCATGCTCATATTACTGGGAGAGTTCTGTTAAATAAGATTTTAAAACACAGATTAAGTGTTGAAGACACCAGCTCATTTCTGCAATGTAGAGCAGCAGTAGAATGTACTGTGCAATGCACTGGGATTTACAAAGACAAAAGATAAGCCTCTGCTGAGTTCTGTGTGCTTCAGTCACTAATTTTAGTAACAACTGTTATCTGTAATTCTTGTTTTCAAAGTTACAGCCAGCATCTTCTGTTGAAGTCAAGGAAAACTATAAATGACTTCAGCAGGTCTAAGAGTAAACTCTGTCACTACGTTAAATCACCTGGTCAAGTTCAGTGAAGTCTATGAGCACATGTCTTGACATAATGGGACTTCTGTCTTTGCTCACAGTGTCTAGTCGGTGGAAATACAATTTCACAAGCAGTTCACAAGTGGGGTTCAAACTTTGAGGTGCTAAGCCACTTCACTGAAAGCAGTTAATGCAGAGTTTACAGGCACAGCAGAGTTAAGATTAAATGCTCCTGAGTAACAGCTAGCCCCTGGACTGGGCTTGCAAACACTTTTCAAGAGCAGTTGTACTTTTGCCATTTGCTTGCAGAGCATATGCAATAAACTCTAAATCTACCTTCTTAGTGCCTAGATGTAACTGAAATGCTAGTAAGTAATAACAATACAAAGGCTTCTGAAGAAGAATGTCTTTCCTTTTTTTCTTCATAGAAATACTACACAATCACTTCTACAATGTTCAGAAAATGCTTTCAAGGTTCAGTTACTTACACAAAGGGCGAAACTAGATAATTGTCACATAAATTATTCCAAGTCAACAGCTAATACATGATTACAGTAGACACTACAATTCGTTAGGTATTTTTACAAAGTTGATTTGTGGCACCCTGCCATGCCTGGAGCATGGATGCTTCTCCTTCCATCACTGTGAAGACTTCTATTAACAGAGGCACTGCTAAGACTCCTATTAACAGAGGTTTTGTGATGAAAAAGGAATAGTCAGGGAAATGGGGGAGAGAAGCCAAGAACTTCATTATGAAATGTTTATGACGTCTATCACAGTTCTTCCCTTGATCTTTTTGATCCAGAAAGACTGAATGCTATATTGTTGTTGAATTTTACATATACAAATGCAAGTCTGGTGTATCATAAAAACTTAGCACAAACCCAGTGCAGTCAATGGGCAAGACAACAACATGTAACTGCAAATAGAGATTTTGATCAAAGTGATCGAACAACAATGGCTGTAAGAATCTTGAGTGGAATTGTCCCTTTCTTCGTATTTCTAACAATCCTAACATAGTATGTCTGTTAGCAGAGATTTATGAGGCTTCTTTAAAAAAAAAGAAATGTATTGCACTTTGAAACACCTGCAGACAGTCTTCATTTAGTATAAATGAGCCTGCAGTAGGACAAATTTTGAATGAAAAATAGGAGAGATGAAATTAAAGGGAAGTTCACTTAATTCCTTGGTACTTTCCTCACAACTGTGTAGACTGTATACAACCTGCACTTGCACTTCAGAGATCATAAGAATCACAGAATGGCCAAGGCAGGAAGGGATCTCTGGAGGCCATCTGGTCCCAGCAGGGCCACCCAGAGCAGGGTGCCCAGGCCCACGTCCAGGTGGGTTCTGGAGATCCCCAAGGAGGAGACCCCACAGCCTCTCTGGGCAGCCTGCGCCAGTGCTCAGCCACCCGCACAGCACAGAAGCGCTGCCTGGTGCTCAGGGGAACCTCCTATGCTCCAGTTTGTGCCCACTGCCTCTGGTCCTGGCACTGGGCACCACTGAGAAGAGCCTGGCTCCATTCAGTGGAGCCCAGTCACAGGATGTACGTACTCTGGAGAGTTCATTGAACAGAAAATGTGACAGCTATGATTTCTTGCCCTTCATACGCTATTTCTGCATGATCCTGCTGGCAATCAAGAAGCTCCATTTTGACCACTTCCCATAGTTTAAATATTGTAACACATTCCAGAGTTTGACAGGATTTGCTTCTACCTCCAAGGAGGAAAAAAACAAAAAAAGCAATTTATACCCAGCTTCTCCAAATACCAAGGCTTAAATCAGTTAGTTACTTTTTTGCTACCACATGAGCAGACTGATAGAGCTGATTGTAATACACACCATCTGCTTTGAGATGTATTTTGCATGGCTAGTGAAGAGATTACACTAATTTTTTACCATACTCCTGAGGGAAGATCACCATTTTCAGTCTGAATGGGCAAATATGTTTGAGTTCAGCTTTGTGCATTTATTTTCAACTATAGATTAAATACAAAATTAATTATACAGCCCACATGCAGGCATAAGTGTTTTTAACATCTGAAATGCTAATTAAAAAAAACATTTACAAAAGTCAAGACCCTGGCCTTTATTTTTCCTTCACCAGCTAGTTCAATGTAGTTCTAACAGATCCCCAGGAATCAATAAACAACAGGTCCATCAAAGACAACTGAAAACTCAACTAGTTAATTAACATCAGACAATTGAGTGTGCTTTTCAGTGGAGTTATTGTAGCAAGTATTTAGGGATCTACAACTTGAAAAAGATTGAAAACTATTGCCTCAGTTCAACAACCACAGCTGTCGTACCTGAAGCAGGACTTAATTCATGGAAATCCTGTTGCCTATGTTATGTAGGAGGTCATACTACACAACCATATGAGTCCCTTCTGACCTTAAAATCTATGAATATAAATTTTAAAATCCACTAAGGTCTTGTCACATTTATTTTATATGATGCTCCCGTACTTTTGTTCATTCCTTGGGGATTTACCCCTATTTTATCTTGCTCTGTGTAGTACAAAGCTTTGAAATTCTGCAATCGCTACAGTATGCTGGCCCCAAAGGTTCAAATTCCTGACATAAATACTTTTATAGCAACTCCCCTGGGCTGCTTTTATGGCCAGTATGGGGTTTCACATTGTAGCACTAGCTCAGTTTTTCCAAAGCTACTCTTTCTTTGATGATTGCACAAATTCCATGGGCACTGCAAGAAACACTGGTTATTAATGTTTATTTAATATGCATAATTTCAGTTCATTTACTTCCCCCATCTCAATCTACTTCGTAAAAACTTCATGTTTTGCCACTCAGCCAATTAAAGTAAAATGGTCTATGGAAAATGTAGCTCTGAATTCCGTGAGTTGTACTGATACTACCAAGACTGGATTAATTTCCTGCATCTCATGGGAAAAGACAATCAGCTCCTCTAATGTGCATTTTATTTTACTCCACTGAAGTCCTGTGCCTGTAACTGAGCATCCAATAACATCATGTCCAAATTCTGTTAAGTCCAGTGGACAATTCCTGTCACATTAATCAGAAATCTGGAAATCTACTTGTGAAAAAGCCAACTGCAAGACTACCTGGTGAGGTATAAAGGGAGACTATTACCTTAACTAGAACAATCCTGGTTATTGGTACAAAACTGGAAGGCAGCCATATAATTATTTTCCATGCATCAGCCCTGACATTGTCTATTCCTTGCAAACAGAATTTTTCCAGTCAAGTTTCAAAAGTATTACATACTGTTACCTGCATGAAATTATAAATGCAATACACAAGGCTCTGCCCACACATTTTTATTAGTATTAATAAAGGCTGCATATTGGACAGTACTACTCAGAAAAAGGTATTTAAAAGCCATTATATGGAATGGTGTAACAGTATAACCCTGGTATTTCCAAAACACCTTTTTTTCAGTTATTTGAACATGACATGCATCAAATGTGACTTGCATGATGCATTTTTTAAGGTTAACAAATTACAAGACTTCCAGGTAAATGTCTGGATCCAGGTTTTTAGAATACCTGATACTCCTATTAACACACATGCTGATGCTTAATACCTTTGGTTCAAATATGGTCCCTTAAAAATAATCCTGTGGCAAGCTAACATATTTTTTTGTTTTGTTTTTCATTTTTTCTTAAAAATGCTGCAGTTTGCAAAACAAAATACAATGAAAAAATAGGGTCATTAATTTTTAAAGTGCTGTACGCTTGTTATCATTGAATCCATCACTGCACGTATTAGCACAGCTAAGGCAACGTGGTCATTTAGATGCCTTGTTTTACTCTTTGTGGGGTCTGAACACATTACAGACCTTGAAGACTTACAAACATGTAGCACTGCTATAGATGCTACTCCCTCGGAGGAGCAGCAATGGCCTTGGAGACATACTGCTGAGATCCTGCTCTCCACCAAAGGCCAGGGAGGGCTGATGTAAAGCCATAACCACCTGTGGAACTTTGAAAGGATGGTGTTTGCCTGTGGTGAATTTCTTCTGATGCAAGGTTGTCTGCTATATTGGCAGTGACTGCAAAGCCATTATAGACAGCACAGAACGCTAAGATACACACCTAAGTACACTTTACAAGCTACACATCTCCCATAGCCTCATCTGAAGACCAAAACTTGGGGAACTGTTCAGAGTCCTCGTCCTCCACTTTGGATATATGAATAGGTACCACCAGCTGAAGAATTACTCCGGTCTTTTGAACATCTGAGAGTGTATTCTCAGCCAATTCACACTACAAACTTCTATGTCAACCCACGTGAATTTAGGCAAACATTTTCTTCCTTTTTGGCATATATGTTTGTGTCTCATCATAGCTCAGGGCCATCCCAAGGGTACATCTACACTGACACCCTCAGCATGCCCAGAGCATGTGCAGATAGGTGCAAAGTGGCAAAGTCTGCACTGGGAGGGATCTTGCAACAGCGCTGTGGTACTTAGTCCTCAGTTAGACAAAATGCACAGGCAGTTCATATGCCCACTGCAAACTCATGTTCCTTTTTGGGAAGATTGTTAAGAATTTTGCAACAAAAGAAGGAGTTACAGAATTTTATCTGAAACAATCTATTCATCCTTTTCTATTTTTGTAGATGAAAAGCGCAAGAGTGCAGGGAGTCTGTTTTAGTAATATATTTATTAGTTTGAGTCAGTTACACCTGAAAATGCTGAGTACAAAACGTAGTATGTTGCAGGGACGGATTTATGCCACTTTATCAATACCAAATATGCTCATTAATTCTTTATTTGAATAAGTTCCTAAATTAATAATGATCACATATGTAGTAGTTTTATTTTAATGGAAGAAGTGGCATATTAAAGCACAATATTATTTTTGTAAATGCAAAACCCCTGCAGGTTAAACTCACATTCATTTTGAGCATACTATTTAATGGCTGTGAAATCAAAACAGTGCTGCTTCTGAAACTACTTTTTAATTTAGCTTTTAGGGACTTAGAATAATGATTAAGATATTAACCATGCCTTACAGAGGTAACAAAAGCAACCATGCAGTGCTTAAAAGTAACATCCTAAAGACATTTTCCCAAACTTACACTTAACTAGAATTGATTATCAGAACCATATTCATTTGTCTTAACAGTATGGAAGATAATAACACGATCAATCAGATTATGAACTGGATATGTATTAATCACACAAATTAATACACATTATTATGCAGTGGGAAATAATTCTACTTATACTCCCTATTGATCATAAACATTGCTTTTAAATTTTCAGCCAATACTGTCTGCATAGCTTCCAAAGAGTTGACAAGCAGAAAATGTAGACACATAATAAAAAGCTTCATAACAAAAACAAAGAAAATATGTTTAGAATGAAATATTCCAAAAATTCCAAATACTTCATTAGGTACTCACTTTGGAAATACTGTCCATGTCTCCTGAGCCTTAAATTAAAATAGATAATTATTCAATTAGTTTTGAGCTGAAATTAATTTAAGAGCTTTTTTTCCACACTAAATATATAATGTGACAGCAGTTAAAACATAACAGTGCATTATCTCCTTCCCTTCCCAATGTCTCTCTTTGTAAAAGTTTACAGTCCGTATAGAATAATGTTAGTCCTGTGTACAAACCTCATGTAAAAAGGAAGAAAAGAATGAAGGACATATTTCTGCTTCATGTTGGTTATTTGAATGGCATCCTACTAGGGTGAGACAGCCTGGCACAACTCAAAAAAGAGCACATTGAACCTCCCTGTCCTCTTAGCCAGGGCAGGGTACAAATAGTGGAATTAATTTGGGGTACATACTCCTATAGGAAATGTTGCTGCAGACCAAGGGAAAAAATATGGATGACTAGTAGAAGTTAATGTTCCTGAAAAAAAAAGACCATTATTTTACTTAACTTCAGCTATTCAAAACTCCCTTCTAGGCAGTGCTCTAGTGGAATAGCTTCTAGCGTTAGCTGGGAGGGTTTCATGAATGTCTTTGTTCCCAGAGCAGAAATCTACTGGTTTCTGAAACTGGATGAAATGACACTAACTTCTAATTATAAATACTGATGATACTATCTTTTAGAAGCAGATGATCTTGAGGGCTGGAATAACAGAGACCAAATAAATTTAAATACAATGAATGCAAGAATATTGAAAAGATTTTTTTTTTCCACATGCTGTAACTCCCACTTGGGTAAACCCAAGAATAAGGGAAATATTTTAAGAGAGATGTATCACTACAGGCATTTTTAGCAGCAAGAGACAGTAAACAATTCTGGCCACCTATTTGCAAGAAAGACATTCAAACTAGAAGAGCATCAGAGAAAAACAATGGGAAGAGACTGGAACAGCTCACTAAATGTAGACACAAAAAATAAGGGTTGATAAGGATTATGATGTCTCGCTATAAACTTATCATATTCATAAATGTTAGGAAGAGGAAGAGCTATTTGTCAAAGCCAAAAGAGAATATTTTGGTGGAAATCAGCAAAAGTTTGCTTTCTAACAATGAGAGCTATGTACAGACATCCAGTAGAATAGTTGTGGTGAAAGAAATTGAAGTTTGAGATGAAGCTCATCCAATGTATACCTCTGAGCATGAGACAAAGCTGCCTACTGCTGCACAGAAACAAAAGCAGAAGATCTTTCCCAGCCCTCCTCTCTGAAAAGAACTGTTTCATTTTAGATACAAAATTAACCTTGGGAAGAAGTCATAGTTAATTTGACTAAATACGTCATCATTTTCACTGGAGAAAGTAACTCAGTGAATGCTAGGTACACACAAAATCCTTCCATAACTGTTTCAATTTTAATTTTTCTTTTAGCTAAGAAATAATTCTCAGGCTATGGAAAGTAACAGAAAAAGATGTGATTACCTTTTACACAGATTCTCATTTATTTGAACATAATGCGCATCATAATAATTAATTAATAAATTAAAGCAACAATCCGTTTTAGGATTGTAATATGTAAAGAAAGGTTGTAAAATCACAAGGTGTCCTTATGCAAAGTAATCTAGGAATTTCAGGGACCTGCCTTCCCATCAAAAGAAAAAGACAGCTCTGTTAGGAGTTAGGTGTGTACTGCTGAATTTTAATCATTCAGAATGTCTGCTAAATGAGTTTCGATAATAGTTTTTCTTATCTCGTTGTACACTTTTTGAATTTCTTCCTTCGCTTTACTTGTTTATATTTCTGTCTCAAAATCTCGAACTTTGGGGCTGTGAACGACAGATCTTCATCCACCACAGTAGTATGGAATTAAATGTTATTAACTGCAGTATGGAGCTGAGGTCGGTCTGTGTCCATGCTGGGAAGATGACAGAGCTTTTCTTCAGGGACAGAAGCAAAGGGAACAGTAGCAGCTTGGCTTCTGCCCACCTAGCGTATTTAGCTTGGTGGGGTTCTTCCCCATAAAGGAAAATGCTGTTAAGCAGAAAGTTGCTGGTGCCCTGTGTGGGCATCAGGACAGCTCCGAGGTGTAAAAGAGAACCTTGCTGGCAGATAACAGGTATAGAAGAGGAAAGAGATCCAAAGTCCTCCCTCTGCTGTTGCCTGTATCACTGACACTGCTTGGTGCAGTCAGAAGTGAAGAATAAGACACACAAATGCATTCAGCTACTGCCCTAGTGTTACAGTATAAGCAGAAATAAATACCTTGTCTTTATTTATCTTGTGGGTATGGAGGAGAAAGGCAGAAATGCAATTTATTTACCTTTGCCCTCTTTCTTAAATCCCTTTCAAGAGCTGATCATCCTTCCAGCAAAGAGCAAAGGCAGAAGACTGCTAGGACAGGCAACAGATAAAGCAATGGAAATTTTGTAGAGTTGTGCAAGGCTTCTCCCTTAGATATGAGTCCTTCAAAAATCATAGTCTCAAAAGTCAAACAGTAACCTGCTTCTCCTGCCTCTGCATGCTCTTTGCACCTTTCTGAAGCTGCTTGTGGGGATGGAATAATAATACTAATATTTAACAGACAGAAGGCTAATTATAGACAAACGAGGATATCCAAATGTTGGGATAAAAACACCTTAACGAATACATCAATATATGTAACAACTTACTTTCAGGTAATTGATAAGAACTTGCACCAGCATGTCACAGTAACACCTTCTCAAGTTTTTGAAAGAGGAGGAGAGGTAAGCTAAAATGGGTCTTAAGCCATCATCAGAGTGTCTTTAATAACTGGATTAAAACTATATCTGTTATATAAATAAAATACATTATTTTTCCTCCAGAGGTGCATTATGTATGCCAATTCAAATGCATTAAAACTATCTTAATACTTCTTACTGATATATATACATTTTTTGTTTTTAAAAGTTTTTGTTGTTGGTGGTAGGTTGTTTTTTTTTTTTTTTTTTTTTTTTTTTTACGTACAGTCTTCCACATCACTCAGAGAACATAGAAAATGGCACTGGTCATTGAAAATTCACAATGCTTGTAATATTACTATTATTACCTAATGATCCATTCATATGATGTGAATCCATTCCACCCAGTCCACTCATAGGTCCATCTGACCCTGGCCCCATTGGAAACTATAAAAGGATCAGACGTTAAAAACTGGTATTACTGTACAATTTTTTGTAGGTAATCTAATAAAAAGAAAAGATTCCCCAGGAAAAAAAAATAGTAAAGGAAAAGTGCACAGTTCCAGCTCTGAATGTGAAAGTCAAGTGAAAGTCATATGTGAAGATGACAAAAGCGTCATTGCTTTTGTTCAGTTTTTCTGATTGCTGCCTTCCTGATTTTTTGAGAATTTCACCTCTGTAGGCTGGCATAAAATTTACAGATAATTTATAATTTATTTCAGTGCTTTGTGTACAATTTTCAAACCTGCTAGTGCTGATCTAGCTCTGTTCCCACTGAAGTTACAGTGAAGTTTACTATTTTCGTCAACAAGTAGGTGATTAATTAACAGCTTTCAAATCCCACCCTATCTACACTGACAGTCAGACTACTCTGTTCTCTTTGCAATATGAGCCATTTCTGTGCAATCTCAGGTATTAACCTTAATTTTAGTTTTTCAAAAACTAAAAGGCATTAACATTATAAATATTTTTTAAAAATCAGTGAATAGCTATCTAGAAATATATATGTATCTGTTTTTTGAAGTTTTACTGGCCTTTGCTTTTCAAAAGGCCCATAATATAAACTGTAATTAAGTGAAATATGGTTGTCATCAGAAAATACAATAAAACTGAAGTCATAGACAGAGATCAGAAAAGAAACAAGTTCTACCTAAGAAAACAGATTTTTGTCAGTACTAGAACTGCTAAAGTTTGGCCTGAAACAGAAATTTATTTCTTCTTAAAGATACTAATTTTATCCTTTTTTACAGAATAGCACAGTAGCATAATGTTGGGTCACTTTAAACATTTCTGTCAGGGGTGGAGACTTTTTTATTATGAAAGTTTTAATCCTGCAGAAACTAATGCTTAGTGGCAGCTCCAAGGATGATGACATATCACAAATAATTCTATTGCACAGCAATGTGACAAACTAAGTCATCCCAAAGATCCACATGCACAAGTTTTTAAGATCTTTTCTGTATAGAAAAAGTGTCCCCACTCATTATTTTGTATGCATTTGCATGATTGATTTGAGAAACATTAAAAAGGACATGGTGGGAGGAAACAGCTAAAATGTCATCCATAAAAATGGAAAACTTAGTATTAAACATAGGTGATGGAAATGTAGTGGTTTGGATAAAACAAGGCTATATAATTCAAAAAGTATGTAACTCGATTCATATTTACATTAGGTCTGTTGGGTCCAGGTGGTACTGCATTCATTAAAGTGTACATGTTGTCTCCAGAGTTGGTTGAATCTGTAATAAGAGATTATTTTAAGTGCTAATATATATCTTTCAATAAAGCTACTCACCTAAGACAGTTCTTGCCATTCTATTCATATTATTTCTGTGCCTGAATCACTGATACACAGTGGCAATATAAAGGAAGACTTCATTCTTTTTCTATCTATTTCTACCACACAACACAGCTATGAAAAGAAATAATTGCAGTGGTCCCTGAGTGACTATTTCTATACTCTAGTTCTATGTATGAATGTTAAAAGGTTTATAAATCACCAAGTATATGTATGTAACTATTTAATTTCATAAACCTTTTTTCCTGGAGTTCCAAATTATTTCACTTGTCTTCAATATTCTCTATAAGATAAAACAGGAGTTTCTTATCAATACTTTCTGTAATTTGTTTTCTATCTGTAATAAATGATAAATAGCTTCTCATTATACAGACTTCAAGTTAGTATAGCAAATAGAATTTTTTATTCTCATCCATGTCAGTCTGTTAGATTTTGGACATATCTAGAGCATTGTGCACACTGAGTGTATATCTAGGCATACTCAGTAAAGCATTATGCAAAGATCCTCACTAAGAACAGCTTTAACTGATGTAACTTCATGGTACAGTGTGGTGCAATGCTTCAAAATAAACCTGAGTCCAAAAATAATAAAACCATGCTGGCACAGTGTAGTGCCTAAGCTATTAATTCTGCCAAGAGTTCCACTGGGCACTGCTGTTGACACAGCTATATTGCCTCTCAGTCCTTGCCCTCCAGTCAGTGTACATGAGCTTTCAGGAGCAGCACCTCCAGAGTGAAAAGCAAGATGTAGTGAACAAGACATACAGAAGTTGTCTGGCTGAAATTAAGAAACCAGTAACTGAGAGAACAACTAGTAGATACAAATTATTTATTCTCATCTCCAACTTATCTGCTAACACATACAATCCTAAACCCCTTCATCAATATTTCTAAAAAAGAGAAGGGAAAAACACAGCAGATAGTAGACAAATTAGCAAAAACCTTTCTGGAGTGAACTTGACAAGAGATGGGCCATGTAATGAAAAAGCTTACTGAGAGGAGAATGACCTAAGAAAAGTTTAAATACATCCCTAAGCTGACAGCATAACTTAAAAATATATTGGTAATTCTGGAAAATCAGTACGTCCACCATATGTGCAAAAAGAATAAAGAATAACTAAGTACTCTGTACCTAGTTCCTCCAAAAGACCATTCCATCTCTTTGAACCAGAGTTTTGAACTCAAGCACACACAAAAGTCAATTCTGAGCTGTAAATCTTTTTCCAAGACAAGGCGATGGTGGGCTTTTGAGTCTGAAGTAGTGGAAGCGAGAAAGCCTGTATCTGACTGAAATGTGTTGGAACTGGGAACGTGGCCTGACCTCATGCAAGAATATGTTTGTACATGTGCAGTTAAAATCAAGTCTTTGTCTATTCTTTAACCTTTCTGATGCAGCTTTTTAGGTATTAATCAACCTTTGTGAGTAAGTAATTCCATTACATACAGCCCACTATGTATCACTACGACATTAAATATGCTGTTTGAAAAAGAGGGGAAACTCAAGCTTTTAACCTAAAGTTATCAAAGTACCTTTAGCACATAACAAATTATTTTAATGTTCGATGAGGTAGACAACAAGTTCTTCAACCACCAGATCCTTCTGAAACATACATTCCTGCCTCTCCCCATGTTGTGCTGCCTCATGTAGAAATACATACGGGGTGGCTGGGCCACGGGAACACTCGGAACTGTTTTTTCTCAGAGGCAAGTCAGTACATTTTCAAAATTCTCAGGTAGCCAGTTCCCAAGTGTTTCCATATTTTGGAAAATAGAGTCTTAAAACATCTTGGAGTTTCCTTAATTGAAAATAGGGGCAATTCCTCAACAGAAGCTTTATGTGAAATGAACTTGGACAGCCTAACAGGTGCTATAACTGCAGGGCTGACTATATTCAAATGTGCAGGCTGTCTTTAAGTTTTATGTTAAAAGAAATTCTAACCTTTAAATACCAGTGTGCAATAACTATCTTTTTCACTAATTATATGAACAAGGAAGCCCTATTCTTTATCTCAGGTTGCATTTTAAAGCCCTGGGATTGTAGTTAATGAAAGTATTATACTGGTGCAAGAAGTTTTCATAGCAAATAAGAAAATTCCCTATCCTCTTGTGCTGCAGAGGACAGCAAGAACATGTCAGACATAAGGCCTGAGGATGCTATAACCTCACTGAGGTGAATAGGTCCGTCTTGAAAGTGAGTTGCAAAGACAGATTTTGGCTAAAAGGAGTCTGAGTAGCTCCTGAATACTGTGTTACACAAGACATATTTGTTTCATCTTGGCAGGCTTCTGATATCGTCCATGGGGGAGGACAGCATCTTCCACATCTTGCAGTTCTTTCTTCATATCAGAATCTTTGCAGAACATCAGTGTAGTGAAATACATACATCTAGCTAACCATCTTTAAGCCTTGAGAAGCTAGCTGGCTGTCCAGAGTCTTCCCATCCTCTTTGGTTCTTCAAACCTTAGTCATAATGTGGACAATCTTTTGTGACCAGGTAGTCAAAATTGCAAGATACAAACCATTTACCTTGGGGAAACAATGGGACAGTGAAGTTCTGGGAACAGATCACTGCTAGGACACAACAGTGGCTCCTCTGGGACCTTACTCCTTCACTGTAGGACAGAGGAGGGCAATCTGTCCAGCGTGACCCTGCTGTCAGTCAGCTGAAATAGCCATGGGATGTAGCCATGCCTTTGAGTCACACATCGCCCAAGAACCACATTTGGTCAGGTCTATCCCACAGGATACTGTGTGGGTTTTTCACCAGATTCAGAAATCTGCTGATTTCCAACTTGGCAGAATCATTCCAAAGAACATTAGCAAAAACTAACAAAGATTGTGTCTTTTGTGTTTTTTTTTTTCCTTGCTACTGCTGAAATCATGCAATAAAAGATCACTCAAAAGTCAGAGAAATTAATTGTTTTGAACTGCATGGATACAATGATTTGTGTCTGCAACATAGCAGGGATAGAAAAACAGTGAAAGAGCAGGAAAAAAGCTGATACAGAAAGTACAAAGCTAATAATTTCTCATTAACTGATTCATTATGAAAATCAAAGCCTGAAAAAATAATGTACTTCCTAAAATCTTTTCTAATTTTCCTTTATTATTTCTGAGAATATTTCAATACCTGCTGGACTAGGCATGATAGGTGTTCCTGGTGGCCCTCCACCACCTGGGGGACCCTAGAGAGTATAGAAAATGTCAGTTAGCAAGAGAGGAAAAAACACCACAGAAAATACGAACACGGTAGAAATGAAAACAAAGTGGCATGAATGTCCTGAGTCTGATAAAACATACACATTTTCTGATAAATTAGCAAAACAACTCGTAACAGATTAAGACAATGTATTTGCTCAGCAAGCTCTGTCATAGACTTATGTATACTGACCCAAGAATATTCATTAGTCAGTAAGTATGCATCATGCTGTAAGTCAGACAAAAGAAATATTTGGACTAGGGCTTGAGACTATTATATTTAATAACCTCAACTGACTTTTGTTACCACTGTTTTTTAACCAGCATTTATGTTTTGTTGTACTTGGCACAACGGTAGCCGATGTTTGCTAAGCACAAAGTGCATAGTCTTATGGGAAGAGAAGAGGCTAGTCACCGTAAGAAAGGTTTTGCTTTGAGGCATACTTGGTGTCTCCATGTCCCAGACAATTTAATTCAGTTTGTATAATATTCTGCATTTTTAAAAATAACATCTGTATGCACAATTCCTTCTCAAATTAATGACAAATGGATTGAAAAAAAAAAGTCAATATAATGCTGGCTGTATAAATTTGGGTACAGTCATGTGACTTGCCAAGACTGCTAAATCACAGATTAAAAACAAAACAAAACAAAACAAAACAAATAAACAAAAAAAACCACAAAGGAGTATTATTTTCCTAGTTTCAGGCATTCTGTGTTACAAATCTGTTTATGCATAAACACTGTACACAGATGGCTCTGGTTGTTAAACAAGCTTATTAAGGTTCTTTAAAAATGTCTCCAGTATTTTTACTCTGAATGTCAGAGCAAACTATTAGTTTAGTAAGAATAGAATCATAACTTCTTGCTTTCTATGTTTGCAGATCCACTAATACTTTTAAGTAACATGAAAAACTACCAAATCAGTTTGATAAAAATGTCTAGGCCAAAAACCATCAGTAAGCCAATAAATACAAACTCCCCCTCCTTCCCATATTAAAAAATACACAGATTGGTAACAACAGGTGATTATTCCCATTGCTACATGACTGTTATTATATTTTATCCCTTTTGTTGTATTTTAAAATAGCAGGCATACTGCTCTAAACAGTAGCAGTTTTTTTTTTCAGCGGTACTGAAGATAAAGGTTTGGTTATTCCTGTCTGCTTACAAGGATTTTACTGGTATTTGTTATAATTCACTAAGATATTTTGGAAGAAGACAGACAAGTTTTGGATTTAAAACAAAAGATACTGTTTACTGTAAATAGTGATTTACTAAAAATAACATTTCTTACAAAACATGCAGCAATAATACTCTAGCATACACTATTTTCAGAAAATCAAAGTCTGTAATGTAGCAGCCTTCTGATTGATACCACTCCTCCCCAGATTTGTTCAAGCAAAATACTTAACACTTCAAAGGTAAGCATCTCTTCTCGCCAGTAAGCGATTAACTCACAGTTAATTGTAAATGAAACAGAAATATTTCACCCAGAAGCAGCAGCATTCTTGCAGTCAGTCAACATATGTACACCTCTCTGCCCTTACATGTAACACCACCTACTAGTTCTTTATCTTGTGCTCTCCCATTTTTTGTGAACTAAGAAAGGTCACTGAGAATTTTTCATAAAGCATGCTAGAAAAATGGCTTGCTCCACCATAAAATACACAGATCAGCTTACAAAAATCAAGGCATAATCACAACTTAACTTCATACTTCCAGTAGCTACAAAGCTTTTTCCCTCTGAATTACAATTGAATCAGTAACAGCAGTGTCAGAACTGGGCTTGCCAAAAGTGTCTGAAAGGTTTATTCAGCCATCAGCAACAAAAATCCCCCGTTTCTTTTGTAGAGCTACAGACTCGAACAGCTACAGAATTCGAAGGGACCTTTGGATCAATTATCTGACTATCTGGCTAGCACAGTCTGTGACTCTTCGTCCATGTACTTGTGCACTAAGCTCCCTAACTTGATATTTTTAGGTTTATATATATTTTTCAGCATGATATAAAGAAACCACTAACTGGTCATTTATTAGAAAAGTTACTTATCTTCACTATTACTACTAGCATCTAATTTAAAATTTGTGTTTACTCTCATTGTTTGTATATCTTCCCATCTTAGAAAGCCTACTTGTACCAAGTATTTCCTCCCTGAGAATGTATTTGTATATAATGAAATTATTTCTCAAAAAACTGTCTGATAAAATAATCAGAATAAATGTCCAAAACCACTTCACTCCACAACATGAACCCCTTTGCTAAAAAGATGCCTTGAGAGCTCTCCAGCCCATACCAGCCCCTAGATGCTTGCTCCTGGGTCTTGCTCTTGAAAGCTCCTTCCCCTCGGTCTTGCTTATTTGGTTGTCTGTTTGGCCGGCCCTCACGTGTTCCATTTTCTAAAGCTCAGAGGGCCTCTCTGAAGCAAGGCCACTTCTCTCAGTGTGAGGCAAGACATGCACAGTCCAAGCACTCATGCTGGCAAAGGACTTGGCCCACCTCAACTGCTCCAACGCTGCCCTCTGTGAGAGGCAGCCTCAGCTCTGCATGGAGCTCCACAGGTGAGTGAGTGCCCCTTAATCTGTTTTGGGCCAACCACACCGATTTAGCAAAGACCTGTTTTTTTTTTTTAAATGATTACATCAACTTGCATTGTTTTGAATGAAGAGGGTCACTCATCCAAGGAACTTCAGTGGCAGATCTGAAGGAGTAGCAAACTTCAGAAGAGTGGGGACAAAGAATCAGGCAGCAACCTTTCCCATTGGAACCGCTGGAGTTCACAGAGCACATCTGCTCAGAGGCTCAGGATTTTTTCCAGTACTTCAGACTTTTCTGTGTCTCTTTCTTGCATCTTTGCAAATATTTTAGTTTTCCTTCAATGTTGCATATTAGATGTTTCAATGAATTCAATGTTGCACATTCCAGCTTTGGTCTCATCATTGTCAGTGAATGAAGCAAAATCAACTTTTTACTCTTATTCCTCCCCTTCTCTCTGTGCGTTGAAATGTGGCGATGTCCTTTTGTGTCAAAGTAATTTATCCCAGCTAACCTTTGGCTTGACGTGAGTACACCAACAGAGTCCTATAGTACCTCATGCATTTTACTTAGTTTTGCTCCTTTAAAATTAATTTCTATAGTAAGTCCTTTTCTAATTTTTCAGGACTTCATACCTTTCCAAAACTAGAATACGAAGTCCAATGTTCCATATTAAAAATCTGCAACAGTAACTGATCACTAATACCTAGGGCAAAACTAGCAAAAACACTCTTCCCAACAGAGAGAACTTTCTGAAGATCTTCATTAGAAGAACCTGTTTGGAGATCAGCAGATTTAGATTGTTCCCACTACAGGTGTGGCAAATGAACCCTAGAATTATGGACACTTAACAGGAACTTAACCTTTTTAGCAGCTAATTGTTTAAATAAAAGACAAAAGAAATATCTTTTATCTAAACAAAACAAGCTCATCCTTGAACTCGTCCTTCAGCATTTGCTATGCAGGATCATCATTCTCATGAAGAAATTAAGAGAAACCTATAACTAGCACAAACAGATTAAAAAAAAAATACACTTCTATATTGTCCTCATGGTGAAAGACTTGCTATTTCCATCTTATAAAATAGCTTCACATTTTATGTTGACTTAAGCCAATACGCAGCAGTTGTCTAACCTTCAGATGATAAAACATGAAAAATCAAAAGAGAAGTCTACGGAAGCCTTACTGGCCAACAAAGATTGGAATCCAACGGACTTGCAAACAAGAATGACATATGACAAATGGCTTCAGAAGGGAGATAACATTCTCTGCCCCTTACACTCTGACTTCAGTACTGAACGTGACAAAAATATATGAAGCACTATGACTTACAAGAGTACATTAGAACTACAAATATTCCAAGTTCAACAATAACAATAACAATAAAAAGCGTAAACAAAAAGCATAAACAAAGCTAATCTCTCGAGAAATGGACAGAAAACAGCAGTACATACTCCAACAAAGACTTTCGTTGTTAGGTAAAATGTTTTTGTGGAATTCCAGAGAGACAATTGGCATTTTTTGGTCTTTTGAATGACTGTCCGATGCTGGACACTTACAAAGTTTTAACTATTTCATTCTAAAGTATAGACTAGGAAAAAGCCAAAAGACCGACTAATCCGTGATAAATTAAGACAATGTCTGTGAAATAAAGACATAACAGACCATGGAGAAAAAAGATTTTTCAAGTCTCCAGAAGGTAATTATAAGAGTAAAAATTTACCTAAAATGTTAGCTATTAGGACCCATTTATATATCCTCGGGGAGACAAAAGCTTGTTCTAATTCTTCAAATGATTTTTTTCCCAGAGAAGTACAGAAACGCATACACAATACTGTGTTTCCAAGAAAGCTGTTGGTTTTTTTGTTTGTTTGTTTGTTCATTACTTATTATTCAAGACAATATATTGTATTGGTTATTATAAACGTATGTTGAAATAAAACAGCCCTCAGGGCAATTTTGACCAGACTGATAATGATTCTAGCAATAAACATCAACATATGCACCATAGATGGTAGACAAAATACTAAGTGCAGATCAGCTGTTCAGTTCTCAACCAATACACAAGGGTTCTTCTTAACATCTGGACTACCATTTCTTTGCCTAAATAAAATGTAGCATCTATTCTAATAAGCAAACACATACAAGTGTACTTACTACATAGTTTCCAGGAGATGCTGAAGAATAAGGTATCTGAAACATCAACAGAAACAAAACCATAATTTCTTTTGCAGTGAGATGGAGTCCAAATCTACATTTATGTACAGTTGTAGCTTAATGTGCATTTGTTTAATTTATTTCAAATATATTGTTAAAGATGATGGAAACATACTATTGTCGTCAAATACAAACCCCTTTTCTTTTCAACAACTTGTCATTATAAGTATGCTTAAGTCTAAAATTTGCAATTTAGACATAAACTGAATTTAACACCAAATACTTAACAATATTTCTATTTAAGAATACTGTGCTCTGGTAGCCACTCTAATGAAGTCAATATAAATAACATAATTCATACATTAAAATGTATGCAGGCTGAGGTCTGGTATCTGTTCCTATTCTTTTGTAATTAGTAAGGCATGCATTTTGAACAACAAACATCACTCTTAAGATACCAAATTATAAATTCCAGTACCAATTTCATTCCTTGTGTCTATTACAAAATTTTATTATTATTGTGGGAGGCAGAATAAGCTCTGTAAAGATCTGCAAGCTAGAGTGAAAGGCTAAGCTGTAAGATTATTAATGTAATATGCTTTATAAGGTGGAAACTTAAGGAGCACATACGTGCATGTAAGTCAATGGGATTGTAGTATCATCCTGTACATGGACTGAATTTGTATGTTCTCACATACACTTAATCTTGATTAGTATCTGGACCATAAAAGGAAAGCAAACCTTGTTTCTTTCACCCTAGACGATACCGATTTTATTTCTTTGCATTACTCTTTCTTTTTTTTCTTTTCTTTCCTTCTTTTATTTTTATTTTTTTTTTATTTAAAGAACAGTGTTCTAATTTCATGTCAAATTCAATTATTGTATTTGTTACAAAGGACATTGGGAGAAATTGAATTGCCTATGAATAACCCAGTTTTATTCTTTATGCAACAGTCTTTTCAATGATTCTCTCTAAAGAAACACAGAGCACAGCTGTTATAGAAGGATGGGGTAAGAAGTAACTGAATTGACCAAATGCAAAATTATTTTGTAGAATAAGCATCTTAAATGTTTGTAGATAACTTATCAGCCAATTCATTTTCACATGTATCTATTACTAGACTTCTCAATAATTTTGTAGAGCAAGAATATTTCAACTGTCAGTTAAAAAATATCCTAACAACCATCTTATTTCAGTACACACAAAAGAAAACTGAGAAAGAGTTTCAGCTCTTTTTTTCCTAATTGTCATTCAGTATAATTAAAAATTCAAAATTGAGAACAGAAAGAACCAGTCTAGTCTGTTAAATCAGACCTACCTTATCCTGCTGCAAAGTGCTAAAAAGGGAGACATTTTTACACTAGTGATATATGACCAATGAATGAAAATTGAAACTTTACCTTTGTATTTTCTGAAGAAATACCAGGTACCGTTTTTCACATGGGATACCTTACCGACCAACTCTTCCTTCAAGCTGCTATTAGACTACCTCATTTTTTATTTGTTCCAACAAAATTCAATAAAGTGCACTGCTTGTTACAAAAAGCATATTAAAATGGTTATGTCTACAATTCCACCTTCCCTAGTTAACAGGAGCAAATGTGCTTTTATTATATGAAATATGTGAGCACACATTAAGCTGATCTTCCCACGTTGTCATTTCTGTAGAGCTTGCAAGACAGACAGTTTTGTCCTAACTCTTCCTACTTGCACTGAAGGAAGCTAGAAGGTATAGAAGGTATTTTAAATATCCCCCAGGGTAGCCTTTGTGTTAGGGAAGGTCTGTAACTTATGTGGAGATGCAGTGTGGCTGCATGATTATGAATAGAGCTGGATATTTGCAGGTCAGTGAGTTCTCTGTTAAGACATGCTCCTCACTGTTCCTACTCTGCATTAGGATTAGTGGAGGTCAAAAACAAAAACCATGCAGTATTTTTGTTTGTTGAATGGATTTTTTTTCCTGGTATGTTGATGAGAAATAATTCTCTGAATATAAGATGATCTTAGTATGTTTAAATATTTACTTACAGAATTGGCATTGGTTGGGTTTGGCCAAGGTCTACCACCCCCAGGGCCCCTGTAAGAGAAGACAAAAGATGAGATACAGAACAATCCCCGGGCTTCTGACCTGTTCTAAGGAAGCAAATGTTTCAAAGCAGTCTGTTTCCAGAGCAAGCTAAGAGATGGCTTTTTTCAAATGACATTAAAGAGTGATTATCAGCGATAACTGCACCAAGCTACAGTGCTACAGAAAAGTTCCCATTGTTGCACTACTTTCTTCGCTTAATCAGTATATGAGCTGATGAAAGGTGATTTGTTTATGATAACAGCCCTGCCATTTACCTTGCAGACATCTCATGTCCTAACTCATTCTGTGTGCGTGTGTGCTTTTCAGGACACCACTGCCAGAACAAGCCCTTTGCCAGCAAATACCCTGCCAGTGGCCAGCCTGGAAGCAGCCAAGCTCTGCATTGGTTCCAGGCACCAACAAATTTAGGGAGCATCAGACATCCCCCTTTCATATCCTCAATGGAATGATTGGAAAAACATTGCAAATTTGTGTCTCTTGAAATGTCTTCCTAGTGTTTGGGGAGAGTTTAACTCTGTTTACAACATTTTAGTGTGCTACAAAAGTCTTTAAAAGAGTGAAATACATGTTCCAAAATTCTTTGAGTTCTCAGGAAGAGTGTTTTTCTTTCCACTTTATTAACATTTTTATAATATTTGGAGGAAGTATCACATGTTCCACAAAAAATCTCATTATAGTACAGACCAAAGCAGAAATTTACAAAAATATAGGTTTAATTTCAGTCATGAAACTGTATTCTTGCTTAAGTAATGAAGTACCTTCCTGAAGAATTGTGGATGCATGCATGTATTGAGTATGGGTCTAGAATGCTGCAAGTATAGCAAGGTCTCATTTGTGGAAAGAGTGCTTTCCTTACAAACATTTTGGTAACAATTATTCTTTAGAAAAACAAGCCACAAAAAATATGTTGCTCTAATATGTGTCTGAGAAGCACAACAATAGGGTGTATATATATATATATTTAATATATTTGTTTATAAAAAATTGAAAGCATGACACTTTAAGCCTACATTTTAAACACATCTAGATAGGTATATAAAAATAGATGCCTACTTGATGAAGGATATGTTATCTCCAGAGAAGTCCCAGAAACATGAAATTTATCATAAACCAGGCAAAATGGAAATTTCAGACTTCTCAGACATTCTTGTTATGCTTGGCTCAAACAGTGTATTTATGATTAAGTAGCAGTTTCCTAGCAGGAGGGACAAGAGTGCAACAGGCCAAAGAAGTCTTTGATAAAGCTTGCTCGGACTAAATATCAGACGGATGCTAACAGCAGAATAGAATGGGGAAAGGAAAAAGGAAAAACTCTCCAGACAGAGCACCTATTTTTTTCTCACAGCTCTGGCTGTTCTTTTGAGTTTCTCGTTCTTAGCTGAGATCAGAAATATGGTTTGGTGGTTAGATGTTGTCTTGATGGTACTAGGCAGTCTTGAGGGAACTAAACTATATGGGAAGTAAAATCTCCATGTTTTATAGTCATAAGATGTGAATAACCATAATTATTCCTGGTAGCATTACAAACTCCTAGTTATGTATAAATAAGACAAATTCATGTTTTGAGAGCCCTGTCAACTGAAAGGCTGAGCAGATGACAAAGCCTTTGCATTTAAAATGGCATTTTGGCCTCATTAGCTTTAGAAAAGGGACATTAGCCACAATAGCTTAGCAGACTTGGAAGAGTGATTTAAATACAGAGATAAAAGTAGATTTTATTAATGAGTTCAGGAAGTATTCTATTTTAAAGTTTTCTGAAAGTAAAACAATAAGTACATATTGTTGCCTGAGGGATATAATATTGAATCTCTCTTATTTTTTTATTGCATTGTTGGCGAAACCATTACAAAGAAATTATCTCAAACAATGAACTGAAATAAATCAAGTGAATCATTCCATTTTATGATGCTCATATTTATGGGAGGTTGGAAAACAGAAATGTAGGAGGGGGTCTTTTTGCTGAAACACTTCCCCACTAGAAGAGGAAGACATTTTTGAGTGCATTTTTCTCAGCTTCAGTGGTCCTTCCATGAAGGTTAAAAATCCATCGCCCTAGCAGCTCTCCACAGGTTACTTCATGCAGCACGTTTGCCGGAAGATACCTCCATGAAGGCTTTTAGCAATGGCCAGTGGCTGCCTTACTCTAGCTGGGAAAGGGACTCATGGCATCATGCAAGCAGTGCCTGGCACAAGTGGATTTTGCAGATGCAATACTCTGCAATTTCTCCTCTGCTAATAACATGGGAAATATTAGGTGATTTTTTTTCTTTTCTGTCACATGCTGTATGTGGTTTGTTGGATCCTCTTTTTCTGAGAAACCAGCAGTGTCTGTAACAACACTGGAAGTTGTTTTTCACCACAAAACCCAGCAACTGTTTGTGTGACATTAAATGACACAAAGATATCTACTGAAAAACATCATAAGGAAAATGGCCATGACTACACTGCAGATTACTGTGAAGCATGGAGAAATTAAAAAGCTGACTCAGATACATTACTGGGTTAGCCACAGCAACATGGAAATTTAGGTGGGTTTTATGAGAAGACTGGGAAACAAATTCCTCTCAACATCACGGTACCTCTGGCGAGCATGCACGTTTTTTTAGAGCTAAGCTCACATAATGCCTGGGTTATCCTGCAGGCTGCACTGCTGCTGTTTCCAGTGAGGAAACTCACCTTTCATCTAAAAAGCTGTCAGAATTTGCAAATTTACTGGAAGTCATGGACAGCTCTAAGTATAGACTCAAAAAACTCTAGCAGATTGCTTGAAAGCCATATGGTTGATATAGAGCATAATGTTGTTAGCTTATAAAACACATGAAAAAGCTACCTGCAATTTTTTTCCAACTCAATGCACACTATTTTTTTTTAATAAAAATATTTATTTTGGAAGTATCAATAGTCATAAAAGATTATTATGATTGCTCTGCTTCTAAAGTATGAGTAATTTACAAAATATCTACCACTACGACTAATTGCAAATGCAATCTGTCCTTAAGGTTAATCCTGTACCCTTGACTACAGTACTTGGAAAAAGAAGTCCAGCATTTCAGTTTCCTAATGGACAAATATATTCCATCAGAAATTAAACCTCTAGATACAAGTTTGTGAACTGCAGTTAAAAAAATAAAATCACATCTTTTTCCTTTCAGGCATGACTGAGATATTCTTAGTGCTTGATACAGCACCACTGCAGGCCATTAAAAAGTGCCTGAGAAACGCAACAATGCTCCCTGAAATTTGCCGTTTTGTTCCTAAAGAGGCCAGCTTACCATGAAGAAATAATATCTTACTAAAAATGGCTACACCAAATTTCAGCTTAAAATCCTATAGGTAAAATAAAGTTATTTTTTAAAAGATATAGCATATGTATCTGCTGTTTAAAGCAGTAATCTGATATGCATTACCTGTGATGGAGCAAGGAATTATTTATCAATACTACATTTGTGGAGTATATGTTCATGAACTGAAATACTGTCTATGAGCTCTCAGGCTAGTTGCTACAATTTTTAACAATAAAGAACAGTTTCTCATCCAGAAAAATGTAAAATTGTATTTGGCTGATATTCTGCTCTTCTGCCAGAACAGCTTCCTTTGAAGCTTTCCCAGGAGAAAAAGCTGGATTTTAAAATGGCATCTGCTTTTTGTAGAGTACATGCTTTTATATTTTAACATTGCCAGAAAGCCAAAAACATTGAATACAACAGTGCAAAATCTTAA
This sequence comes from Anser cygnoides, assembly GCF_040182565.1. NCBI lineage: Eukaryota > Metazoa > Chordata > Aves > Anseriformes > Anatidae > Anser > Anser cygnoides. Next base: position 8,177,166 of record NC_089912.1, on the reverse strand, counting down.
TGTATGATATATGGCTATGTGAAGACAAACATAAGTTAACATAAGGCAATCATTTTATGTATAGTTATCTTCTTTTCCTAGAAATGTAAGTACGCTAAATGATGTACAGCTTTCTCAGAGCTGTGCATTAGGTGAGTTGTAAGGGGTAATACAGAGAATGAGCTGAATGCACATGGGTGCATCTGTTGCTACTGCCCACAGGTCATTTGCAGATGCGCTCTGCGCTGATTCTGTATGCAGAACAGGCCAGAAGACGAGTCTTTACTATGGCTGCAGGGTAACAACAAGCCTGACAGCAGAAACTTTACAAGGAATGAATGTGATGTCCAGAAATAAAATTAAAGGAAGCCTGTTCCACATCAACACATTTGTTCTTCTTTGGATTAGTGTATGTCACTCCATTTGACAGAAGAAAAATAAATGTTTGATTTCATTAAAAAAAAAAATATCATGTAAGCAAGGCATGCAATAATCTAACTCCAAAGGTCTGTGTTTCAGCATGTAGCACAGGTCAGCATATGCTATAGCATAATACTGCAGGATGAGCACTTTGGACTCCCTTATGCCTCCAGCACGCACTGTAATATGCCAAGGGGCAGCAGGAAGTCTTTTCAAAACCAAGCAACTGTACTCCAGCTGAGCTGGAGGAAAGATGAGGTTTGTAAAAAATGTACAGAAGTGCAGCACATGCCTGATGAGACAAGGAGACTGCTACGGTTACCTGCTTCCTAACTGCTGTTCTACCTGGCGTTCTTCTCAGAAGACCAAACACTCTATCAAAGCTCATGAATTCCCTAAGCAAAGGTCTCCAGTTCATGGCATCCCCTTTAACATACAAGTTCAAAGGAAAATGTGCTTTTCTGTCACTGATTTAAAAGAACACCATCCATGGATGCTTACTGACTCAACATAAGATGAAACCTGCTTATTAAATGCTGCAATAGGGAAAATGTTAGTATTTCAACCCATAACCATCTTCTTTCTTTATGGCAAACAAGGAGTTCTTTTTGTCAGAAAACATGTTTGTTTGTTCTTTTTATGTGAAGAATAAACACGTTCTTCCTATCTCTCATTTATGTGGATAAGTATCCTCAAAATACCTTATCTATCCTCAGTTTTAATTCCAGAACATTTTATTTTAGGAAGCTACATTTTCTTTTCTTAAAACTAAATCTCCTCTTGGGGACAATCTGTGTAGTGCTTATATTATACTCACACTGAATTTCAATATCTTAATATTTTTTCTACATCAGTTTTATTTAAAAGAAGAAATGCCTACCCTTGGGAAGGTTCCTAAAATTGTCTGGAGTCCAATATATGATGCATATGATAGAGTTATGCCAAACTTTAGATTTTATTTGCTTCAAAAAATCAAAGTCTGTCCAGAAATCAGAAGAAATGAAGGACATGCCAGATTAGATTTTTTTTAATGGTGTTATTTATCTCAATACTTCATTTTCGGGTAATAACCTCTGGTCTGTGTTACACTAACAGTAATTATAGCAGCCCCTTAAAATTTCAGAATCTCTTATGAGAGAAATCTATATAATACAAGGATTTTTTATTTTTATTTTTATTTATTTATTTTTTAAATAATTATAAAAACAACTCCAGACAAGCAAAGATTTATGGCAAGTGCAGAAGATTGCTCATCTTGAGTCAGTTGCTACACTAAAATCCATAGTTTAAATCTGGACTACTAGATTAGTCTAGATACAGTAATTTTATATCTAAACTTTTTCTATATGCCTAAAAAGGGGGGTTGTCTACCTGTGTAAATGGAATAATATGATCCAATAACTAAATGCATGTCTGGAATAAATCAATATAGCTTAACTGAACTCAGTTGATATCACTTTTTACTAGATGGTAATCCAGCCCCAGAAAAACTGGAAAACTTACACTCCTATCTGGAGTACCGTTCTATATGTTTAGAGTGGAAATAAACATAATCATGGAAATAAAGGCAGTAACAAAGAGAGAATCATCCACACTTTTTCATTCAAATATGTTTGTTTTTTTATGAAGAGCTCTAGACAATAGTTTTATTTTGCTAAAATTATGTTTCTTCATTTTGCAGAAAAGAACCATACCTGTACCATTCTTTATAAAAAAGTAAAGTAAAACCATGAATGATTATATTGTCACTTGTAAAAAAATGCATACATGGAAATATCAGTAACTGTACTGACAAAATATTCCCAGAATTTTAACTTTGACCTGTGAAAAAAAATCAGTGATTGTACAGAGTTGGAGGAACAGCAAAGGAGCCTCGAACAGATGCATGCAGAAGAAGGATGCTGCTGCAGGTTCACTTTTTTTCAGTTGCAGTTATTAGTCATCACAGCACATTACTTACCAAAACATGTTCTCCCTTGACTTATGTAACCCAAATGTTACTTCCACAATGAAATGATTTTCTAAATATTATAAGATTTTATTATTGTGCTTACATGTTCATTCCAGGCATCCCCGGGCCACCTAAAGCATTCAGTGGGGGTCTCATTGCACCTCCATAGTTCTGCAATGATAACCAAGGGTCAGACTACCACAAAACAAAAAAACAAAACCAAAGAGGAGGGGGAAAGAAAGGACAGCAGGTTAATGATATCCCTATGCAACTGCTGACTGGATAGGCCAATGTAATTCATTCTTTCAGGAGTTTCCATTGTTGACTTTAAAAAATAATACTGTTATCCCCAAGGAGAAAGAATTACATTTACTACTCAAACAGTAGGAATACACTATGAATACTTAAAATGTAAATCCTTGCAGGAGGAATTATTTACATGTATAGAGATCAAGTCAATGGCCAGAGGGACAGCTTTTATAACATATTCAACTTTTATAACAAGGAAGCTCATTCAAAATCAGAAACCTGGACTTAGGTTCTGAGATTTCTACATAATGGAATTTAAATAGAATTGTTTTATTAGATTTTCTTAGGGTATCAATAAATGCTTATTTGAAATTCCACCATATGATATCACTTTTATAACATACATCGTAATCATTACATTTCTCTTCTAATCAGTCAATTCTAATGTCCAGTGTGACTAATACAAAAATTACTTAATATGATAATGAATGTCATAGCATTGCCAACAAATGGATTGCCCATTGCCTATGAAATCAGAGTTTACGGTCTGATAACATTATGACAAAAGTTTAACTGTACTGTTTACATGAAAAACTATAACTACTTTAATTCAGATGAATACAAGCAGAACAGTCTATCTCAGCTCACAGTCTTAATGAACTCTGTATTCTGCATTCATTTTTCTTACTTTTTTTCTGTTTTTCTGATATCCCGAAGAAATGATTAACAGTATATTTTCTAAAATGAACATTGTTGACTTAAACATGTTAGCTGTGCATTTTGGAAAGCAAAGGGACAAGCCAATGATTTACTTAAAATATTTACATCATTGTTTCCAATAATAAAAATGAATACACTCTAATTGTTATCCTTTACGACTATACTATAAAATACAAAATCTATATGACTTAGGCTTATGGGTATTCTCTATAATGGTCCCATTCACAAAGCCATGTAAACATGGCATTATGAATACATGGGAGAAATCCTACAGAGGTATTCAAATTATTGATCTGGTGCCGTTTATAAGTAGAGTGATTACAGATAAACTAGTTATCTAGAACTGAAATGAAACTAGGAGAGGAAGTCCCATTGCTAACAACAGAAACCCAAAATATAAAATTTTCTTCATTGTTAAACAGTCCTGAAAGTGTACCATACAGAATTGGTTTGCAAGAACACATCCAGAGGTTGTAAATAGAGGTCCTCTTCCACAGCCAGAATTCTCTGATTCTATGATCCAACAGTGCCATCTGAAGCTAGTATTATCCATAGCTGCTGGACATAAATCACTACTCATTCATGAACTTTTGTGAGCAGCAGGCAGATTGATTGGTGTGCATGCTCAAGCAAAAGTCAGCTAGATTAAATCAAATCTCCTTTTTAACCTAAAGTTATCCTAGATGATTTTGCCTGAGCAACTCCTCTCTGTTGGAGAAGTAGGGCAGTAACTGGCCCTCTCTGTAGGGCAATAACTGGTGGGTAGTCAAAGCATTTGGGTGCAGTAACATCTTCAGTTGGCACTACTGGATCTGGAAGAGAACACAGGCCAACTATAACAAAACAGTAGTTCCAGATCTATTTTATTTAGTTTTCACATCTTGATATGGAGTGCTGAGCCATTCTCCCTATTTGGCCTGTCGGGTATCTCCCCTCCTTATTTTAGTTTAGGAATGATTAGTGTAGACCAGGGTTAAAGATCTTTATGGAATCCTGCACAACTGGAAGACTCCTAATCAAATGTACTTCTAACTCTAATTACTGCTAATTCTAATCAAATGTACTCTTTCATCCCAAAATAAGAGCACTTTCATTAAGGCTACTGATACACATGTTCTTTTAGCTGCAGCTATGCTCTCTGCCCTAATTTGTTCCTTGCAGATTTTACTTAAAGTCACCACCACCACTGTTTTTCTGGTAGTTTAGTTGTTCATAAAAGGGCTCCCTAACATCAGGTGGTCAAAATGAGACAGATTAGCCAAGACTTGTTTTTTAAATATTTAAGATAACCCAATTATGTTTGACTTGAATGCATTAGGAGGCACATGAGAAGCTCACCAGCAAGTATGAGGGACTGGGTGTAAGTAGCCCATCACAACGTGCAGGGAGTACCTTGTTCAGGTGGTGTACCTGTGGCTTGAAAAAACCTGAACCTAATTCTTTGGAGCTTTTCACACATTCAAGCATTTACAACAGTACTCAGCTTTCAGCTTCATGTTTTTTAGTTTGGAAAGGTGTGGAATCATAAAACACAAAATGCTGAGACAAGCATTTCTGTATCACTACATAAAGTGCTTCCCAAGTTTACTGCCTGTGCAGCCAGGTAGCAGAGCCTCACATTCTGGGCACACCTAGGTCAACTTTACAGCACTGTAGCAAGAGGACCTTAAAGTAGGTGTGAAAGATCCATCAAATTTTTTTTTAGAACTGCATTCTGAGAACATCCTAAAAGCAACACATAAAGATAGATGATAATCCATTATAGAAAAGTTTGAGTAGCAAGCTGAAATTTGTGTAGCTAAGTTACATTTTCCCCATTTTAAGAGGATATTTTGTAAAGAAAGAAAGATGAACTTTACAAAAATACTGGATTTTAAGAGATAGCAAAAATGAAAAAAATCATCCTTATAAGAACTGGCATGAGATTTGCCTGCTGTGTGACTAATGGTGCTGCATAAAGTATCAGCTCAATCTCATATGGCAGCACTGCAAAGCTTCTCTTTCTACCTCCAAAACGTAAGTTGTAAATAAACTTCAATGCTACAGAAAAAACAACAAATGTTTAATAACAGTTTGTTGGTCACACAGCAGACGTTGTGTTAAACTGAACAACTGGTTTCTACCAAGAAGGCACAAAAGTGTAAAGGCAGTTATGAACAGATTTGAAAGGCAATGCTATTTAATCATTTAAAATTCACTTTCTATTCCAAGGAACAAAGAATCCACTAGAGAGATTATCTAAAATGGAAAGCAAAAATGCAAAGTGTGGGCACAACAAGCACACTATAAACAAAATACTGGCAACACTGCTATAAAACACCACTACCTAAATTTTCTCTCACTGAGAGAGCTGACAAAATATAAAATAATATTTTGGTTCATGTTTCAGGTATATATCGGAATAAATTTATTTTCTACCTCAGTTTATTATTAAAATGCAACACTGACAAATATTCGCTAATATTGTTGCACTTTTGCGGAGAGTGCCAATATACAAACAAGTCAGCACCATGGAGAAGGCAGGTTCTTGCAATCCCTGATTGCCTCACTCCTTGAAATTAAAGCTGGAGGGATGTTTATGATTGATACAAGGCAAAAATAGCAGCATGAACTTCTAATTTTACATTAAAATCTCTCTGGCACTCACCAAAACTCTAGCTCAATAGGCGATGAAGAAAAAACTTTACAATTTTTTGTTGTTGTTACAGTTTGCCTAAGCTGGTAGCATTGTGAGATGAACTCTCCCCTCCTTAACAGCGTAATCAAACAGGATGGGAGGAAGAGGAAACACCTGCTCAATACCTGGGCTTCTTTGCAAACCCTAGCCTTTCATTACAAGATACACTAGCTGTAGGAAAAAACATAACTTTCCTGAAATAAGCAAGATAAGGGACTCCTTCTAATTTCATATCTGAATTAAAATTACTAATTCTTGAAATTTAGACTTTGTAAAGCTGCTATTAGAAATTAATTTTTAACAGAGATAAAATTTATTTTTAAATAGGTTTAGAAGAACAAGTTCTGGCACATTCTATCTTCAAGCTATGCAAAACCAGAGTAACACAGTATAATTATAGATCTCTCAATAAAAATTGATATTTATTTGTGGAAGGTACCTGTGGTCCTAGAGGAACCATTCCTCTTGGAGGAGTCATTCTCTGCATTGGCCCACCCATGTTTGGATGCCCTGCAAATAAAATTATGTAATTTTAAAAACCGTGCAAAATACAAGCATCTTCTAAACTTACTTTGATGAATCATTCTTTCCTAATTTACAAAAAGCTTAAAAAGCTGCAGTACGTTTGGAAACACAGGAAAAAAGATACAGGTTTAAGAAGATAGCACTTTCGTATTCTTCAAGTATTTCATTCACCTTGCTGCCGTGTTGGGTCCATCCCGCTAGGCAATAATGGCTGACTTCCTGGGACACCTCCGAGTGCCTGCAGGCATAGAAACTGTATTACAAGGAAATAATACACTAAAAATTACATTAAATAGAAAATACAGATGTTTTGGTTTTAATTCCCAGATGTTTCTTTGCGGTCAAGAGTCATGCATAAGAGTTAACATTCCTAAACGTCCTAATTAGATGTCCTAAATGTCCAACAACCCCAGCTATGGATTGCATAAACAAACTCTTGGACTTCCTTGAAATTATGTATAAATAATCTTCAAAATATAACCCCACTAATTTTGCCCTTTTTCTCCAATTATTTCTTTGCTTTAGCTTATCTATCATTTAACTTCAAATCATTGCCTGTTTCTTGGCTACAGGGCAATTTATCCTAAGTTTATATTCCTACAGCTTTCCCTTTTAACCATTATTTTAACATCTTCCCTTAAGAGGCCAGAATGTGGGCACCATGATGTCCTCTGAGAGCCAGACTTATCAGTGTGCCAGCCACACAGAGCACTCAAAGGGGTAAGGCAAAGCAGCACTGTGATGTGCAGGACATTTTATCATCTACTCTCCGCCTCCTTTGAAGGGTATCAGTGCTAAGGTAAGATTTTAATTCATCTACAGGAGAAAACAACAGTCACAGCACTTGCTCCTATAGCTTGCCTTCAAGCATGAAGTTACATTGAGTTGTTATTTCACTTCTGGTCCAAATCAAATGCATTATTTTTATGTCCCCACATTTTTACCTGCCTTCTGGGGTTTTTAGTCACTGATTTTGGTTTAAGGCTAATTTCTACAGTCTCTTACAGTCTAGTCGACTAGAATAATGTTTTTATAAATGATCTTTGCAGCTGACCCACAAAGTACTGTTTAAAATTTCAAAACAATAATATGTTCTCAGTAAAAGTGTGTCTGGAATGAGTAAATCCTGTATTATGAAAGTAATCTACTCGTGTAGCACAGGTAATTGCTTACTGAGGGAATGGATAAGTTACTGGTGACCTGGAAACACCGTAGTATTTTTGGATACATACAAAGGGGAACTTATCTGCAAATACCCTACGGTTTACTTCCACAAGAGCTGGGGACTTCAAAATTAAGATGTGCATTATTACATCACTTTAACACCAAGTCAAAAGGTATTCTACTGTAAGATTATGGAATAAACACAGTCTGAGACAACACCATTTAAATCTGAGTTTTACATTTACTTCAGTGGCTCAGAGTCAGGATGATGCGTAAGAACAACACATAAAACACACAGAGATGTGGCTACTCACACATAGTCAATACTATTGCAGGATTCGATCTTGCAGGGCACGATGGAGCCCTGGAGGCAGCCCTGGGACACTCAGTGTGGCACTCAGTATTTAGTAATGCTCCTTGCTGTGGAGCCCATGTCCAGCTTGGATACCCCTACACAGCACTGGATGAGCTGGGTGTGCCCTGCATCACACCTGCTTGCCCAAAATACAATCCCTACGGCTATGTGTTGAGGGATGGAGTTATAGTTAGGGTGGGAGTTTAACTCTGATGTTTACTTGCTTCCTTGTAACCAAAATGTCAGTGTTAAAGCTGCGTTACAGTAGTTCATTATTTCCACACGCTGTTCATCCATGCTATAACTCAAATAAGGGTAGTGTTGCTCAGAGCAGTAACTCACGAACGCAGCAGGATGCAAATGAATTGCAAGAGCTGCAATCCACAAACATTATGTTACATCTCTACACTGAAAATGTCGGAATGTGCAGACAAAAATGCTTCTGAAACTAAAGCTGGAGGTTGGCAGCAGTTTTACAGCATTTGCCACATCCAGCTTCTACCCGTCAGTATTTGCACAGCTCAGAAACACAGAAACAGAAACAAAAGAATAAGCGACACCCAAACTAGTGTACCTTTGGCTAAGATGAAAATGGCTTACTGAAAGGTGCAAAAATCAGGAAGATGCCTTGTACTGAATTACAGTACGCTGTAACAAACATTTAACTGGGCACTCTGAATGGATGGCATTGCACTTGTATTGTCCCCTGATGACTATTTCCACAATGTTAATTTTAAGTCACCCATTTCTCTCCTGACAAAGAAGCTATGCTACAGTTAACTTAACCTCCTCTCAAACATCATCACTAAGTGGAACATCTGAAGAAGTGTTGCAACCTGAAATGTCCATCTCACTGAAATCTGAAGTTCAACTTCCTGGCAATATTGTGCCAGTGCTCAAGCCAAGCACTCACTGTGACACACAGATATAAAAAACAGACAGGAACTAGAGGGGAATAGAATAGCCTCCTCATCGATAAGTCAAAGGCAGTCCTGGAAGACTAGGTTTCACAAGAAAGATATTACAGCCTTCCTATCAACCTTTCCCAATCTTGCAAATGACCCCGTTTTTCTTTCAGAGTTCCACTGATATTTTTCTGTCTGCTTATCACTAACATTTCAACTGCTGACATCCATTTTCTCCTCTTCTGTCTGCACTAAGAAGAACTTAAAATACAAATGCTATCTGTTTCCAGAACCATCTTTTCACAGATGGGCCAATAAAGGTCTCTGCCGACGAACAGCAGCTCATTACTCATTCTTGTTACACTAGCATGCATACCCTTTGGTGGAGATGAGAGAAAAGTGGGAATTTGATGCTTTTATAAAGTCCTCAGAGTGCCTGTAAGAGGCATAATGCACTTGGTAACTGATTCTCACTGATCATCCCCATGTTTACTGTGAAGTAAATATACTTTACGCATACCACAAAGAATAGGAGGGAGTGATGTATTTTATGTAGGATTAAGTAAAGCAATTCTCAGAGGTAACTGCATAATGTTGGTAGGAAAGTTTAGAGAACGTAACAGCTATGGAGATGCTTTGCCTTCATCTCAGCGGGCAGCAAAGCCTGGCCGAGGTTAATGCAGCTCTCTACAAGGCAACGACACTCTCCCTCTGTAGACAGGCTGAGAGCATGATAAATTTTGAGGTGTGTGCACTCATTCAGCACAGAAAAGTGAGCTTACAGTGGCACAGTGTGTCTACTAATGGTCAGACAAAATGGAGTGGAGAGGGACATTGAGACATGTGCCAGGGACATTGGTGGCCAATGGGACAATGCTCCTCGCTCCCAGCACTGCACCATGACTGGGACCACAAGTGTGCACCAGTGATAAATTCTTTCTTACCTGATTGGGTATTCTTAAAGGTGGTCTTGGACCTCCAGGGTACCGAGGGGACATGAAAGGCTACAAAAAAAAAAAAAAAAAAAAAGCTAAATAATTCAACTTAGCTTGTAAATACTACATTGAGTCGTTAGGTATATGGCCTGTGCCATGCTCAAACCTCAAACATCCAGCTTAAATACTTTCACAGAGCCTGCAGTAGATTATTCCATCTTTAGCACAGCTTAATAAATTTAGATATTCTTACTGAGTGCTTGTAGCAAGACACATTACTTAAAGTTCTGTTGCAGCTACTGTGAATGCAGAATATAAACAATTTAATGCATTAACTGTAAAGAATAATAAACTATTTAGCTCATGTTATCACACATCTAATCCTCTCACTACAGAAGGGGGAGAGGTAAGAACCCTGGAATACAAAAGCAAAATGTTCTTGAAAGACTCAAGAGCTAAGCACCAGCATAATAATTCACAAATAATTTCCCTTCAGTTTTTCATAATAATACAGTAAAGTATCATACAAGACTCAACCTGTGAGGGCACAGATTTCAAGTTTATGTCACTAATATCTAGAACTTCAGCGGTTTATATGAACCACATTGACTCAATGTATCCGCTCCTCCCATCCCTCCATACACAACTCCACACTCAGTACAACTTTTCCTCTACCAAAACCACATATGCACTAATCCTGTACTCTAAGCTTCTACTGGTTCTTGGCTTCTATACTACCTTGTAGCCCAGAAACAAGGGCAGTCCCTTAAACTAAGACCATAAATAAATGATATACAAATGGCACTACAAGCAAATACATTTAACATCTACTTATTCCATCTCAAAGTGTGACAGTAATCTAGAAATCTAAAAAGCAGGGAGATTAGCAGGAAGAAAGCACAAACATCTGACTAAACAGATGATGAAGAGGATCATTTTGGCAAGCAAACATACCTATAACTTCAGAAGAAAATGAAGAGCTAGAAGTATGCTTTGACTGTGAAAATAGGGACAAAAAAGACTGGTTCCTTCAAGAGCTGGAGAAAAAAAATCTTTCCATAAGATGTCCCCACAAAACTTTTACTAATATATTATCTTATTGTCTTCTATGCCTAAATTGTTAGGCACTGGGAAAGCAAAAATGATGTGCCACTGCCTATCATGAAACAAGAGCTTGTTCCTGTTTGTAACACTGCCTAGCAGTCATCAGAGAAAGGAGGGATATGAAAGAAAGGAGTTGCATGGCACATTCCAGGAGAAATCTCTTATGACAAATAACCTACTGCACAATCCCACTCTTAGGCTCTTGGAAAAGAAACAAATGCACGTAGACAGGAATAATATAGTCAGTTGTAGTTAAGGTCCATGAGCGGGTCACCGAAAGTCTGCGCTCAGTATCACCATTTCATGAATGACTGGCGTATTTGAGCTGTGTCAGCTGCACTGTGCTATAAAATACAATGCTAGTGATCATCAGTATAAGTAATGCATGTAATAATAATAGACATAACTAGCAGCATAATTATAATTGTTACTAATAATTAGCAACAGTATTTTCCACTGATCTGCGGAAGAAAAATCAACTGAACTTTTCACATGTCAGAATAAGATGAAAGTTGTAATAATCTTCTATATAAACATGTTTGAAATAGATAGTAGGAAGCAATTTAAAATACAGATGGTTTACAAATTGGAGAAGAAAAGTTAAATGACAATTGGGAAAAGATTACATTAATAAAAAGGGCATTTGAAATGTGCTATAGAAGATGGAGGCTTCTTCACGCCCTCTATTTGATGGTGAGATTCCATGATGAGAAAGAAACAGAAAAAAAACATTTGTGCATGTGGTGAAGGCTGTAAACATAAGGATCTTTGTAAAGCAGTAGAAGTGTGAGGCAATTAGAATTTCAACAATTTCCTTAAAGGTCAACCAATTGCATTCTATGGAGCGCAGCAGCTCTAGTTGAGTGCATTTGGCTCATTATATTCATCGAATGATACCTTATTTACAGTTTATTTACAGCTGTACACCTTGTAAAAGGGAAATCAGTAATGTCTTGCAAATCAACCATACTTCAATGTAGAATAGCACTACCAATATTAGTGCATAATGAGCGCATTATTCGCAGAACATCTTCTCTTTCACCTTTCAGATTTCCAGTCAAGTAGGATGGAAGCCTACTTGTCCCTTCATTTCCCAACAGGTTACCTTCATATTCATTTTGTACAAATATCTAAAAAATATTCTCTGTATAGGAAGCTAAACTTTACTAAAAGTGCTGAAACAGCAGTCGTACGAAGTCACAATTTTATTTTCACATTGTGACTCACATTGTCTCCAATGTGTGACAATTTGGGACCGGCACTGTTTAACATAACATCTTCGTCAGTGACATGGGCAGTGGGACCGAGTGCATCCTCAGCACGTTTGCCAATGACACCGAGCTGTGTGGTGCGGTCGACACACCAGAGGGAAGGGATGCCATCCAGAGGGACCTGGGCAGGCCTGAGAGGACTTTTGTCAGGGAGTGTAGTCCCTGTTATCCTATGAACAAGGAATAATGTTTTAAAACTAAAAAAGGGTAGATTTAGATTAGATATAAGGAAGAAATTATTCACTCAGAGGGTGGTGAGGCACTGGAACAGGTGATTCAGAGAAGCTGTGGATGCCCCATCCCTGGAGGTGTTCAAGGCCAGGCTGGATGGGGCCTTGGGCAACCTGGTCTGGTGGGTGGTGTCCCAGGGGGGTTGGAACTAGATGGTCTTTAAGGTCCCTTCTAACCCAAACCATTCTATGATTCTATGAATCATAATCCTTTTTTTTTTAGTTTGCTGCATCCCTGAGGTCAGTAGCTACTTCAGATAATTGAGTAGATTTGCATTTGTAGATTTGCATTGAGTAGATTTGTAAGGTCTCAAATCTATTTAATAACTATTTAATACAAACCTTACAGATTAAATATAAGATTCTTCTCTGAAATAATATAGTAAGTCCCCTTTTTTCTCGATGCACTGTTATGCAGGCATCAAATCAAACGTTTACTTGAGAGCCAGTGCATCTGTTCTTAAATGATTTGTTAGTTCATTGCATAATAATGACTAACTATAGGAGCCTCTTCAATATAACTCTATCTTAAAAGAAATTTTACTTACTGTAAATATATCTATACATTTCTCTTAAGTATATTTGTGGAAATGTTTAAACCTTCTCCCATTCTTTAAGCAACTGAAGTAGAAGAGCAATGAATGACTTAATTTCAGAGAGCTCTTGTAGTTCTTGATTATCCTTGGATATAAATACTGTACTTGAAGATGGTACTCTATGGGCAGGAAAATATATAAACAACTAACAAGCCCACGAGAAGTAATATTTCGGTGAGTATGTGTCAATAACGTGTTATATAGCATTGCAGAAAGTGGTGAGATACTCATCTTCAAAGACAATTCTAAAAAATTTTACTCTGTTTTGGATCAGCATTTAGTACCTAAGGTTACCACAAAAAATTCTACTACCAAAAGAAAAAAATAAATAGTTTAATTTTTGTGTTATTAACTTTCTCCCTTTCCATCATTATCATGTTTGCCCATAAAAAGCTCTACCAAGACACAACAGAAATTCTGTCAAATATTTTAATGAAAATATGTTAAATATGAACAACTTTTCATTACATTAGGAAAAATTTATTTTTTTCAAGTATGACACACACGAGGCATTAAGGCATTCTAAAAGACTAGAATTCAAGCAGCCGGCTTTTTTTTTTTGTCATATGTGGTGTTTCACTACATCCTTTGTAATTACGAATCAGTCTCTTAACTGGTTCTACTTCATTGTTGAGTGTTGCTTGAAATGACAGCAGTTTATGGAGGAACGATGCTAGCCTTCATTTCTGACAGTTAGCAGCATTCCTTCCTTGAATTCCCGCAACTCTTTCATCCCCTTCTGTTAGAGATATTGCAGCATATATATCCATATATATAAATAATGGGTTCAAAGTACATGCACTAAGTTAAAAAGAGTGACCATCAACTTTAAATTGGTGCATGTGATGCTTGATTTGTGAACACAAAAAATAAATTCTTTGTGTGCTGAAGACAGGCAGGCATTTCTGCCTGCTAACCCAGACTTGTGTCAACTCACAATTCAGCATCTTGATAGTCTAAAACCTTTTGCGGTCCTCTGTACTAAATTCACTGCAAGACAGACTCCTGATTTGTCACAAGAGTTCAGCAAAAGAGATTGGTTAGGAATCACATCAATGAATCAAACTCTTCCTTGCTTATCCCAGCTCACAAGGAGTAAGACGGCTGTCAACAATGCACAGATTACAAGGGGATTTCCTCCGTCTCTCTGGTAAAAAAGGATTATAGACACATGACTATTAAAAAATAAGAAAGGCAAAAATATAAATAATTAAATCCAAAGAATTATGATTTAATAATGCGATACCAACTTTTGCTGTCAGGTAGGAAGAAGACAGAGGGCCAAAAGACATATCTCCTAGAACCCTCTCTGTGCAGAAGGGTGCAGTAACATATATGTCATCTCATAGCCAGATCTTGCTTAGTATATGGGAAAGCTTCAGCAGTGTATCTGAATATATAAGCTCTCAAGAACCTGATCTGCCGAAGGAAAAATAATTTTACTGGAGTGGCTCCTTTCAACAGTAATTTCCAGATTCAGGAATGGCTCTCAAGGGTTTACAGTAACTAATGCAACCTTCAAGTTGCTTGAATTCACAACAGGGACATTAGACGGAGTATGAGAAGATATAAACAATGCCTTCACACACTACCCTTAGCTACAATTAACTTCTCAAATGGGGTTCAGGAACTGGCACATAACTTCAGTGATGTATTAAGAAAAGGAACAAAAAGCCCAAAATAAACCAAACCAAAATGAAAGAACATGAAGAAAACAAAACAAAACAAAACAAAAAACACAAAAAATAAGGCAAGAGTGTCTTACCTAAGCCACAACTGAGAAGACAGCCCTAGGTGGAGGTGCCACCAGCATTTGGAAATGGGTCACACAAGTTACGGAAATACCCAAAGAGTATGGCAAACGTGTTTGGAAATCAGCTTACTGAACACATCTGTGAACTCCAGTATATTGTATTTACTGCTTTCAGTTATAAAATTCAATAATTTGGTATGAAAAATTGCATGCTGAAGACTGTTGTCAAGCAGCTGAGACCAAACGCATATAAGCAGAAACTTTCTAAACTGAGTGAAAAAGAAGTGTGGTATAGAAAAAACCTCCTGTGCAGTCACAACGTAACATATATATTTATCAACTGAATGTAAATGGAATGCTGAAGAAGGAGGAATACTACACAAAATAAAATCAAGATTTGAAATGTTAAATTTAGAAAACTCTTTGCTCTTACTCATGTCAAATTATTTAAAACATTTAAAAAGAAGTTTGAGAATTTTAATGATGGTGGCACAAATTCTAGTATTTTATCTTTCTGCTAAACAAAAAAATCCAGTGGTGTACAGAAAGAGTAAAGGATAGCTTATAAACTGCATATTTAATAACATTTTGCTAGTTGTGTGTGCATGTGTATATGTGTGTGTGTGTGAGTATACAACACAAAAATTTTGTAAAATACTATTTTTCTTAATCTCTGGGAAATCAAGGGGACAAGCAGATAATAAGTTTCTAGTAGCGAAGTCAAATGATGTTGAAGCATCAGACACCAGTCTCACAGCCCACATTCTGGTTCTGATATTCAGGAAAAATGATTTCAGAAAAAAATATCCACAGGGAAGTTGATGACATAGATGCATAGAAGCCAGCATGTTTCCATGCCAATTGTATAATTCTTACTGTGTCTTCCTTTCGTTGTTTATGTGACTCTACAATATGATGCATTTTAGTTTTCACGTACTTAAGACTAGTGGAATACATGATCTTAAAAGATGGTACCACAGGTTTCAAGAAATCTGCTTGTTTAAATTTACTTCCCTTCCAAAAATTGGGAATATAATTTGCTTCCAAATATAGCTAAGCTGTGGTTGGTTTTTTTTTTTTTGCATTGACATTTGTTATCCTTTTTACTCAGTTATATTTATCGACCACTTATTGTTCCACATAAATTGCAAATTTTTCAATAATCCACCTTCAAATAACTAATCCTCAATATTGCTCACATTTCAATTCTTGTTCCTAGCTTAATGAGGTTGAATTTACCATAAATATCTGTATCTGTTCCAATATATGCATATTATATGATATCCTGTGCTTTATTATACTGCATAGTACGATTTCACATAACAAACAAACACACATCAGGAAAACAAGTAAACGTAGTTCAAAAGGAATTACTGCAGTTACTGGGCATGAGTGATGGTGGGGTTGCACATATCTGCTAACAGTAAAAATACCAAGAGACAAAATGACAGCGAACAAAGCAAGGGCTGTTTCTCTGAGGGGCATAAAATGGAATGAATAATGCTTGAACAGGAGAAACTTGTCTACATGGCATGAAAAAAAATAAAAATCTTTTTCAGTTAGGGTGGCTTAAAATAACAACACTCCTCTAGAGTCACATTAACATCTTCCCAGCTCGGTGTATTAAAAGGTTTGTTCCAACCTGAGAGAATATGCATATTTCTGGTCAAAGCAGGATGAAAGGTATATTTTTAAAGCACATCACCATTCTGTTTTAAATAAATGCATTTAAGCCAACTGGAGAAAGAGGAGCAGTAGTTTAATCTGTCTCAGCTGGCCCAAATACCCCCTCTGGGGCTGACTGGTTTGTGGTGGGGCTACTTGCTGAGTGTGACACACGCCAACCTCAGCAATGGGATGCGCTGGTTGAGGCCTTCCCTCCCGGTGTCATCACCATGTCTCCGTGGGTGAGCGCTCGTACAAGAGGGCTCTTGTGTGTTTACACACACACGGCTGTGTTTACTCCTCTTGGCTGCCTCAGCATGGCGCCAGCCAAGCCTGACCAGCCACCAGTGCGTGGTGTCCACATGGACACCAGGCTGGGCCTGCCAAGGGAGTTGGGCGCAAGGCCCTCCTCTTCCACCATAAGGTTGCTGGTGGACAGTGGAGAGGGAGAGGACATGTCTCTAGCCACAACTCCATCCAGATCTGGAAGAGGATACCAGTGCTGTGCTCCTACTGCAGTTGATAAGACGTAGGAAAGCAGAGGAACATGTGCTTGCACCAGGACCTGCACACAGAGCTCTGCTGGGCTTCCCAAAGCCACCTCTACATGCACGCTTCCAAAAGAAAACCAGAACAACAACAATAAAAACCACACACACCAAAAACAAACAAGCAAACAAACAAAAAAACCTGGAATCTTCTTGTTAGAACACTATTTCTTTACCTGCACCATCACATTTAGAAAAATCTCCTTAGATTTTGTGTCTCAGCACCATGATTGGCTGAAAGTATTTATTCCTAACTGGAGAACTCCTCTTAAAAACATAAAAAGAGCACATCACGAATTAAAAAATACAAGGTGAAAAACACAGTTTTAAGCACTTGGTATAGAAAAGGACTGAAATGGTTCTAATTGGTTTGCATAATTCAGTCACCATAATCAGCACAAACTTGAAATTCTACTCATCACTAGAAACTACAAATGGAATCACAACTGTTATTTGTGCCCATGCTATGATAAACTATTTTAATTTAATTGTGCTGTTACTTGATGAGCAGGTGTAATAAAAGGGTCCAAGTTACTAGCATCACAATCAGAAATCAGATGTGAATTCTCTTAGAGGTCAAATCCCTTAATATATTAATTAAAAGTTCAAATGCATGGCATACAGTTTAGGTAAAATGGAAAAAGTGAAACAAAACAAAAATCTTTGTTCTCCCCTCCTGTTAAAAAAATAATTCAATTGCCAAGTTTTGTATTATGTCTCTGAAACTATGATTCATATTCACTTTTTTGGTTTTCAAATTCTGTTCTTGGTTAAAACAACTAACATCATTTAACTATTTATAGTATGAAAATAAGACTACTTGATGATTTTATTTAATTTCCTTATTATGGTATCAGTATTGAAAAAATATTACGAAGTAATGTTTTAATATATCTCCTTAAGACTCCTGCATTTTATAGAATGATTTAGAGGTACTTTACAACTACCACTGATGTGAGTGCTTCCATTATAAAATATAAGGTTTTGTCCTCTTAAAAAGTACAGTAATGAACCATAAAATATGTGTGAAGAATTTATCCAAGTTAGTTTACAATTCATATATTTCATTTATTTAGTTTTCTCTGCATTTTTTGTGGACATCTTCATTGGCAATGACAGTCACCGCAGTGTTTAAGACGTTTTCCTGATTAACACATTTTAATTCCAACCAGGACCATACTAAATTAGCTCTCAGAATGACACACTTGTGCTGGCACAGTCTGCTGATAAGCATAAACATGTAACTTATCCTCTATGAAGCTCAGACAGGCTATCATCAATTCTTAACAGAAATTATTTTCCAATTCAATTGCATTTTACTGTTAATTATACAAACCCTCTTGTCCTCTTTTGCTCTGCAAAAGGCTGATACAGTGTTAGAGGTCTTTGTTTTGTATTTTGCTAAAGTATTCTGGAGCTGAAACTGGGGTTACACACTGCATATCTTGTAATCTACAAGTATAAATCAAAAGAATTGTTTTCATCTACACTGTTTCAGATCAAATCATGTAAGCTTCTCAGCATAAAGACAGGATGTCTCCTTATGCTAGTCTTTTTTGATGACCATATCCATTTTCATGAGCAGGTTCTTCTCTGTACTTCAGATGAAGATCCCCATAAAAATGGTTTCTGTGATTTTTATTTTGTAAGAACAGCCTAACATGGTCTGGCAACGTATAAATTGCAACATTAACAGCTTTGATTTAATTCAGAGTATAGACTAATTTTAAAAAAATAATAATAAAAATAAAAAATAAAAATTAAAAGCCTTCCATGGACCTCTGTTTTTCCACATATAAGGTTCCAAAAGTTATAACCAGAACAACACGAGCATTTCAAACAAAAAGAATGCCTTATCCCTAGCCAATAAATACAGGACTCGTTCTACCATATGAAAGAATACCACAAAACTTTGAATATATAACTTCCACACTCTGCATAGAAAAATGAGAGAAAAAAAAATCCTCTTAAAAATACGTTCCTTTTGTCCCCAGCCAAACATCTCTCTGTGATCTGAGCAGCAGGATCTGCCTCCTGGCCAAGCTACTTCTCCAGAAATTTAAGAAAGTAAATAAAACTGATTCTGATGATGGATGATCTTTAGGAATGGTACTGTCATTACATCTATCTGACTTTGTGGGAAGCACCATTATCTTGTGCTCACAAAGACTTAGCAAGCAGAAGAGAAAGGCTAAATTATGCACATGGTATATAATGGCAGTTTTGAAAGAAACACATTTTAAAATAGGCTACTAACTATACATTTTAAATCAGGTTAATAGTTTTGACCAGTTCTTATTAAATTACAAAAAATAAAATATTTCAAACATGATTTAAGCTAAAACTGAAAGATCAAGTATCACCCTTCCAAAACAGATAAGCAAACCATGCTTTTTTAATTCAGACATGCACACAGCTCAGTGAGCTGGAGACTTCCCTTAGATTCAGTGAACCTTCTAGTCACCCCTGACTATGATACACAACTGATTTTTTGGAACTTTGAAAATGACAAGCTGGAGTTTGTTATTCCTGCTGTTATTTTTAATAAACATAGTATTTTGAAGCTAAATGCATTATCTTCTTCCAAGGGTTTAAAACCCAGGCATTGTGGCTCATGTAAAGACTACAACAACCAGACTACGACAGGAGCTGAATTAACCTCAGCAGAAGGAAGCACTACATACAAGTAACAATCCCTCCTCTACCTTTAAGTACACTTCAGCAGCAACTAGATGACCAGTTTGGGTGGATGGTCAGCCCCCTTAAATTTGTGACATTTACCCCATGAACAGAGAACTGGCATTAAGGGCAAGATGCTAAAAGCTCAGAGCAGACCCCCGAGGTAAATAACTTATTCCTATTTCCCTCCCTTCTCCACAGCTAGCGGCGGGTCTGCGGCTGCTTGAAATTGTGCATGTGGACGGGGAGGTGGGGAAGTGTGGACTCAAAGCTTATTTAGCTACTCAAGCTGAGCAGTTTTAATTTGTTCTAGCAGTTACGAGCAGCAAAACCATTACCACAACTGCAGGATGGAATTATCAAAGCCAGCAGATGTCAGACACCTCTATCTTTTTAGAAGTTGACTTTCTTTCTGGCATTTAGAGAAAACTAACGAACAAGAAGGAAAAAACACAAACTACATTGAGATCTTTTTAGATGTTATACCACACCCACATAGTCTAAGAAATCAAATTAATTTTTTTAAATATTTTAAGATGCAATGTGATACTGAGAAGGGCAAAAAGGCACATATCTCAATTCTGCAAAGACGTAGAGACATATGCATAATTTCATGCACTGGGGTGGGTGGATACATTTACAAGCATCACAGATTGCAAAGATACAAGAACTTTTTTTTTTTTTACTAACATCAATTGTATAGACCCATACGAAAAAAAAAATCCCCTTTAAAATGCACTTTCGTATTTTCAAAGCTTTGCAAGGCCTAGCAGAGCTGCTAGCTTCACTCACAACCTATATTTGCAGCCCTGATGATGAGTCATTTGCTTACAGTAATGTATTGCAGTCCGTGACATTTTCCATGCTTCTTCACTCTATCTGCTCTACTCGGGGTCCAATGCTTCAACTTTTCACTTTTTCACCTGCAATTATCTCACTTGTTTCACTGGAGTTTAGGATGGGTGTGAACATGTAGCAAAACTAGCTAATTTTAGTCATGCTCCCGTTTGTTGTTAATGATCTGTATGTTTTAGTTTAAAAAAAGAAAAAAGAAAAAGAAAAGGTACAGCACATTTTGATTTTGCAAGAGAAACTTGAGGCTTTCTTTGTGCAATCCTAGTAATAAATAGCTACTTGCTTTCCCAAGTAAAAATAAAGGCCTGCATGTGTCACTTACAGTTTCGTTTGTACCATGGATTTACCAGGAGCTTGAGAATCCATGGTTCAAAATTGAAAAATACGAAACAGCTGGTTTGTTCAACCTTTCACCACAAGCCAAGAGAGGGCAGGCTGTAGATTTTGCATCAAGGAGAACATGGATTTCCCAACTACCACCCATAGGTTGTTTCATGTGAACAAGTTTATAGTTGTTCTCAGGAAGGGCAAGCAGACAGGCAGTGCCACGAAAGTGAGGAAAACACAAACACCAGCAATTAAAGACAACTATGATAACTATGTGTGGCTAGCTGTTTGAAGGAAAATTCAGAGGGAGGATAAAACATGGTAATGCCCTGGAAAACCAGGAGACTACATGAGGACTGTGGTAGGATGATAGTTGAAACAGTTCAGTGGGATTTGAAGAGAAACAAGACATTTTTTAATCCATGTAGAAACACATTACGGTCCTGCAAAGATCAGTCTGAGCAGCGTCTGTGTCTTTTAGTTCTAGTCACGTAATTTAGCAGCTGGAATTAGGAATCTTCATTCCTTGCACAAACAACGACCCCTTGGTGGACAATTCACAGCAACAAGAGAGCCACTCCAATGCTGCTCTGAAGGCATGCCGGAGGATCTCTCCCTCCTCATCTTCCTTGCTGCTGGATGCTCGCTCAAACGAGCAGTTTGGGAGGATGCTCTGTGCGTGTGGAGGGGCTGACATGGAGGACTGGGTACCCAGCAGACCCCAGGCCTGCAGTGCTGTTTGCAGGAGACTGGTACCACCCAGGCAGGGTGCCTGCAAGGGCTGTAGGCGGGCTCGCTGGGTGTCTACATGCCTTCCAGTCCGAGGGATGTAAAGGTGCCATCCGCATTTATTTGGAGAACTCACTGGACACTGAGCTCTAAAAAGCTACAGACGTTTCATAGCCTTACACAGAGGCTTAAAAAAGTACAATTTATTTTTACATATAAAGTATTTCCTACTCACATTCTGAAAAGCAAAGAGCTGTGTGTTACTCATTTTTAATTCACCAACTTACTTCGGTTACTTTTACTACTTAAATATTATTTAAAATCATTTTTTAATGGCAAATAGTAATGCTAGGCAGGAAGAGAAATGAGTTACTTTGCTCATGTACCTTACTGTAATAAAGGTCTCCTAAAGCATTAGGTCAGCTCTACTAAAGCACAACAAGGCTAAAAATAATATTTTAGAATAATATTTATTAAGCTCAGATGAGGATGAACAACTGCCACTAGATGGCACAACAGCCTTACATTATTTGGTGGGTTGGATTTGTGTTTTTTTTTTTTTCCCTTTATATAAGAGCAATATGTAACATTTGTTTTTCAAACATGGTGTCAACACATTTTTCCTATGCCTATCCAAGTATATCTGCTTATCGCAAATTGGTGAATGAAGCAAACTACATGACAATTCCTTTAGAATATATGCACAGTGGAAATAAGGTTTAATGGTAAGCTCAACTAAAACAAATATTTACTAGTTGGATGCAAAAAACATAACGTTTTTAAATATATATGTACATGTGAAAAAGTTACAGTCAGTGGTAGATTTTTTTTTTTAATCTAACAAATTAAAAAAGTGAACTTTGAATTATCAAACAACCTGTTTCCTCCACATCTCAGTCAGCACTTGATGAGTTAACTATTCAGCCGTGTCTCTCAACTGGGTGAAGTACAAAGTCAATACTGTTTTCTGGCTGAGTGCCGTTAAAACAAAAGAAAGGTTCTTTACACAGATGCAGACATAGCAAACTTTTGATCAACCATGTAATAAAAGAGGTGAAGATAACTGGTATTTAACTAAATATGCATTTAACCATTTTTCATAATTGTACTGCAAGAGTAAGTAACCTGGGTCAGATCTTCAGCAGTGCTAGTTGACACTAACTTGGAGAAATACAGTGAATTCCACTGGATTAGAACCTAGAACTCTGTATTTAGCTGTGTTAAAACCTGGAAAAGTAACTAAAAGGTGAATAAAATCCTACACAATCAATACTTTTCGTGCTGTTTAAAAATTGAAACACCATGCTTAGCACAATCTCAAAAACTTTCCTCTGGCTTCTGTTTATCTGATTAGCAAAGCTGATTGCTAACAACAACGATCAAATAAGTATTTTGTGAAAACACAAATGTAATATATCTCAAATATTTTAGCTGATTTAACGATCAATGAAGAGAGAGATGGAAATGGGCCAGCACTTTACTGCATGAGGAGTACTGGTATGCACTTGAATGCAGCTCTGACACTTCAAGTGGGTACACAGGCATGTGGCATAGAAGGGAAGTGTACCTGGACTTCAAAATTTCCACAACACTTCTAAATGTTCATGCCGTTATTTTTTAATGCATACCATACCATGATACGGAAGTATAAACATGCATTTTTTCATATCTCTTTGTCCTCAGGAGGAGTGGAGCAAGGCTAGCATTGAATACTTTAAAGGTTGTGCTAAGCCTGTATCCAACACAACTTCCAAAAACAACACTTGTGCGCTGCACGGACCTGTACTGGGAAATGTGGTCCTCAGACCAGGAACTGGAAATGTGATTGCATGTTAAAATCTCTGAATGCTGTGACCTAATCCTTTTTGATCACAAGTGGATTAATTTCCTCACCTTACATGATAACCCGCGTAAAACTTTGCTGAGATTATATGCATTCTCCAGTATCTGTATCTGAAGATAGATAATTACTGTAATATTATTTCAGTCCTCCATAAATCCTAGTGTTTCAGTATCAGGCAGGACTACGAAAACAAGGATGAAGACAAGACTAGGTTGCATTGATATCTGTGGATAGCCACAAGAAGAAACTTAAAGAAGACTAAATTTGGTGCTTAAAAATGGCACAGAAAATGTCCTGAATGATTTTATTTTATTAACATAGTAGCTAACTGCTTTCTTCACACCTTAGCTCCCCGCAGGTGGTGGTGTAGAAAGGAACACTGGCAAATTTATTATATATTTCCGAGACTTGGATTGGAGTTTGATGAGAATTTCAGACACATATACAGTCATCTTATCCTTCTGGAACCCAAGACAGCTTTATGATTTCTATTGCCCAAGCAATTCATAATCTTTTAAAAGGATTTTCCCTTATGACATTCCTTTTTATAGGTGGAGACACATGAAAAAAAATAATTGAAATGACATATCCTAGGTTACCCAGTGAAAATGTGGGTACCCAAGAAATGAATTGCACACTTAGTTTAACATAACATCCAGTCCAGCACTCTAACTCCCAACCCTTAACCTTCTCTGAAGCTCCATATTTAAGAAAGTGACTTATCAGAAGTGCTGACCCTCCAGACATCCCACTCACAGAACTGCACTCGACCCTAAGTCCCATTATTTCAGCCTGATACAAGTCAGCTCTAAAACTTCCTTAGATTCTCCTGTTTGGGATTTAAGAATCTTGTATGACATCACTATTTTCCTTGTTCCTTCTGTAGTCCCACATATTCAGTTTTGCTGCTCATGAAGTAGGAAGAAATTCAGTTACTGTATAACCCCAATTTATTTCCAGAGTATTAGCTACTCTAAGTACTGAAGGAAGATGAGGCCCTTTCCGGCCAAAAAAAACACATACCCATGACATTAAAAATTATATTTAAATGCATGCACACCAGTAGGTGAAATTGAAACACATCCTAAATCACATAAACCTGTTGACTTCACAAATTTATTTTTGACATTTTAAACCACTTTATTAAAAAAAAAAAAGGAAGTACAGTTGATGGTAACAGCTGCACACAACTCTACCACTCTCCTTCCACTGTATCACCTCAAGGTTTTCAGCGCTGTAGTGCTCAGCTCTAATCCTAACCTGAATAGAAATATAAAAATGCAAGTGTAGAGGTACAATGCAGATTCAGCTGCTGTCTTCAGAACTCCGCCTCATATGACCAGGCATAAAATTACAGAGACTGCTGAGTAATGTTAGCAGTAGTGGCCTACATGCACTCAAAAACTTCATTTTACAAAGAGCAGAGTAGTGATGTTAGCTGATTCTCCTTGAGAATCGCACTGCTCCCATATTGATCTGCCAGCATGTGCCATGCCATTGTACTGGATTATTATTACAGGCAATGGCCGTCAACAGCTTTAGCTTAGGCCAAACCAAACCAAACATTTCCACAAAAGCAATGAAAGGCAGCTTTATCATCCCAGGACGGTCTTCCAGACAAATTTTAGGTTGCAAAAAAGTTGCTATAATGTTTTTGTAGTGCAAAGTTTTAGTGAACTAAATACTGATGTTAAGTACCATTCTCCCACTGTTTCTATAATCTTCCAACTCTCATAAGAAAAACAAAATTGTTCACTTTCATGGTCTAGAAGCAAGTTGCAGGTCTGGGTGCAAATTCAGTCCCTCCTTTACAAAAGACCGTAGAAAAGAGAAGTTCATAGAAAAGAGGTTGCAGTTTGCCAGTATTCAAAGACAGATTTAACATTAACATATATTCTGTAATTTGGTTTATTCTTGTGATCTGCCATGATCAGTGAAATTGCAGAAGACCATACAGAAACTGATTTTCTGGTTAAAGACGTACTAGGATGCAAGCATCTATGAAGGAAGTAAGTTTGGACGAGCAGTTAGTTTCTCTTTCTTGCTTGTCTTTTCACCTGCTTTTTACAGCAACAGATGATGGTGCTCTTCAATTTTTTCAAGGTTCACATACACGGCTATGTCTGCCAATATATTTTCTTGTCCTCATATACGTTGACATTGGTAAGATTCAGCTCTGAAGGTATTACAACCAGATACTAGCTGCTTCTCGACAACACACCTTCCAACCCCACAACACCTTGTCATGGACTGTCTGTACATATTTGCTTTATACACACCTCAGCATTTCCGCACACTCTTATGTAACTGACTTCATTTTGGCTTAGCTCCCTTTGTTGGGATTGCTCCCAACCACATCAATGTATCTGCCATTAAACTTATAGTTGTTTTTGTTACTGACATGCAATTTCATTATATACGTTCATAAGCAGATGACTACAGTGAAAACTAATAATCTCATGAAAAATGTTTGTTTTGTTAACTAAGACATCCAGCCAAGGAAAGAACATCTCTAACCTTTAAGGCACTTGTTTCAAGTATTGCATATTACAGAGACATGCAATGGCACAGAGTCAACAAGAGGTGTAATGGTGAAGCCTGGAGGAGCCTAAACTGGACTGTGCATTTCAGCTCTCTGAACCTGCCTTGCAGAAGGTTCTCCAGATGTCCTGCTGAGTTATTACAGCTCTGACTAATGTCACAAACTATTACATTGAAAATGGATTTTCCTCAGTTTATTTTCAAACCCAGGCCTTGGAAAAAGACAAGGCTGTCAGTGGGGCCTCAAATAAGTTGAAAAAGACCTATCTAAGTTGAAAAAGACCAAAATAGGTTGGAAAAGACCTTCAAATCATCAAGTCCCACCATTCACGTGACCTACCGAGTCCCATCACTAAAACATGTCCTTTAGTGCCATGTCCAACCAAATTCAGATACTGACAGAGAAGAAAAGTTTACTCATGTTAACCTTAACTTTCTATCACCTTGTCTCTCTTACATCTTTGAAGACCTAGAATGGATAGAAATTTTTTCATGAGTTTATAGGTTGAAACAAACAAACAAACAAAAACCCACACCCTTCCCCTGCAAAACCTTTAAAATTATTATTCTCTCCTCTCTTCTTCATATAATTGTCCTATCTGTGGCCCTTTCCCTTCCTAATTGTCCTAACAGACAACAAAAGAAAAAAAAAAAAGCATTAAGATTTAATTATTTTTACATTATGGCTCGAATGGGTGGCTGAAATAAGAGAAAGAGAAATATTTGCACAATAAGAAAATAATAAAAAAAAAGGTTTAAAAAACTCTACCTAACCAGCTGCTCAAAACAGGAAAAGCAGAAATAAAACAATTAATCACTTCTGCCAACTCCTGAGGATTTTGTCACTGGCAACAGTAAGATATTTTATACTTCACTTAGAAACATCATTCATGCACTAAAAATCACACCTCATTTTTTGCGTTGATCAAGGGAATAACATGCTCACGCCAGATTTAGGATCTCTTTAGGTAGGTATCAATATCGCATAAAGCATTTTTTTCCCCCTGTGACTATGGAAAAGGAACACCATACAAATAGTGTTGCCACTCATTAACAGGTCAAAAACACAAAGTAAAGACCGCTGATACTCTACTAATTTTGTGTAGTCACCATTTGGTGAAAAGAATATAGAGCTATGAAGTAAAACTAGAGCTGTGAAGTAAAACATTTCTCTCCTTTTTTTTTTTTTTTTCCCTAGATGAAATATGCTTTTGGCTACGAGACACTTGTCTCTACCTGGATCTCAACACCTACTTTTTATGGAACAGAAGATTCCTATCATGATTTTCTTGCCACACCACAATCCTGGAAATTTGAATAGTTTCCTCCTCATTGTAAGATCAAGTCAGTAAGGTGCAAAACTCTGCTCTTTAGTTATTTAAGAGTGGGAGAGCTGTGTTTGCTGCTACTACTGCAGAGCCACAGTCTGACAGAGAGAAGAGAAGCAACAGAGCTTTGGTGAGGTGGAGATGCGAGCTCACTCACAGGAGTGGTCCAGCCTCAGACTACAGTTTTTAGGCTGGCCTTCCAGCAAGCTGCCACTTTGTCCATCATCAGATTCCACACTGTTAGTGTCCAAAGTGCTAACTGGTTATTTCAATTCACTTATGACAAAACTTCCTAGAAAAAATGCACAGTCTAAATCCTTGGCTTGTTTTATAGGCGTTAGTGGTGAGATCTTCAATGCAGAAGGATGCTCAGTGCAATATTCTTAACTGTCTGGATATAATTCCCACTGAAACTTGAACATCTTCAAAATTTGGCTTGTGGCTTTACCATAGAGCTAGACATGACCAATAAAGTTCTTAAGTTCCACTGAAATTGTAATACTTTATCATAAGAAATTGTCACAAAATTATATTCAAGCATTTTCAGTCTCCACTCATATGTTGCTACCATTTCTTATCCTGGAAATCCTGAAATCAGCTGTGCTGTACTATTTCAGAAATGGAACAATTGTCAGTCAAAGAAAGCCCTTCCTTTCTACCTATTTACTTTTGTTAAAAAATAACTCTCAAGTAATGCACCATATAGTGAGACATATTTTAGAAACAGGACCTTTTCTACAGACTTTTAAACAGTATTACTGAGGATTTTCTATCCTAAAAATCCTGTAATCATAATTGTTCTGAATACCTGAAAAAAACCCGGTGGTACAGGACCTACTGGCATGCCATCTCCTGGGGGAATGTTTCCTAGCACTGGACTGGGAGCTGCTGCAGCACTCTGAAAAGAACAAAGGGAAAATAAACCTTTGTCATTGCATGGTAGGCATTAAAACAAAAAAAAAAAAAAAGAAAAAAAAAAGAAGGAAAGAAAGAAAGAAAAAAAGCCCCCAAACCTGCTGTAACCAAAATGCAGAAAGTATGTCTCTGGATATGCCATAATGTCATTGTTTCATCTGAAGGTAAATTAAAATTGTTTAGTGTCTAGTCTTCTTTTATACAAGCATAGTAATTTGTTAATATGGCAGGTCTATTTTGAGGGGAGGAATGCTAGAGTTTGCCCAGATATATACATATATGTGTTGATTAGATAGGTCTTGACTAGATTTTAAGAAATATTTCATCTGAATTTATCCACATATATACGAATGTAAATGTAACTTGCACACTTTTTCTTGTATTATGTGTATTAACATCTTCATGCATGCACAAAGATATATGTGTAGCACAAAGAAACTATTCTATGCATTTTATAAGCAATTTCCAAGCACTTTAAATATAATTTCAGCAGACTGTAATACTCTTTTAGAATTATATCAAGCTTCAAAACAGGATTCTGTTCAGTACAAGAAGGAAGGAATGTTCACAATTCTGCTGGAAATGTTCATGATTTTACCAACCCCCAAAATAAGCACCATGACAAATTAGAAGAATTCAGGTTACATTTTTGGAAGGGAAAAGAAAAATGCGTTTCTAAGAAGTGAAGCCGAGGATGAAATTAGTTACCTTTGCAAATCCTTCAGTTGGAATAAGTAAGTAAAGAATGTTGCCTCTGGCAATTTACAAGCAGGAGATCGTCACAAAAAGGGAAGCCAAACTGTTATTGTTGTCATGTATTGGAACTTCAATTACTTTTAATTTCTAGCAGTCTTCCTTCCTGCAATACGTTTCTGTTATGGCGTAAGTCTGAATCACCTATAAAGGTTTACAATCTTTTGGGAAAGTACTCATGCGCGCACAGTGCAATGAGAGCCACTCTCAGTTTACTAATGGCCTGCCAATATCTGCCCTACAGAACATGAATGACTTATGTTTATTAACTTATCACTCCACTGTACACTCACGCTTGATATCCAAAAGATGCAGATCTGGAAATTGATTTCATTTCCAGGTGTTTGGCACACTGTCTAGGAAATTAAAGAATAATGCTGGAAAGATCTGAAAACTGGCACAAAGGTGGGCTGACCTTTTTAAACCAAGCAGAAAGGAAATATTCAGTTAATTACCACAGATATTTCAATGGTTTAAACTGTGCTTTAGAATCAATGTTTTAACAGCTACCAATAACATATCTAGCATCTAAGCTGCATGTTCTTTTCAAACAAAAGTCTAGGACTCATCAGTAAAATGTTTACATTTTAAAAACTTTGGAGATGACTGAAGCCTAGTTTGATTGACCAGAAAACCCTGTGATAGAGGTTTTTATCTTGTCTGCAGAACCTGTGCTGAAATATTGTGTAAGCATGATTGACAGAGAAAGTTGGCCAGGTGAGCTGGCAGTAGCAAAGACATTTGGAGCACAACACCTTTTTGTGAGAGGCTGCCATAAACCAACCAAACCAGCTGATAAAGCTGCAGCAAATGAGGAAGGCTATCCGCTAGCAAATGCCCTCCTTTGGGCACCATCTGATGTTTGCAGGACTGAAGCAAGGTGTTGCCTATGTGCACGGAAAATCACACTGCTCCCTGCAACATCTCCTCTACTTCTCTTGGGTCTGTTGCACTCTCTGGCACCCCAGCCAGGGGAAAGTAAGCAGGTGGCCTGAATAACTCCCAAAAACAGAAGAGAAAGCTCTGTTTGCGTTTGCTGTTTTGGTTTGTTCTGTTTCCTAAGCAAAAATTGACTTGTTTGACCCATGCAGCAGAAAACAATGTCAAGTAAAATCTTGAATAGGTGCAGAAACAGTTTGAGTGAAGTATGGTAGAACTTACTTCCACATTTCTAGATGAGGAATGACAACAGTAGCATCACTGATGGAGAAAATCAATGATGTTAAAAGCCTGAGCATCTTAAAATGTCCAAAATAGCCTGCACTGCAGTCTTTGACTAAGAAGTAGTAGTAGCCCATTAAAAGGACACAAATAATGATGAACTTTATTATAACATCATCCCTCGTTGCATTCCTTAACAGTTAAAAAAGAAAAAAGAAAAAAAAGAAATAAGGATTTTCCAAAACCAGGGGGAGAAAACAATTAACATTGTAATTGTTAGCGTTTTATCAGCCATTAAACCTTCGAACAAGGCTTTACCTAAAATATGCCTGAAGATAACATCTTGCAGGTTGTCTCAGTAGTTATTTTTTAATATAATTTGAATCCTATTTTTTTAACGTGACTTAGCAATGAGACCAGAGGAATCCAGACTCATTCCTCAGTGAACCTGGGGGGACAGCACACAGCTCTCCAACCCTGGTATAACAGGCACGGAGCAACTCCTCATCCGCTGAGCTACAGACATAGCAATGAATGCACCTAAACCTTTCTTATATGTTTACAGATGTAAAGGAAGATGCTACGTTCCGAGATGCTGCTGATGCCTGTGGAGTAGTTCCAAAGTAACCACTTTTTTAGGAGGAGTGATTTTTGTACAACTTTGCTAATGAAGAGAAGTAGAAAGGATCCTGATGAAGTACAGGAGGAATGAGTCTGGAGCTCTTCTGCAGCCTCCAAAGTCCCATTCCGGAGAGCTGCTCACAGGGTGGCCAGAAGATCTGAACGGTGCTATCACGCCATGATGTAACAGAGGCTGGCAAAAGGCAATTATTTGTGATGATGGAGGGGCAAGAAAAACAAGGTCATGTGGAGGTGATAACGGAAGTGATCCAGAGTGATTTACTTAATTAATCTCAGTTCTAATGGTTTCTGGAGAAAAAGGTCTAAACCAGAAGAGAGACAGCTCTTTCTTTCATGCTAGTTACTAAAGATTAATTTAATTTACTAATGTTGGACATTTTTTGGTTGTGGACCGTGATGTTTCAGGGAGGTACTCAAAGCATTGGTCTTAATTGGCATGAGCCGTTTGAGACTTGATTATACTGTGTAGTTTACAGACACCTGTGTAAAACCATCTCACCAGTATATTTCTCAGTAGGAAGGAGGACAGAATGAGGCCATGTTTGAGTGGTCATAACACTAGGGCAGTTTTACTGACATTTACAGTACTGTTGATTCTTTGTAAGAATTTTACAGTTATAAGCATGCCATACTAGTCCAGTCTTCAGTGTTAGAAAAATTACAATTTCTATTTTTCATTACATAATACTGAGGTTTGTTTTTGTTTTCATGTTTGTCTCTTTGGGATTTTTTTCCCTGATGCACAATTAAGTCCCAAAACCAGAAATAAGGCATGTTCAGTGCTTTAGCTATATTACATTTTCTAGCTTACACTATGTGATGAACATTTTAGGACCTTATGCCAGGTAGATCAATAAACAAACCTGCAACAGCTGCACTGAGATATTCTTATTTATTCTATCCTAATGAATTATTCAGTTTTTCTTCCACAGTCCCACAGCAAACCATGGCTTCCTTTTGCATGCATTACAAGTTGCTCATCATTTATACTTCCATTAGTTTGACATTGTAAATATTTGCAGTTTGCTTTCTCCACGTTTCATAAAAAGATGAAATAGGAAAATATAAATGGTCTAATATTTTTCTATGATAGTTCACCTCCTTAAAAATAGAAAAGTTTATTTCCTTTTGTATCTAATATACTGAATTTATGTTATCTCTTTAGAGATATTAATTAAAATAGTATACTTGAATGAAAATTATTGTGGGCATTCACTGCTTTATTCCTACAACCCTGGACAACGTAAGAATAGATTATTACGTTTAAAAAGTTAAAACTAGTGTCTGATAAGTAGCTTGCAATGGTTTAGGATTGTGTTTACCAACAAATAAATCACAAAATAAATAAAAAATAAAAAGATGTCAGTTATTACATATAAAAAATCAGAGAGCAATTTGTAATGCAGAGGTCATTTTCTGAGGCTACCAGAAGTGGTTTGTGGCAGAAGCTCACAGAAGAATTCTAGTTTTGATCAAAATATTTGACAAAGAAAAGGCTTTATCCATTAAAATCCTGATCTGGCTCATTCACTAATCTGGGCATTTGATTTCAGGTATTTTGCTGAGAGAAAGACCTCCTTATTTTTAACTAAAGTAAGAAGTTTAACATGCATGACAAAATTTTTCCACAAAAAGGCAATTTAAAATTTGTTATAAGTCGATATGAAGCAGATCTGTGGCTGCTGTTAGCTGCTCAGTTCCCTCATCATTCAAGCCTCCTTCATAAACCTCCTCCGCATCAGCCCTAAATCTGCCCAGTTAGCCCCAAACCGTGCTGAATTACTGGAGGTAGTTGGTGCCCGCTTCTTCGGGTGGCTCAAGCATCAAGCAAGTCTCTGTGGCGACCACAGCATTCAGAGGCAGTGCTCTGGTCTTCTGTGGCAAAGCATGAGTACGTTACACCTGAGTTGTGCGGCGCAGGCCATGCAGGTAGGAGCCCCCGCTGGAACAGCATCCCTGGAAGTGCCAAGGCCAGGCTGGATGGGGCTTCGGGCAACCTGGCCTGGTGGGAGGGGTCCCTGCCCGTGACGGGGGGCTGGAACCAGATGGTCTTTCAGGTCCCTTCCAACCCAAACCATTCTGTGCTTCTATGACTCTAGGCAGGCCCCAGCCAGTGCCTACAGGATTACTACAGAATACTGCCAGCACCAGTGTCTGCAGTGCAGGCAAGTTTGAACCACAGACTTAGCATTCAGTGATGAACTGGCATCAAAGAGCAAGGGGGAGCAGCAGTTTGTGGAGAAGACAGCAATACTGCAAGGGTGATGAAGGAGCATCAATAACTCTGGTTTGGATGGAGGCATGGAGCTGGACCTAATAACACACAGACGATTGGCATTGTTGCCATGTGAGTTAGATTTAGTCTCTCCAAAAAAGAATATGAATTCTCTCTACAGAAGAAGCCTGAAAATTTAATGAGGCAATTTTCACTTTTAAAGACATTTTGTCCATCCATTTGTGCACCCAAGCACAATGGTGCTGTCCCACCCTCCACCATACCTCCTGTCACATAGCAGACATGAATGAAATGTGACTGAGGATGCCCTGCTGTCCCCCTGGGGTTGTGATTCCTCTGCATATTGCTGGCAACAACCACCTGCTGACACCTCCCTCCATGTGCAGTCTCACCCCTAGTTTTAGGGTAAAAGTAGGTGTTCTCCGGAGGGGCACTACAGTTCCCACCTAGAGCACAGGATTTTGCTGTACAGCTTCATGCACGGTGGTTGTGATGCTCCATGAATGTAGAAGTGAAGGCAGGGAGGGTTACACACATTAAAGTGAATTAGCAGCGTCAGTATGAATACATAAAATCTGGTAAAATACTGGTGAATCTCAGTACATCTCAGAACTCTGAAGTCTAAGCAGCATTTGCTAAAAATAGAGCATGGGAACTGCTACTTTTCAAATTCATTTGCTGGAACTCTAATCACTTTAATGATAAACCTGAAAGCTTTCCTTTGATTATTTCAAGATTTCATATCTGGTTTTGAATGAGAGTCAGAAAAGACTGCTGATGTACCATGAACTATTGCAAGTAATGCCAGACATATTATAGCTTTATTTCCTCTCTCTGGATCCTGCTTCAGAGAGAAGTTAGGACATGGGAATTTTGGCAAGATCTTCAGAAATAATAACACTTATATCAGTTTCTCTGGAATTCAGAGTTTGCATCAAGAGTGATATTTTCATAAGAAATCTATTGCAGACAAATCCAGAGAACTAGCTGCATTATATATGCAGTATCATTTTACATTTCATGTAAACCTTAACGTGAGAAAGACGTAATTCGCTCCTCAAGATAAGTACTCAAATGTAGATAGAAGTGATGCTTAACCTGATGCTAAGGACCATTTTGATACTGCAACAAAGAAAATGATTATTGCTTTATTTTAAAATCACTCCGCTTTCTAACCAAAATGAATTTAGATAAATTATAAGGATACTAATCTTATTTTCTCATACCTGTATATATGCAACCAAAATATGCAGTAACCAGACACAAATATTCTGTTGTGGAGAATATTAATACAACTGGTTCCATCAAAATAGCAGCAGAAGCATTCAGCATTTCAGGTTACTTTTGTTCCACCCGTGTGATGTTAACACAGAGGTATCTTACACAAACCAACAGTGAACAACAACTCCTTTTAAGACTAGGGCTGCAGCTTCGAAACGTGACCTGCCATCTATTTTACATGTTGCTGCTGTGACCGTAAAGACCAGTGCGAACCCCAGAGGCAGACCGGGACTCCCCAGCTGCTGCGGTGATGATTCTCGGTGAGGGCACCCCAGCGAGCACAGGGCAGCAGCTCTGCACCCCCAGCTTCACGGCTTGACCTCAGGCTGCACACAAACACTGCCAGACCGTGCAAGGGCTGATGTGAAGGACAACACAGGGAAACAACAACTGCTGCTGGTACGAGGTTTCAGGCATAACATTGGCAGAGAAAGCAGAAAATGTTTCATTTTTGGTAGGAATCTCGTTGAAGCCCATGCTGAAAACCCACATTGCTACTAAGCGTAAATAAGACTCTGCGAGTCAGTTGATAGCTCTGAGATGAGCATACAAGCAAGTGCATATGAAAGTCAAATGTCTTCCCAAATCAGTATGGCTTAATTCATCATATCCAGTGATGCCAATTAAGAGAACCGTAAATAAACACAGGAACAGAAGACATTGGGGCCATCATGTTTAGCTGTGACCAGCCCCTGACGCATCAAAAGAGCAATATGAGCAGCAAAATAATCCAAAAGCCAACTTTCTATTTTTGTCACTCTCTGATATCCTCCTTTTCCCAACATTTTTTGCAAGCAGGGCATTCTGGCTGCTGTCTCAGGAAAGCTTGGATATGAATAATACACCAAAAATCTAACTACTTATTACCTACTTACAAGTTAAATTACTTACATCTTAAAGAATACCTTCTAATTCACAGAATTTCACACATTCTCCAGCTTTATGTAAACAACAGCAAAAAAAAAAACTGAACAGAAGCAGACAAGCAAAAAGTATGTATGATGTTTTATTACATTTTACTAAGTATTTTTGATGCAAATACGTTGTCTTCTTTAGGAGAACACTTAGAAAATGTTTTATTTTGTTTTATCCTGAGGACAAAGGATAAGTATTTAATACTACTTATTCAAGTTCATGAATTTAGGGAATGGTAAGAACCACTTCCCCCCCGCACCCCCCCAGAAAGACAAATGGTTGATAGAAGCAACTTATTTGAAAGATCTGAATCACAAGATCGAATTCATTCTTTATGTAGTTTCACTGATACATTTTTGTCTAAAATGCTTAATTCCTGTTCTCTGATAGGAAGGTATTCACATGACAGTAGTAGTCTAAAAAGTGTAACCGTAAGGGTCATAATGCCACTCCTCATAACTTCTCTCTTTTCTTTTGGAATTGCAGCTTCCTTACAGTTTGATTCAGACTCTGGAACTGTATTTCTGTTCATTCCACTTTACTCAGTTATGGTGATAAAGAACAGATAATGTACTATAGTGATAATTCTATTAATAGCCAAGTTATATAACTGTTGTCAAAATTTTAAAAAATCACATATGATCTTTTTTTGGGAAAAAAAAGTATTGTGTTTGTCTCAGTTTACTTCAGCAGACCTATTCAGATGGGGGCACTCCCGTCTGTCTAAAAGATAATTTTTCTCTCCCCACAGGGTAACCCTACCTGCCCTAATCACCTCAATGTGAGCAAGGCTTCCCTATATCTTAAGTACGATTATAGTTGGTTTTACTATATACCAGTGTCAAATCTGGTGTTTCCACTCTACTTAGCTATGATACTGAAATTCTATTACAGAACTAAAAATTGTTTATTCATTTGGAAGTATACTGTTAACAGAAATGATTTTGAAGGAAATCTTTGCTATCAATGAATGAAAGGGTTTCAAACTCTTGTCCAAAGACAACATGCCAATTCTGCCTCTTAGCTACTTCTTCTTGGGTTATATATAACACTATTTCCAGGCACCAATTTTTCTAAATTATGAAGAAAAGATATTTTAAAATAATAAAATAACAACATTATTTACTGGAAGTTACTAAAATCCATATTACATGTAGGTCTCTACAGAATGCTTATTTTTTAAATAATAATGTGTATTTTAAATATTGAAATAGACTAAGGACTATCATGTTTTTGTCTACTTTTTTCAAAAATTAACAGAACTAAAGTTGAAAATTGGATACTTGCCTCTTCCTATGTATTTATGAAGATACAAAACTATTAGAGTAATATTTCAAGTACCATTTTCAGACAATTTTCCGCTGAAGTAAAGGCGTGTATCTCAGCTTAATCCCAAGCGCTGCATTATTTAGTGATGCCTACCCAGGCACAAAACCAAAAACCAGTACACTGGATAAGTGTGGATAACCAGGTGACACTGGATGAAATGCAGCGTGATTACTGCAGCTATCAGAGGCAGACGCGTTACAGATGGGCTGAAGGCACGCAAGGAAGTGATGCTCTGCTGCTGCAGCTTGGAGCCAGGATGCAGTGGCCTTTCAGCAAAAGGGCTCCTTTCCAGAGGTGATGCTTGCAGCCCTCCTGCAGGCTCCCTGCAGACCAAGCCTGCTCCCATCTGCTGGCTTAGCCACCAACCTCTGGACACGCCACTGCTCTGCTCCGTGCTGCACAGGCTCCACTGAATCCATCCGCTGTACACAATCGGAGCGTTACCCTCCCATTTAAAGTTGCTGAAATACAAAACTGCACCTATTGTCTTTTCGCAGTATTTTCTTGGTGAGTTTTGGGGTCGTGATGATACGACCTCAGAGGAGAGAAACATTGCTGCATGTCTTCAGAATACACAATTCAACCTGGCTAGCTCCCGATGCCATTATTACAAATAATTTTACATGGTGACCAGTCATATGGCATCCTCTCCAACATCAACAATGGGTACCAAAAGCTAACTTTCAGAAATACCAAGCTTAGTCCTTCTATCAGTTTGAGTAATACCCAAACTAACTATCCCTGTGCTTAAGCCGTAACATAGTACACAAAAGCTGACTTAGCGCCGCTAATTTTTTTACTTCCTGCTTCAAAACTTGCTCCATTGTATTCTCTGTTGATGCTCTACAGAAAATTCACAGTTGGAACAATTGTGCGAACAATTGTGCTAGTTAAGCTAGTGTGGCAGGCCTGTCTTACACCCTACCTTTCTCTAGTAATTAAGCTTTTTGGCACAGTGCCTTTAAATCGTTTAATTAATCCAATTCTTAAACCCATTTTGTTTTGCAATGATTTTAGGATTGCTGTACTTTTGTATTCCTGTCCTCGTGCCACTGCCCACCACTCAAGTGCTTTCCCATTTTAAGAATATAATCATTAATAATGATTAAAGTTTCTCTGCCTGTCTCTTGTTTGCAAGTAATGAAACACAAACGAACAAACATGCTATGAGTTATTATGTGTTAAAGTACGTTGAAAGACTGACTTTTGAATATGCAATGCAAAGTAGACAGGTTTGGGGTTATCCTTAGGTCACCTGCAAGTGATTCAGCAACCCTGGCAGTAAGTGCCAACTTCAGCAGAAAAGCAATAAATTCAGTAACTCCCTGTCTATCCAAACTGGACTTTTGCCTCTATACATAGCTAGGCGCAAAGGAAAGCATGAAGACTGAAAACAAGCTGCTACTTCAGAAGATGAACTGCAGAGTTTACATCATGAACAAACTACTGTTTATATAATTTCTCGAGCACTGCTTTGCTCTAGAAATAGTATATTCAGGTGTTCTTGTCTGGGCCTTCATGTCATGAAACTACTCTTCAACAACCATTACTAAAGAACTACCCACAGATAGTCTTTTTCAACAGCCCACTGTCTTTTTCAAGACCATGTTGTAAATGTTTACTCTGTCCTAAAATATGAAAGTGCATGACTTGACAGATATTTTGACAGAAAAATTTCACAGACTGAAGATACTAAAGAAGCCACTTGGTTTTTTTTTGAACATCAGCTCCACTGTTGATAGAGTTAGTAGTATGTAACACAGTACATACTTTTCTTCAGTCTCTAGCCTGAATTTTGTGACTTTGTGAATCACTGGTATTTCTTGGATGCTGAAAAATAAATGCTTTAATTCCATGATAAGCACAGTAATTTTAAGACACTGCGAGTCTGGAATTAAAAAATAAAAAAATAAAAAAACAAAAAAACATGCAATATGATTTCTCATTTACAGAGATTTTGCTGTTTTTCTTGGGTAAGACAGTTCCCTAAACTTCCTGAAGTTAATTTCAAAAGCAGAAATGTCCACACAAGGCCAGCATTTTCAGGACAATAAAAGGGATCTGAAAATTAAAGATATATGCTGGAATATCTCAATTTACATGTAACACTGAATAAGGATTTTACAAGTATTTCCCTGCCATGCAAGGCTAACTAGCCCAGCGAGGCTCCCTCCGCAACCAGCACAACAAGAAAGCTGCTCTGAGTCATCCTCTGGAGGAGTGGATCTTCTACCAGCAACTAACGAGGATGTGCAGGGAGTGCAGCCCTACTGAGACTGAAGTTCACCTTTCTGAAAATGCTCTATGTATTCAAGCATTTTTGTGTAACTGAAGCATTGGCATGCAATGTATGGTGTGCAACATTTAAAAGAGTCCACTAGGTAAGATTTTTGAGACACCTGTCTGTAACTTCGGTTTTCAAGCATAGTTAGAATGGTTAATTTTCAGTTTTCAAGTCTGAAAAAAGCCTTGTGAATTTGAAGAAAAATATGAAAAAGTTACAACTTATTCAAAGCTAGCCTATAAAATATCTGATTTCTATCATGTTATGTGAAAGTCTATCTTTGGATAAATGTCACTTTTTGAGCACTGAGTTTTAACACCTCTGAATGTTAAAGCAGAATTAAGTACTGTGCCCATGAAGATTTAACATTTTTATGCTGAAAGTTGTTTGCTTAAACAATTATCCTGAATAGTTTAACAGTCACAGGAGTCCAACATGCTACCTACCCCATGGAGTACCAGAATTTGAGAAAGAAGTATCAGACCTGTGCTCAAAGGACAACAGAGGGAGAGGGTTCAGTCCTCAGTGGACCTGGCTCTGCAAGGCTTTAGATGTTCTTCTGAATGCTTTAGTATCTCAAGTATTTGGTCTGCAACTCAAACACTTTCCATCTGGAACAAGTATGATGCATGTCTGAGACATTTTTACATTTAGGATATTAAAAACAAACAAACAAACAAACAAACAAAAGACTGAAAAAATCCCTTCTGAAATTGAAACCCAGTAAGTAGCATTTGGAACTCAAATTAGCAAAGAAAAATAACATCGTCAATCTATTTTTATCTACTGTCCTCCAAAAAGCCTCATCCTACTACATGCAAAATGTAAAAATGGCTCGGCATCACAAGCAACTTGTATTCTCAGCAGGTTCATCCCCTCAGTGGGTTTGCATCCCAGTCGTTCCTCTACTGCCCTACCAAAAATGCCAGGAAAAATTACACTGTCCTTAAAGTTAAACACAAATGGGTTGCTAAAGATAAACGGGACTAAAACCTCTCCTGTCTTTGGGAAATGAGTATGGTGCTAACGTGAGAAAATGAGCTGTCAGTGCCCAGCAAATCCAAGCCAGGAATAAGGGGGCTGCAGCCCTGACTTCAGCCGCACGTGAGCACGCCAGGTGCCCTGGCCACGCTGCAGAGCCTCTGAAGCCCAAGTGGTTCAACCAGGTTACTTCTCCTCGGGGAACCAATTATTTTACACCCTATGGTGACTGAAAATCCATAGCTGGGACAACAAGCACTGGAGTCTTTTAAGGTAACTAGCTACTAACGCTCTGAAATGTATTTTTAAAAAACCTTATTTTTTATGCAGATTTTTAGATCATCATATAGATTAATCTTTATGTAGACTCTTAGAATCATAGAATCATTCAGGCTGCAATCTTTTAGATTGGAAAAGACCCATAAGATCATCAAGTCCAACCATCACCTAACATTGGAATTCCACCACTAAAGTTTGTCCCTAAGTGCCACCTCCACATGTCTCTTAAAGACCTCCAGGGTGGTGTCTCCACCCTCTTTCATCAGGTGGAAGTGGTGTTTGGTTTGTTATTGCTTGGTTTATTAATATTTTTAAGTGACATCCACAAAAGCATTGGTGCGGCCCTTTCTCCACACCACCACAATGATCCAAAACAAAAATGTGAGAGTTCCTCCTGAGCTCCCTAAGGAAGTGTGTGAATACAAACCTAACTGTCACGGTCAGCTTCGGTTCAGGACAGCATCTCAGTTAATCTCAAAGACTAGTGATAAATGTGATTACTGGTTGGAATAATCTGTCTTTCACTCCGTATGAGAAGCTGGCTTCCTCCTCTCACCCAACAGAGAGAAGCCTGAAGGAAGGATGGCACGGACAGGTCCAGTTCTCTGCTTCTTGAAGAAAGTGGTCTAAAGCGGAGGAGAGCAGCTGGTCACCCACATGCCGCCTTGACCTCCCATTCCACGACACTGTTGAAAGCTGGTTTGAGCCCAGGTGAAAC
This sequence comes from Anser cygnoides, assembly GCF_040182565.1. Lineage (NCBI taxonomy): Eukaryota > Metazoa > Chordata > Aves > Anseriformes > Anatidae > Anser > Anser cygnoides. Next base: position 8,136,323 of record NC_089912.1, on the reverse strand, counting down.
CACAGCAGCCTCAGAGCCACGCAGTGTCCACAGTGACAACAGCGACAGCGTCCATCATGCACTGCCCACCTGAACGTGCGGCTGCGGGCCTTCCTCCCCAGCTGAGAAGGCTCACCGCTGCAGGACCAGGCCTCTTCTGGGGCCAGCCATGTACCCCACCCTAAAACGCAGGCACCCTGCCTGCCCCTCTCCTCAACAACAACAACAAAAACACCACACAAAACTGAAGCCTGCTCTCCATCCTAAACCACCCGAACGACGACGCTCAGAGGCATTATTTTCCCTCCCATCCTCCTGACTACCGCATTTCCTCCTATACCATTTTTCCTCATTCTGATATAGCAAACCTAACAATTTACCAGCCGGGTTGGTTAATTATAGAGAGCTGGCTGATCCCAAAGTGCTGTGCTACAGGGACATAATACAAGCTGCAAATTGCTAAAGCAAACCAGCACTCTCGCTGTGCCCCCTACTATCAGGTAAATAGCCTGTATTATGCTGGGGAAGCTGGCAGTGGTGATACAGGCTTTTGATGGGAAATTATACAGCTCTCGCTATCTGCTGATAAGATTCACATCAATAAAGTACTGGAGAGCTGACAGTCTTCTTTGAATCTTAAACTGGGGAAGCTCGACAAAATAAGACCCACTTGTAGAAGACGGCAGCTGAGTGGCTAGATATCAGGTTTACATCGGAGCGGTATTTTGTTAACAGAATGAGGGAAATGCAACATTTATTGGGATTTCCTCTGAGCCACGGCCAAGACACAGAACTTTAAAGCTCATTTATCCTATCATTTCTTCTTTGCTCCCAGTCCTAAACCTTCAAATCCCTGGAGACAGGGCTTCCTGCTGGCCAGGGAGATGGGCTCTCTGCTCACAAACCTCTGTGGGCAGGGGTCTCCCCCGGCACCACTCGGCTCCCACAGGAGGATATTCATGTCTGGTAACAAGGCTGGCGAAACAGAGCCGTGTCAGGTAACAGGGGATAATAAAGTCCCACAGAAGAACTTAATTTAACTGTTTAATACACCCATATTTATGCAGCAAGAGGCGACGGAAGGTAAAACACAAAGTTTTCTGGGATTTCTTTTCATCAGTTCTTTCACAAATTATTTTAGCAAAGATAAATCTGCCACCCTGCATGCCAGAAGTCCTTCATTCCCCTTAGCTCATGAAAAATGAACAGCTACTGTGCTTAGTTGTCCTCGTGAAGAGCTCTCCCCGGTGACACAAGGCACCAATGTATGATTCTTCCATGAAGTTAGTTCGGGAACTCATGCTGCGAGCAGTTGGGTCTGCAGTAAGACTCTAGTGACTTTTCAGAGTCTGTTTTCTCATGCTCTGTGATTACTATTCTTATTCATATTTTGCTAACAAAAGTTACATGCAATAAAGGTTGTTTTCCTTAATTCCTAACTACACAATTCACTACTTTTTTTTTTTAAAAAAAAGAACAACAAGAACAACACCTTCACTATCAAAACTGCCCATATTGTATAGAACAGGAGGAAAATGCAGCACAATTTGTAAGCACAAATATTGCCTTATTGCTAGCATTCTTCTTATTTCCATTGTGCTATTGGCAGTTTCACATCAGCACTCAAGTATGAATAAGGATGACATCATAAATATGAAGGGGCAACAAAAACTGTCAGAACAGTTGAGCTGGACAAAGAAAAGAATCGATAATCAAGCAATTTTAAGATACTAGAGAGTAAAGTTTCAAGTGTCAGGAATATGTAATTCCTACTCTGGTATATTGGTTCTGCCACCTAACTAAAATCTCACCGTCACCAACCTTGAAATTCAAGAGGAAAAGTGCCAGGTTTGCATAGCAGAAGGACAACCAGAAGTTTCATTCTTTCTCTTTGTGGCCCTAGCTTGGTGTTAGTCACGTACTGACCTGTGCTTGTGGCACACTGAACACTAGTGCCTAATTCACTTAACATTGCAAAATTCACATTTAACACAACAATTTCAAGTCAGTGAATGCCTAGCTATAGACAGACAACAAAACAACAAAACTCGAAATTTCCAGAGTGAAAAGAAGCTCAAATATAGTAGTAATTGTGTGAAGAGGTGACAAAAATCTGGGTTTAAATATATACAAGATGAGCCTTGGACAAAATGGTTCACTTCTTAGGCTGAGGTAACATTGCCACAATTTTTATCAGCCACAGCAATGAACTTATACAGCCTTCCAGTTATTTTTTAAAATCCTCCTTTTCGCACAGAACAGAGCGCAATTTTAGCATGACAATGATACACATTCACTTGATAAGGCACCATAAAAAAAAACAGTTTGCATTTTATTACTTGACTCAGCGTAACCATTTTTAAAAACCTCTCATCCTCAGCCATCCTCAACACTACCGCTGCCTGTTTCCTGTAATATTTGTCACACACTCCAAGCATACAGGTTATTTTCAGGAAAAGAAGGGCTTTATAATCTGAAAAAGAAAGTGTTTTTGCCATGACATAGTGCCGAGGCAAAATTACAAGCCACATGGGGTAGGCTGCTCCACATTTCCAGATTCACACCTTGTGCCTCAGCACACCCTGAAGAGGACGTGTGCTGGCTGGGAGCCTGTCTGAAACTCTCACCCTGAGGTCCTGCCCGTTGCCCGCGGCCTAGTCGCCCGTGGCCGCAGTGGATGGACTCAGACAGGGGCACGAGGCAGTGCCAGCGGTGCCCCGCTGCCTGCTGGAGCTGAGGTGCTGCAGCCGGAGGCTGGAGGCTGGATGGAGGCTCGTGCATGATGGCTGCCTCCGGAGGCCAGCCCAGGGGAGTGGAAGGTGTCGAAGCCTTCTTGGACGGTATTGGAGAGGAAGGGAAAGGCAAACGGACTGCTCAGTACAGTTCCGATTCACCCCCAGTCCTCCTAATTAAAGAGGGAAAAAAATTGCGATGAGGGGCATAAAGTTCAAAATTCCCTCTGAGTATTGTGCTAAAAGGACACAGTAAAACTGCTTGTTTGTCTCAAAATTTTCCTGTAACCAAAATCCTGCTTCAGACAGGAAAATGCTTTGCACAGGCAACCCTTCCCCCCTACTTTTACATTGTTGGTTTTGGCTGAGGCCACTGTTACAACAGGAAATAAAAATTATATTGCTCAGGAAGGAAGCTAATGAGTTTCCCCTCCCCCAAATGCCATTAGACACTTCCTGAATAAAGGAGAAGCACACTAATATAAAGAACAACGATATGCAAGTAACCAGGAGCACAGCCTGCTGTACGATTAAAACTACGTACAGCTTCTGGATGGAGAAGGAATACCGGGTCAGCTACTCTAATGCAACACCATTACACTGCCTCATAATGTGCTCCTGAGCGCGTTGTCCGCTCTGCTCATGACTGACTCCAAAGCAATGATGCTCACATCACTTCCTCTGGGAGAATATTCCTAGCTATGAACCAGCTCCTTGTAAGGAGTGTTTTCCATTCGATTGCTTACGAGTTACCCTACTCACTTTTTTATTACTTTGACTTTAGGCCTGCTTAATAGAAATGCGTATCTGAGCTTTTATTGTTTGGTTTATTTTGTACATGTCAGATGTTCTTTAAGCTGAGGGATTTCTCAGTTGGGGAAATACCAGAAGTCTGACAAATAAAATACCTAAAGTGCCAAATTTATGGAGGTCCAGTGATCATCCCTGTTGTGTCCTTAACACTCATCATTATTCAGCTTTAAAAAATGCAGCTAACTTTTTCATTGAGCAGAATGTAAATATTTGTTTAGGTTAAAGAGATTATATTAACACTTACCTCAAAACTGTCAAGTATTCCATATAGTTAAACCATGCAACATACTTTGGACTGCAGTTACTTTAACTCATTCTTACTGTATTTGTATTTAAGTTTTTAAAATCAAATTAAGTAATTTAAGGTGTGTGTCTGCAAAATTGTAAGCAAATTCCTTCTGAGGTCAATAAAATGCAATACAGTATCCCATGTGTTTAAATTCTTACAGGATCAGTCCTCAAACCTCTGCAGAGGAATAGACCTTCCTTTACAGTTTGACCACAGACACACAAAATATGCCAGCATCTAGCTATTCATAGGTGGTTTTTTTGACTGCTTCAAGACAATCACTCGTGAAGGTGACGTGTTTCCAGGATAAGGGCCTCATGCCATATTGCATGTCATGTCATGTAAAATGATCTCTTGGGTAGGATCAGTAGCACAACTACACCTGTTCCTTTCCTTGTTTTTCCCTTCAAGATTTTCAAGACACCTCTTGCAAAATCTACTTTTTCTGCTCTTGCTTATTCAGTTCTCATTTCTTTTTCTTTTTTCTTCAATAAATTGGATGTTTCCCTGCATTCTTCATGTTCTTCTCCATTTCTTGATCTTTTTTACGTCTTCTGATTTAGTTTAGTTTCTGAGATTTAATATGATACTAAAAAAAAAATCAAATTTTTTTAATTTAACTCTTACTGGAAAAAAGAATGGAGAAGAAAATTGTTTCTAGTGGTACACTGTCTGGGACATACATACAGCAGCACTCAGTCCTCAAGAAGAAAACAAGAAAATTAATAAAGAGACATCAACTTCTTCATATAGCTTCTCCTAGTATTTTATGACTTCTTCTGTATCTAAACAGTGATGAAGAATTACTTTACATGTCATTTAGTTTAATTTCAAACAGCACCTAAAATCTAGAAAACAAAATAATTAAGAGCTTAGCTTACATCATTTTAATTTTCCACATCCTTTTCATGGTGTTACAATACATGCATTCTTTTATTGTACTTATATTGTAAAATAGGGCCATTTCATAATCACACTAAGACATTTTAGAGTGTGTCTCATGCTGGGATCTTAACATTTCACCAGTAGCTGAGACACTTGGCTTTTAGTCTTCCAAGGAAATTAAGAAACGGCAATATGCCAACATGATACAGTGCCTGTTGAGTCTAAAGATTTAATTACAGGATCTTATTTTTTAAAGAGAAATCACATGAGTCCCCACACCATGTTTAAAACAACAAAAACCTGTCATTTAATCTGTATTGATTAAATTTCTTTGCTACACATTCCAGAGAAACATTGTGTTAGTGATGCTAATGTAAAATACTCAAAAGGCAAGATAAATAAAATCTTCATTTCCAATTTGTTTACCTTCCCAAAAAGTACAGCTGTTATTCTGAGCCAAAACTAGCAGCCTTTGGCTACAACAATTCTGACATACCTCAACAGTGCCTTGAACAACAAAACAACTTTACATTACTGGGGAGAATCCCTCCACTAAGTAGAAAGAGAAGACAGACAGGGGCCAACACTACCAGTCAGTTTTGAGCAGATTTTGCTCTTGATGGCCCTACCTAAACTGGAGCCTTTCAGACTAGATCACCTTCAGACAACTGCAGTGTGAATACAAAAGATCAATAAATCACTCCCAGCAAAATAAAAGCATACACGTGTCTAGAACCTCTCATCTTTTACTCTCCACGAATTAAATGCAATTGAACTGTTGCATTTCAGCACCTGTTAATTCCACACGCACACACAAAACAGCTTACCTCCTCAAGTAATTAATGCTAAATTAACCTTAAGAGTATAAACAGTTTTTTTTTCCTAAACTGCTTAGTATGTGTTCACAGCACTCAAAATATTATATGCTCTAACTTTGTGCGTGAGTGTATCTACTCAAGCATGTTTTTTCACACTCTTCAGAAAGCTTGTCATTAATCACTTGCCATACACCAATCTAACAGTTTAGAAGTTCTTATAAAGCAGTCTCTACATCTGTGGTTTATGATACCAGCATATTGTCTTTACATTAGTGTAAACTGTAAATACAGATAATATTTTGCCATAATTTTTCTTTATCACTCATACCTAAAGAAAACAGTATCTAAACTTCACACAAACCACCCCATTGCTACCCCACTATCTAACTACTGATTTTTTCTTCACTCAATAGTCAATAGATATCCCATTAAAACACGAAGGTACAGAAACAGTTAATTTCTGTGTGGTTTTGCTAATAATATGTTGTAAAGTCAGCAAAAAGGACTAGAGGTCATCCCAAGTTAAGAAAGGTAATTAGTTAGCACTGGCATTTTTAAACTACCATCTTCTCCAGAGGACACATCGCCACCGTTCTGAGCCTGCTAACTCCAGCTCATGACAGAGGAGTGGTGCAGGAGCTCCAAAATGGTATGCATTTTCCTAGAGTTTAAACAGTTGCTGGCAAAGAAAAGGTAGCCAAGTGGAGCTGCACAGAGACTAAGAGGTGCATCACAGTGGAGATGAAGAGGACCAGAAAGCCCACCGCTGGTACCCCTGCAAAGGGCAGCAGGACTGCCATGACCTGAGATGGTGATCCATGGAAATACAGGTCTAACTGAAACTACATGAAATTGTCAGGCTGGTTTACTTGTTTACCCATTTATTTATCTGGGGCTTTTCTCACAGGATAATGAATTAAAAATCAGAACTGGGAAAGCTATGTGAACTTTCCCTACAGAGATAACGTGAGGAAGACTGAAGGACACTTCATCAGCAAATGGTGGCAGCAGACATCTGGAAATGGGTTAGATTGAGATGATACTTTACGTAGTGAAGTACATAGCTCTTCCAAAATATTGTATACTTCTCTGCTAGAGCTCTCAAAGTCAGCTTGAACATAAGGTCCAGGCTCTAGATGCAAAGAAACTGTATTTTAAAGATGACAACCAAAGATGGTGAGAAACTTGCAATGGGAGAAAAGGAGACTGAGGGGAGACCTCATCGCAGTCTACAACTTCCTCGCAAGGGGGAGTGGAGAGGCAGGTGACCTATTCTCTGTAAACACCAGTGATAGGACCCGCGGGAATGGTATTAAGCTGAGGCAGGGGAAGTTTAAGCTCGACATCAAGAAGAGGTTCTTCACCGAGAGGGTGGTCGCACACTGGAACAGGCTCCCCAGTGAAGAAGTCACTGCACCAAGCCTGTCTGAATTTAAGAAGCGATTGGACTGTGCACTGAGTCACACGGTCTAAAATTTTGGGTAGACCTGTGCGGTGTCAGGAGTTGGACTTGATGATCCTTATGGGTCTCTTCCAACTTGGGATATTCTATGATTCTATGAAAATTTTATTCTGTAAACTTTTTTTTTTTCCCCTGTGAAGAAAGGACTTCATAATAATGAAGTAATGAAGCAGTAATTATTCTCACACCCTTATACTATCATTCACTTCACATGCCCTGTCATGGTTTTTATTGAGAAAATTGTTCCAATACGCTGAAAAAAATCAGAACAACTTCAAAATCCTTTTAAATTCAGTAATATCTTTTCTTTTTTGGCCTACTTTACTGACAGTATCACTTAATATCCATATGAAGAGCAACTTTCTTTTCACCTACAGATCTCAAAAGTGCTGGGCATAGAAATCTGTTTATCTTTAAGGTATTCAACATCTTTGAAATTAAGATGCAAATATTCAAAGAATGCCTCCCACATCAAGCCTAAAGATAGTAATGTTTCATTCCCATTGTATATTTTGAACTCCGGAGCTGGCAGTTTTGGATTTCTGAGTTTCTGAGTGCAATGTTGTACTTCAGAAGATAGAAAAGACTGCACAATGATTTCATCAAAGCTCAGAAAATATTTTTAACCCTTGTTTAAAATGATTTTCAGGTTACCCTCATACATCTTGATCCATCTCAAGGGCAGAACCCACATCGTCTATAGCACTTTAATGTTTTAAAAGCATAAACGGAGTATTTATGTACCAGTAAATAACTGCTTCAGATTCATATGATTCAGCAAAAACCTTCTGAACTAAATTTCTAAACCTAAGAGACCTAACAGTCCTAAAAAATGGAGTCAAATTGAGCTTAACTACTGCAGTCAAGACTTGCAATAACACTACTGAAACAGAAAATCCTAACATTTAAATCTAATACAGTCTATTTTTACAGGGTTTCAAAGCTAAATACATTACAGTGCTATCAGGCACATAATAGTAATGACTATTATAGCTTTATAACAATGGCTATCCAAGATTTTTTAAAACAAAACAAACCAAAACAAAACACTATCATCAAAGTGAATTTCAAGCCTTTCTTGACACATATTTTCAAAAAAAGCAAACCAAGCTTCCCTGAGAAATCACCCTGTAGTTATGTGTTTCTAACAACTACAACCTTACACACCTATTATGTATTCAAATAAATAACGGTTTCTTTGGCGTAGTAATAACAATGAGAAGTATCTTAATATAAATCAGGAGTCTGTGCTTGCAAAAAAGCCAGACCAAGCAGGATATGACTTCTCTAGGGACTAAGGAGGCCTTGTGTGTAAACTGTCAACTCCTTCCTCTTCCCCTAGCAGCAGGAAAGGAAGCATTCAGGGTGGGACATTACTTAAACGTCCTACAAAAAATGTTCAGGATCATAGATATGACAAAACACAATGTATACCACAGGCAGAAATAAATTTATTTTATTCACCAGAGAGAAAAATAAAGCCCTTGTAATTATTGTATTGCTAACTGACAGAGTCGGCTAGAGGTAAAGTAAATGCATACACTGTACAAACATAAATACTTAAGGATGGACTTTTTGTACTGCTTACTGACTAAGAAAAGGAAAAACAAAACCAACCAACCAACCAAACAAAACCAAACAAACAAAAAACAGCCTTCAGACAAAGTTCTTCCTAAGAAACGTAGCAACTTGAAAAGTCAAAACCCTCCCAGCATGAGCAAACAGAATGCATTTATGGACACCCATAGGACTAGCCAGCCAAATTTTACCTAACATGATTTAAGTCAATTTCATTAAAAATTAAGTTATATTGGAAAAAGAACTTCCTAAATTATTTAATTTATGACTTACGAGTCACTTAGTTTCTGGGGTTCCAGGTTCTGTGCAGACAAAACTGACAACAGAGAACAACCGATCCTTGGTCAGCCTAAGTTATTATATTTTCGCCGGTCAGTCTATGAAACTAGAGTCTATGAGGTACTTTTAGAAAGGTTCAAAGAGTGATTCAGTGTTGTCTTAGAGAAACATTTTCTGTTCAGCGAGTTTGTATCTTGGTTTCACTTTTCTTCTACTTCTAACAAATGTTAATCTGTGACTGACCTTCACAGGCCTCTAAACAGCAGTCCGTGCCTGTGTGGTTTGACAACAAGTTCAGAGAGATTTTCTCTAACAACAGGTTCCCAAGTTTCGAGAAAGCTTTAAAGATCATATTTTTTTTCAAAGACATTTACTTAACGTCTTTGTTCATGGATAGGATAAAATCACTGACCAATATATCCTTACACCATAAAATGTACCTTCAGTTGGACATCTATGGCCATTCCTTGCCTTAAGATCCACCAACTCTTAAAGGTTCTCTCTGAAGGATCAATGAGAACATGAAGGTCTCCATGAGTACTAAAAGACACTGCACATCCCACAGAGGTCTCTCCAGATTTTTGACCAAGAAGCCTGAAGTTGAGAGGATAAAGGGATAAACTTCAAGGATCATGGAGAAAAGATAGAAAGATGACTGACTGGTTGGTCACCACAACAGGTAGACTTTCTCATCTTCTCGCAGAATCAGTCAGCCAACATGCAATTCAACTCAGACTCACAGAAGAATAAACAAAAATGTGTTACTCAGACTACTGGAAGCAGACAGCTCTTAAGACATGCTTAATTTTTACTGGTTTCCATAAAAGTAAGGATGAAAAAAGCATAAAAGCAGATAATTTGCAGGGCAAGGGAATTCAAGGCAGTTGTTGCTGCCTCAAAAAGAAGGCAGAAAAAACTATCAGAGACAAGAATATGGTCAGCGCATTGAGTACAATAATCCCGTGAACCTCTACAACACTCTTAAAATGCGGGTTTTCTTCTTAATTCTAATCCAACCCCTTTCATAATGGCAGAACTGACCACAGCAGGACTGCATCCAAACAGATTCTCAGTATTTCCAAGAATGAAGGCTCCACAATCTCTCTGGGGAACCTGTCCCAGTGTTTCACAACAGTCTGAGTAATTTTTTTTTTCTAACGTTTAAATGGAACCTCCTTTACTTCACTTTGTGCCCATGTATATTAACTCACCTCAACTAGGACAATACGGTATTAGTTTGTGCTCAGGATTCAAGTTAAAATAAATGTGCTTCAAAATGAAGTAAGCACTGTGCAATGACTCCTGCTCATATCAAAAGGTATATCAAGTCCACTATGTGGCATCTCTTAAAAAAATAAGTCAGGCTGCTATATTCTACATGAATGGCTGTCTTCTAACACAACGTACTATAGTGTTTTCAATGCCAGTGAAAGAAACAGGGTACTTGTGAGTATACTTGGCTAATAGGTACAGTTCAAGTAGATCTTGGAAAATAGATCATTTTTCATCAGACTTTGAACAGAAGTACATAAAACAGACCAATGAATAGAATGTATGCTTGTTGGCCTCAGAAAATAATTGAGAACTGAGGCTGTTTGGTAAGGTTATTTTTATGTTACTTCCTAAAACGTCTGTTACTTCTGTATTTCTTTTTCAAAGAAATTCACTGAAACTCCACTGATTTCTAAGTTTGGAGACTACCAAGGTGAACAGGCCTCAGAATGTAAAAAGCTGCGTATTTCACTGATTATGAAGGATTTTTCATCAGATAAACTAAAGACATTATTTTTTCCTGTACACTTTTGTTTAAGGCAAAGAAAGAAGACAGTATAGAACGTTTTTTAAGTAGCCTATCATTTTAGAAGTCGTGCATATCTGAACACTATGGCCGTAAAGCCACAACACCTACATTATTACGTGGCAGAAGGGTAAAGGTTTGAGTAAATCTCTAGAAAATACTCATACTATACAAGCTCATAGTCCAAATTTTTTCAATGTCTGCAGATATTCTGCACTAAATTATCTCAGTGATAGCAATCCTTATCAGATTGATATAGCTACGAAGTGACCAGGGCTAGTTATATAAAACCAACCTGTTCTAGGTCTGCCTGTCAATTCTAACACCATAACTAGGACAGTACTGAATGTAACCCAGAAACTTCACATCCACTGCTAGGATATGCCTACTGCTAAACCAGCAGGTTACTAGCTAATGATCACTGTGTTCATATTACTTCCAAAAAAAAAGAAAAAGTAGAAAAACATCCACTGAAGAAAGAACAAGGGCTCAAGTTGAAAAAACAAAAAAGCAAATAAATAATATAACATCAATTTATAATAAGAATCATAAGTGGAGTCCCATTTCAGCAACATTATGAAATGTTGTGAGGACCTAAATACAAAAGAAAGAAACCGGCTGGTGAAAAAAAAAAAAAAAACCATTTTCTGGAGAAGTGCTGTGAAGGTATAGAGTTTATGTAAGCTTGAAGGTAAGATGAAAGGGAAAATTCTTTACCAATTCCAAAGAAAGGAAGATAGAAAAAACTCCCTAGAGGTATAAATCACAAACTACAAGCAAAGTATAAGCCTGCCCAAGATTATTACATCATCAATAGTGTCTTTTCTTCAGAACTAAGTGTTATTTAGTAGTTTAACTTGTATATGTGTTTAAGTCCTTAACTGAGCAGGGATGCATATAAAGACATGCATAAGAAGTACTAAAATAGAATTTTAAAAGATCATATTCGTTTTTGAGTATTTAAAAAGTGGGCTTTCTAGTACTACCTATTACCTTGATTCCTCAAAGCCTACAGAAGGATGCAGAAGCATATGACTCCCAGATAAACAACTAAAATGAAGGTCTTATCTGATTCTAAAACATTAGCTATAACAAACATTGCACAGCTCAGGTGCTGTGCTAATGGCTGTATGGGAACAAGTACAAAAATCAATGATAGAATCTATTAAATCTGAAAGGTACTTTTTTCACTTGAACAAGCATATTTAAAACCATATCTACAATTCACATCTTCCATGATCGAATAAAAAAAAAAAAAAGAGGAAGAAACTAAAATCATACAACCAGTGACAACATCTGAAGAGCCCTCATAATGCTAAAGAGTACACAAGAAAAGATTGCTTTTTACATGAAGGAATCTTGTACAATGACACTCTGCACAGTCACTCTTCTAGATGCAGTGTGTAGTTTCTGCAGCTGCAGGAATTATGGATCTGCAACAAAACTAAAGTAGGTGGAAGTCTTTCTCTGATACATGGCAAAGCAGCTCTCCACCTCATAACTGATATATAAAATTGCCATCTTGTACCCATTACGTAAGGTCATTTGCACCATTATATTGAATGCATTTTACAGACATATATGAAAATACTTAATTTTCTTATCTTTCTTCCTATATATGTATGGAAAACCCATTAACAACAATGTGAATTTCACATTCCTAGGGAAAAATGTATCAATCAAGTAGCAAGGATTTGGGATAATTTCCTGTGTTAGCTATTTTTTGCAGTATCTGTGTATGCTCCCTGTGAAAGGATGTGGAAACAATTCACAGGTCTCAGTAGATGAACAAACATTAAAAAGAAATATGGATCATTAAGATTTTTGAAATTAAAAGCCCAGGCTCACACTGTGCTTTAAGGCAGCTGGAGCACCTGAAGCTGCTTGACCTTCACTATTGTTTCGAAAAGATGAATTAAAGGAGCATGGAACTGGACAGAGAAAGATCGTCAGTTTGTATACAAGCTAAATGGTAACCAGTGCAAAAGATGTGCCAATAATTAATCAATTCCCTATAGGACCAGGCCCTCCTTTACTGCAGCCAGCCAAAATGGAAGCTATAAGAAAAACTGTTAGTTTTCTGTTTTTCATGTAAAATTCCATGTTTTTTTGCTTTGGTTTGATTTGTTTTTTAGGGAGATGGGTAACAAGTTATTCTTAAGTTTGGTTCATTAGTGGAAGTTTAAGAATTGCCTTCCTTGTTTCACAACTCATTTACTGTTTTAACTAAATGACAGGAAACTAGTCCCAGCCCTTTTAAACAGGCGTTTCCATACAATGAAGAAGAGACCTACCAGAAGAGTAGGTAAATAAAGTCTTACTTACCATAAGAGTAGGTAAATGAAAAGATGCACAGAAAACAAGCTTAAAGAACTAAATTAATGTTTTCATCCTTAGCCTACTTCCCTCTCTACCCTGCAACTAAAACACATCTTGAGCTGCATTTGCAAAGGAGTTTGCTCCTTCAACATTATTATTCTTCTCAGCAGAGGGTCACTGGATTTTAGAAAGGGTCTCTCCTAAAAGAAACAGTCTCCCATAGCTAGTCAGCTCCTGCTTTTCAATTTTCAACCTCAGAGATGATGCAGAGATTTAACCTTTAGACGCGAGATAAGCATTTCCCTTAGATTGGCTGTAGTATTGGCTAAAAACAAAGACTATTATGGTGATGATTCTGATCATCAGATTTTCTCACAGAAGACCCTACGTTTCTAATCAAGCAACATCCTCCAGGGTAACTTACAAGACTAAAACCTGTGGTTCTCCAGCACAGATAGCATTCCTAGAAGAGCTTGAAAGAAAGGCTGGGCACAGAAGCAGGTCCATGTGGATATTTTGTAAACTGAACATTTTCCAGAGTGTGCTTATTTCATCAAAATATAATACAATTTTAAAATATTTTGAGCATTCTAGTGTCTATAATGTATGAGCATGACTTTTTATAAAATTCAAATAATACTGCTTTTTAAAAAGCTCTTCATTCCATTTTCTAAGAAATCAAAATATTTCTGCTTCTACTCAGGTATTAACAGTAATGAGGTAGATGTAAGCCTGCTAGGCACATTCAGACAGAAAGGGTTAACATTTATTTTGCCATTCACACGTGCTTGCATTCTTTTTTTCCTTCAACAAAACCAAAGACTGACCTAATCACTGCTGAATAAAACAGCTTCTGCCCATCATTTCTAGCCTCAAAAATACAAAAGAAAATGTTGTCATGGAAACCAGTCTATCCCAATGGTATACTGCATTTTGCTAAATCCAAATTATACTAGTATCCATGTTTCCCTTAATAGTAGAGACAACGTAAATTCTTTGCCACATATCACACATCACACTGAGTGCAGCTGCCATTCAACACACCTAAGAACAACTTAATGTTTTAAAACAAATTACTAAGTAATGTTAAGGAATATTATATTTAAGTTACAAGCTTTGCTAATGTGCTAAATTGTAAAATCTTGAAACAAATATGAAGATGAATGGCAAATAGTGGAAGAAGACAGAGAACATTTTAAATAGAATCTGAGTGTTTGTGCTAGCCTGTGGCTTATTTTCCTGTGCTTTCAAACAGATATGTTGTTCTGATCCGTTTCTGGACCCAAAATGACGTAGATTTACCATAGACCATTATGCATTTGCTGCACTAAGAAGTTCAAAATGATTAGGTATTAAAAAAAAAGCTGAAGAGCTTTAATAGTGATTGTATTTCTAGAGAGGAAGTTCTCTATGAGGAGATGTTTGCTTTAATGCTATGTTAGGGCACATTATGCTTACTAGATATATTTTATTAAGACCTTATTGAACTGGCATGAAAACAGACACCATGTTTTTGTGCTGGGGGCGTAAAGAGAGTGACAAAGAAGAGCAGGACATGAAGTGAAGGGGAACAGCAGTCGCACCAACTCTGATTTGCCTTCAACAGCCCCACCATCAGCCACCGGCCTGCGAGATGCTTTTGGGCCTGCTGTGGACGTCGGGTGCTACCCATGCCCTTGCACCATCTCCACAGCCGATATGAGCAGAGGCGGCCGTGGTGCTGGCACAGCTCCATCCCGCAGCCCCGGGGACCGGCAGCCGCCCTTCCTGCGGCAGCAGCCAGCGGCACTTGGGTACGTCTGGTGTCTGCTCAAAGGGACGCTGGGGACAGTGGGGCCCGTGGCCCCTCCCGTCCGAGTGTTTACACGTGTCCACGCACTCGCGCAGGGCAACACCCTGGATTAAAATAACGTTCAGTTGCATGGGAACATCATGATGACTGAGATGTTTTAGATGCTGAAGGTTTCTCACACGTGAAGATGGGATTTGTTTCGACTGCACCTGTGGCCTAAGTGAGGCGTGAGGGAGTAAGCGGCTTTTCCCAAAATTAGTCCGGAGGTGAACCTAGGAATCTAGTGCAGAAGCACACGAGTTTGCTTGTCTGATCATGTGACAAAGATCCCTCTGGACCCTACAATCACAAAAATAATTAGGCCGTCTAATTCTATTTCTGTAAAGACTGAGATGAACTGTCTTTCTGTTCACCACAGGATCTGCGTTGGAAATAATTCAGTACTCTTACGGTGTCCTGAAGTTCCTTCAAACACCACTGAAGATGAATGAATTCAAAACTGCATCGAGCTGCTTCAATCTTGCAATTTTAAGTCAAAAAGAAAGTTTTCAATGTGCTTCTTTAAGAAGGACTATGCAAAAGAGTAATGCTTGTAGTGCAGGTTGTGATTGCATAAACCCAGAGCAATATAATCAACTATCTACAAGTGCAGTCTCAGCAGGAGGCTACTACTACCTGCCAACTAAAATGAAACAGCTGTGCCAAAATTCTAATTTTTAATAATTTTCTGCATTATATGAAAAAGTGCCTCATGGGCAGCACACGACACCCTACTTCAGATTTATCCTGGCTCAGGTATCTGACTCTAAATGCACCGTTGCAGCACAGAAAGAAAAGTCAGAAAGCAGTCTGAATTCAGGTGAAACATGGTGATGGAGGAATACAGGCTCATGGGAAGTAATTCAGACCTGACTATTGAATAGATAAAAAGAAGCTTCTCAAAGATTTTAATTACAGACTGTCTCAAGAATATTCATGCACCAATGCATTTGTTAAGAACTTGGTGAAAATGTAAATGTAATGCCTGCTTATTTGACTTCCAACTCAAGTAGACACAACCTCAAAAAATATTCCTCCAGAGGACCAGTACTTTCAGCCTCCACAAAGGAGGACAAGAGCTATAAAAACTGCTGCTAAACAACTAAGAAGGCAAAATAGGAACAGAGGCATAAAACTCTGAGGTGCGATAAAAGAAAATCAGCATAGAACATCAAGCAAAGAATATTTGCTGTTCTGTGAAAAAGAAATGAACATATATTGCTCTGAACTACACCAGCTCTGGTTTGAAATATGCAGACAAAGGAAACAGACCCACAGTCTCAGTTCTTTCTGACTTGCCAATGACCATGTTAGCTAATGACACAAGAAGGGGCAAAAAATACACCTGGATTTAGCAAAACTTTGCATAGCATGACCCCGTGTAAACACCTTGCAAAAGACCAGCCAAAATCCAAGAGAAAGTTAGAACTTTTGGTGGCAATGAATGGCTGGTGGGGGGACGGGACAGCAGGTCTGTTAGGCTGCCTTGCATGTCTGTGAACTGTTAGGTGGTGAGTAATGTTTTCTTACATAGTATTTTAGACGGCCAATGAGAACATGAACAGAAATGTAATTTTCACTACATTTTATGATGAAAACTTGACGCAGTTCATTTTCAATAGCTTTTGTCAGACTAATAAAAATTTTAAACTCTAGGATGTATCATATCCAAATAACCTACATATTCTATGTAACAGTCTTGTCTACAATGCTTAAAAGTTCACAAAATTAAAATCTGATCATATGGTGTACAATTTCACAAGCTATCTTTGAAGAACTCAGAACTTAAGAAAATATTACTCAAAATTACTGCCAAGTTCTCCGAAGTCTGTAAAGATTCACTAATGAGAACTTCCATTCCAAGAGTCGAGATATGCTCACTGATACTAAAACTAAGTATTAGACATAGCTAGTAGACCAAACTGAGTGATCTTTAAGAAATATTTAAACAAATGACATCTTTTTTCCTTCCTTTTTTTTTTTCCGCCACAGTTCTTCATCTATTTCTATTTAATGACTACGAAAAAAAAATAATTAGATGATCCACACTTTAAAGTTCTTAGTATTATGGAAACCACTACTCTAAACCCGGATTTCCCAGTAGTTATAAATTACTATCGCCTTTTTTTTAAAAGGAAGAGATAGATAACCTTGTTTATTTTTTCTGAATTTAGGTAGCTACTATCTGAGAAATGTAAAGTTATTAATCATGTATGAAAAATCTATTCCTTTTTTAAAAACAAGGCTTGAACACAGTCAGTGCACAGAACTAAAGACATGGATTAGAATCTACAGCTTGCTGATGCTGAATCTCCTATGTACATAGTACAGACCTAGCCGTCCTATGGTCTTGGGGAGTAAAGTATTATTATTAAAGAAGTTATATATTACTGCCAAGAATCACAGAATCCCAGAACAGCCAAGGCTGGTAGGGACCTCTGAAGATCATCTAGTCCAACCCCCCTGCCAAGCAGGATCACCTAGAGCATGTTGTGCAGGATGGCATCCAGGCGGGTGTTGAGTATCTCCAGAGAAGGAGACTCCACAACCTCTCTGGGCAACTTGTCCCAGTGCTCCGTCATGCTCACAGTAAAGAAGTGCCCCCTCATATTCAGCTGGAACCTCCTGGGCTTCAGTTTGTGACCGATGCCTCTCATCCTGTTGCTGGGCACCACTGAAGAGACCAGCTCTATCCTCGTGAACCCTCCCCTCAGATATTTATATACATCAATGAGGTCTCTCCTCAGTCTTCTCTTTTCCAGGGTAAACAGGCCCAGTTCTGTCAGCCTGGCCTCATACAACAGGTGCTCCAGTCCTCTGTTTGCTCAGCTTTATCATCTTTCACAACTGTATATGAAGCACTGCAAAGTAACTAACACCTGTACAAAGAGTTAACGCTGATTAACAGTAACTAAAAAATTGTGCCACTTCCCCAAAAATTCAGTGAAAGAAGTGTATAAAAGAGAATTAGAGTGAGAAAAGCAACAAATTATCTGGAGCAAAGGGAGTACTGATAATAATTAGATGTATAAAGCTTCCTCTGACACCATTCTTAGTTTTATTTAAATGCTTGACACTTTTGTCTCGCATTTATTTTACCGTCTTCTGCTTTTGACTCCATCTTCTTTCTCAGGGTTCTTCCTAGCTTGTTTGTGTTGCACTATTTTATACCAAGATAAACTGCGTTTCCATACAACCCCATGGCTAGCAAACTGGAATAATATAGAAAGTCCCTTCACCACTTTTCAGAAGTCGAACAGGAAATGTTCAAGTGTCACTGATAAATACTACCTGATTGCACAGAATACCAAGTCATATTTCTTTAAACTACTGAAAGAACTTCAAAATTGACAGTACTATTTAGACAGACAAATGCATGGGCAATTCAGTGCCATCTAAACTAAGGCAGAATTAGAGTTATTCAGAATTTTCCAGAATTTAGTTTGGAAGGGACATCTGGAAATAACCCAGTTCAACCCTAGGACTCATAGTAGGGTCAACCAGAGAAGGCTGCTCAGGTCTATGTCCAGTTGGGTTTGGGATATCTTCAGGGATGGACTCTACATCCTCTCTGGGAAACCTTTTCCACTGCATTACCCTTAGTTAAGTCTTTATAGATTTCAATGGAGTCTCCTGTGCTTCTGTTTGTGCCCTTTGCCTCTTCTCCTGTCACAGGGCACCACTGAGAAGTCTGGGCCTGTCATCTTTGCTCAGGTCAGATATTTATTTATACACACGAGCCTTCTCTCCTCCAGGCTGAACAGTCCCAGCGTTCCCAGCCATTCCTCCTATGCCAGAGATGCTCCTTAACCATCTTTGTTGCCCATTGCTAAGCTTACTGCAGTAAATACTCTTCTTGTACTGGGGAACCCAAAACTGGACCCTAGATTTTTCTCACCAGCTGGTGGGAGAGAAAGGATCACCCGATCCCTCAGCCTTCTGGCTGCACTAGAATCACAGAATCATAGAATCATAGAATATCCCAAGTTGGAAGGGACCCATAAGGATCATCAAGTCCAACTCCTGGCACCGCACACGTCTGCCCAAACGTTTAGACCATGTGACTAAGTGCACAGTCCAATCTCTTCTTAAATTCAGACAGGCTTGGTGCAGTGACTGCTTCACTGGGGAGCCTGTTCCAGTGTGCAACCTCCCTCTCGGTGAAGAACCTCTTCCTGATGTCCAGCCTAAACTTCCCCTGCCTCAGCTTAACACCGTTCCCATGGGTCCTGTCACTGGTGATAATGGAGAATAGGTCACCTGCCTCTCCATTGCCCCTTGTGAGGAAGTTGTAGACTGTGATGAGGTCTCCCCCTCAGCCTCCTCTTCTCCAGGCTGAACAGGCCCAGTGACCTCAGCCACACTATACCTAATGTAGCCCAGGCTACTGTTGGTTCCCTCTGCTGCCACGGTTACATTGCTGGCTCATGGTCAGCGTGGTGTCCACCAGGACCCCAGGTCCTTTTCTGCCAAGCTGCCTCCCAGCTGGTTGATCCCCAGCCAGTAGTGGTGCCTGATGTCCTGATCTCCAGGCAACAGGACTTTGCATTTCTCTTGGCTGATCTTCATATGGTTCCCCCTCAGCCCATTTCTGCAGACTGTCAAAGTTCCTCTGAACGGCAACACAACCTTCTGTTGTATCAACCACTCCTACCACTTTTGTATAATGTACATATTTGCTGTGGGTGTACACCAGCCCATCACCCAGGTGATTAACAAAGGTGTATACACAACTGTCTCCAGCTGGATTTCGTGCCACTGAACACAACACTTTCATCTTGGTAGTTAAGCCAGTTTTCAGTCCACCTCACTGTCCATTTACCCAGTATGTACTTGATCAATTTGTCAATAACGACATCATGGAAGCTTCTCTGTGCAAGAGCCTTGCTAAAGTCAACATAAACAGCTTTCACAGGTATCTCCTCACCCACCAAGTCAGTCACTTCATTATAGAGGTCTACGAAATCAGTGAAGAATTATTACCCCCTCATAAATCCACACTGATTACTTCCAAACACCTTTCCAGACATACCGTACTTCCAGAATGTCTGGAAATGGTCTCCAGTAATATTTGTTCCACCAGCTTCCCAGAAATGGAGGTGAGGCTGAGTGGCCTGCAGTTTCTTGGATCCTCCTTACTGCTCTCAAAGATAGGAGAAGCGTTTTCTTTTTTTTCTAGGAACCTGCCCTGATCACCGTGACCTTTCAAAGATAATCAAGAGTGGCTTGCAGTGAGACTGGCTTTGTACTTGTGGGTGCATGCCCTCAGGTCACACAAACGTGCAGATACCTAGTGTCTCTCAATGTTCCCTAACCTGATCCTCCTCCATCAAGGACAAGTGAAATTTTGTTACTCCAGACTGCCCCATTGGTGTCAGGGGCCTGAGGCTCCTGAAGGCAAGCTGCAGCAGTGAGGGCCAAGGTGAAGAAGGTAATGAGTACCATGGCTATTTCCATCAACTTTGTCACCAGAGTCCCTGTTCAGTTCAGCAGTGGGGCCACATTTTCTCGTCTTTTGTTGCTCTTGAAGCCTTAGCTGTTTCTCTTCATTCCTCAGTTTTCGTTTCAGCTCCCCAAAATTAAGTATTTAATTTAGAAGCATTTACATGAAATTTGCTCCATCACAGTTTGGAAGTAACTAAGAAGCAACTGTTTTCCCCTGAACACAGTAGGCATTCATGGTGACAAAGAAAGTCATCAGAAAACTCCAAGGGGAAACGCTTTTATCAGTGTAGTACAAACTTACATATTTATCAGCTTGAGGTTTTATCCAGGCTGAATCAGAACTCGAATTCTCCAAATGTTAAAAGCAGCTTACTGTCAAAATGTCTGAGACAACCGAACTGAACAGGAGACTGAAATATGGGTGGGAGACCTAAAATAACAGCAGTTGTCTGGTGTTAATGATTCTTATAGCATTAATCACCTTCCCAGCGTATTGCTATTGTCAATATTCAAAAAAAGGTTAGTTCAGAAGAATCTGAGAGGGTGTACGTTGGTGTTACAGACCTGTATTGTAAGCTACTTGGGTCTGTAAGAAAAGCAAAGATTTTGTACAAGTAGAGAACTGGGCTGTGCAGAACAGCTATGAAAGCACGCAAGTTACAACAGGAGGGGTTGGGTGAGAATGCATAAGAAGTATAAATATGATAAAATGGAAGAAGGGAAACAGTTGAGAGACCAACAGCAGGGCCTAAAGACGTGTTTCCTAATAGTAACTTGCAAAAAATTTTCTTTTTGATTGGTCTCATTGAAGTGAGAATTTAAAAGCTAACCTAGCAGAGACAGTATCCAAAAACTGAAAAATCTAGGGAAGAAATTAAGTTATATTAATTTATACTGCTCCTAGACAACTTCTTTTCTTTGACTCTGATAGTGGCTAAATACATTCAAAACCACTTCATATCATGAAGTTAAAATCTCATTATTTTACACAAATTTTGAAATTATGCCTTGTGCCTTCATCCAGCAAATAAAAGATCAAGTTTAACAACAGAACCCAGCATCTAAACCTCTTCTTGCCAGGAGCTCTGTGTTGTTAGTTTTTTTGTTGTTGTTGTTTTGTTTTGTTTTGTTTTGTTTTTCCATGCAGGCAGAACAACAGATATTGCTGAACAGTTTTAAACACAGGAGGATTTCTTTCAGGACTGATGGACAACATGGACGAAATTTAAAGTGACAACAAATTAAAGCTTGTTACTAAAATAATAATGGTTATATAATATGTTTCAGTGGCATTTAAGAGCCTACGTCTCCTGGAGTAGAAATTAATTACACCTGTACTGCCTATAATCAGTTTTATTCGAAAGTTACAACACCTGATGAAACTCAAAAAAAATTTGCAAGTTTCATCTCATCTGTAAATTTCATATTTTTAAAAGAATGACATATTTAGAAAGAAAATAGGATGAAAGTAAAGGATTACAAAAAATAATAAAACATGGAATTGCAAGTGACTTTTCCCCAGCACATAATATTACAGCAATTATCTTCACAACTGCTGTTCTCAATGGATTAGGTTTATTTCTGTAATAAATGATTACTTGGAAGATATATAATTACGTTCCAAAATAAATAGGGTAGGAATAGTTTCCTTCAAGAAGAACTATAGGACCACATCAGCAAGCCAGCCCCTGCTGATATCCGTAACCACTTAGGGCTTGATGTTCTGAAATCCACAATGACTTCGTATCAGGCTCAGCAACTCAGCTCAACACAATGGTGTGCTGTATCTGGCATTCTTTTCATTCTGCTTCAAAATCATATTAGCCAGGATTATAAGGAAACTGGAAACTCACAGAAAATACCCTCTTCTGATGTGACCTCAAAGTGAACCTTGCCGGTCTTCGATTTCACTAGCAGAATAGGGGAATCAAGCAGCATCTAAGGCAATCTTAATTACGATTTCTCATTCTGACATGAAACATTACGTTATGAATTGTGTGTACAAATTTTCATTTAATCTGTCTCTGATTTATGATGTATTTCTATATGCTTATACAGACCAAGCTAATTCATTTTATAATTTAGACCTAAGAACAATCAAATGTATATGTAACACTTGCACATATAAATAATAAGACTTTACACTTTATTTCTATCACCACATACTATATTGAAAACTGGTAATAACTGGCTGTGAAGTCTTCAGACCTAAGATTTTCCTTTTGTAGTTGTTTTTCACGTATAAAATAAACTGCAAAAAATCACAAATGAAGGAGTGGTTCCAAACAAATGGAGTCGCCATCCCTGGATGTATTTAGGACACATGGATGCAGCACTTAGGGACACATCTTAGTGGTGGACTTGATAGTGTTAAGTTGGACTGGATTACCTAAATGGTCTTTTCCAAAACTAAATTATTCTACGATTTTCAATATCAAACATAAAGACAGGAGAAAGCTGACATACTTGTTCCCTAAACTTCTTCTTTACTAAGTTCTTCTAAAGCAAGAAGAATTACAAATCTGCGTGGAAGCAAAGAATGACGCCCTGCAGCAATACCATTTATTATTCCTTTGCTAAATGACTTCTCTGTGTAGGCAATCCCAAAGCTGGGGCCAGAGGTCCACTTTGGGATCTACTGCTCCAAACTCTTGCATTGCCCAACAGTTCTTGGGGTTTTTCTGGCAAACTCATTATGTGAAATCCTGCAGAATCAGACAGGTTAGTACAGATCACTTTCATCAGCTGCATAAACCAAGCCAGTGGTCTCTTCTGCCAGGGGGACTGTGGGGCAGTCACATCCAGCGCCCTGCTGTCACGCTTCCAGAAGCTCTGGGAACAGCTCTGAGACAGCAGGAAAGGAGTGGGACACAGGAGCTGGTGCAAGGACCTCCAGGGTTCTCTCAGTGTAATTCCTCCTCAAAGGATCTGGGTCATGGATCTTCACATACTGCACAGAAATACTGACTAATGAGAACAGAGCCATGAATCTGATATACTGGTTCCCTTCCTTAAGTGTGCTTTTCTTTATACTACATGTAGCAACAAAGGTAGCATTTAATTTGACTTAAGTATTACCAAAATTGCAGAAAAACATCCTTACACTTTATCTGTGTTGTATCTATCCAGAAATATATTGACATAATTACTCACACTTGCTTTATAAGCAGGCCACCATTGCTTTCTTGTAGACGAAACACGGTAAAATAAATAAATGCAATACCCAGTTGTATCTTCTCCTATGCTAAACTGTTACTGAGTCCCATGTATATAACGTGGATTTCCCACTTTTAAGTTTTTAATGGGCAATATGCATATCATAACAGCTTCCTTTTGCTTGCATGGCTTGAATCCAAATCACCAGTTTCTTTCAATTAGTTTTCTTCTCACCTTGAAAATTTGTACAGTTTTGATTCCAAGAAATGCTTGCTATGCTACTAGTGTTACTGGGAGCGAGATGAAATACCCCCAGTTTAAGATCATTAGAGGATCAACGAATAATTTAGTTTGGAAGAGATCTTTGGGGGTCCTCTGGTTCAACCTTCTGCTCAAAGCCAGTTTGAGCAGATCAGGGACTTGTCCAGAGAAGCTCCAAATATCTCAAAAAATGAAAATCCACAACTTCTCTGGGTGACCTGTTCCGTGTTATTTTCCATCTGTTTATTTAATATCATTCAGTATTTCAGAAAAAGCAGCTCATCTCCACTGCTAGACTAAAGAAGCTATGACAGAAAGTATAGTCTTTTTTTTATTTTTATTTTTTTATTTGCTGCCTATTATTTGCACTGCCCACCTCTATGAGATTTCCAACACTGTAACTAAAACATTTGAAAACCTGACATGAAAACAAGACATGAAAAAGGAAAGTTTACCAGTGCTGCTACACGCCGAATTAAAATCAAAGTGCAGCTCCCTTGAGAGAAGGGAGAGAGAGGCACTGGAACCACCCTGGTGCCTTCAGCAGGAGCAGAAGATGCTGGAGGACGGTGACCTGACACGCTGCAGCTGCTCCTGAGCAGGCAGGAGACACCACAGCCCAGACTGACAACCTGTGCTTTGGAGGGATGTGTCCTCTGCAAGTGTGACGTGTGACACGCTCCGTGAATCTGACTCCCACATTCAGCTGCAGAAGACGCAGCAGAATTACATGGAAGGTCATTTTGATTTTTTTTTTTGATTCCCTAACTTCCTTTTGAATAAAATGTATTATCGGAGTAAGTACTGTAGGAGAGGGACAGTTTCAGACTGCAAAATACAAAAAACCTGTTCATACATTTCAAGTTTTTCATGAAGCTAAACAGAAGGCTTCAACTGTAATGATTATTTTGAGGGGTGGGATGTTAAATTTAAAATCCTGTTCAACTGGAAAAAAAATAGCACGATAAAAACGTCTATTTAGATTTATAGCTCCAAATTAAGTAATTAAGAAATAAGATTTGTTAAGGAAATTTACTGTTGAACTAAGGTATCTTATGCTCTTTTACAAAACTTAAAGAAAATTACTGATGATTACACGCAGACGAAAAACATTCAAACTACATAAAAGTTATGAAAGTTAAAAAGGAACGAAAGAAAACTCCAAACAGCAAGCGCACAGAAAAACCTCCAATGGTTACGCTCCTGAGAAGCTGTAATCCCCTGTAATGACTCCTCTCATCATACCATATGTCGGTTTTGGCAGCCGTTCCAGACAGCCATTGTCACTGCAGCTGATCTGACATGGGGGCTCGCTAGCCTTTACACCCCCCACAGTCTGCAACCATTAAGAGGAATTTTCTTTTTATCATCTTCAAAGACATGTTTATGGGTTTTTAGTTTTTACATGGCTAAATGAAAGGAAGTGATTAAATGGCTCCAATGTGAAAATTTATCATAAAGGAACATCTTCAAAACCGCGTTTTGTAAGATGTAAGGACTTTATTACATAAGAACAGGACAGTAAGAATTCAGCACAAAATCCTTGCAAATTCTGTCCTCACAGAATTAAGTGGAAGTTTTGATGTCAGCCTGGCCAAGATTTCATCTCTTATTTTGTGCTAAAATCTACCATGAGGGAAAATCCTGTAGATGGGCATTACACACCAAATCACAGACAAGTTCAATACAAACATCTGGTCTGATGGACAGAAATACATGTCAGAATTTGCAAATGTTGCAATCTTAGAAGACTAAGAAATTAACGAACTTCATATGACACTTTTATTTTGTTCTTATATTTAAATATTATGCCAAACTGGATTAAAAAATAATATCAGAAGTAATAACTTTTTTTTCCAGCAACAAATCTAAATACATAGATTATGTATTCGTGTGTATGATGTCACACTGTTCAGATTCCCCTAATATATACAATGAATTATTTTATGAATAGAATTAATGACTCATTCTGAAGTGTATCTATTGAGAAAATAAGAAGTAAGCCAGTATTGCAGTTAAGACTTTTAAAGGAGGTGTGAGCCATTTTAGAGAAAGAAAATTTATATTCTAACAGGAGTTTCACTGCAATAACCCATCAAAGATCTTTCACCACGTTTTTGTCTTTGTCACAAAGGAGAGTGATTCCCCTTTCCCCAAAGCAAAAAAGAGTCGTACGTCACCATGAAAAATCTCTACTGATTCAGTGAACCTCTACAGACAAAGCTCTACGCTGCCTTAGTCAGAATTATATTCTCCTATTATACCCCCTATATCTTTCAGCTTTAGAAAACACTAAATATTTTACCTACCCACAAAAATTAGTTATAACCCAAAGAGTGTTTTTCCAAGAAACTAAAAAAATAAGTTAAATGCAGTTGTCACAACTCTCTCTATCCAAGCCTCTCTGTGAACTAAGGAGACTGAACCCACGTTAGCTCTGAGAAGAGGACCTGTGCAAACCCTTTATTGAACACTTGAAAATACGGGGATGTTGGAAGTCTGAAGTGGCAGCACAGAAGTAGGAAGTATGTATGTACGATGTATATGTATGTATGACACGTATGTATATATGTACCATTTCCCAGTATGAAAAGCAGTGTCTGCATATGAAGAAATAAAAACAAGAAAATCAGAAGAACTTTTGCATTGTGGCTTACAGTGGTCTAAAGCTCATCTCTGTGAACACAGACTTATACTGTGTTTATGGAAATCTTGTTGTAGTAGACCTGTACCAATAAAGCTTGGCAATGACATGAAGATGAAAGGTCTCAGTACTGAGGATCAGAATGTCATTGGTAAGGAAACAGACGAAAAGGATGACCTCCAAAGGTACTAAATTTAAGAAGTGTAAACTACATGGTGAATAGCACACTTACAATTAATAGGATCTATTTGTAAAAAAAACAAAGTTATTCATCTACAAAATAAATATATAATAATAAAGAATGATCATGAGATCTTGAAAGCCAATGTAAATCTAAAATTTTACAAAATTTCAGTAAGAATAGGAAAATACTAATGACAAGAAAAAACACTGGCTAGATCTCACTTGAGCACTATGAAAACTCCTACCACTCAGTCTAAAAAACATTAATTTGAGCTGGAACAGAATTAGAGAAACACTAGTTTGACAGCAGCAACAGTGGGAAGAGGTCTGACCATGAAGCAGTGGTAGAGATCTAATCAGGCTTATATGGCCATTTAGTAACCAAGACTCTTTCCCTGATGTGAATTAGGAATACTACAGGAACTGATTTTAAGATGGAGTATTTTCAGATGGAATGTATTCTTTTTTCATTAACATCTTTTACATTTACATTGAAGTTACATAACAAAACATCTGCATAAAATTAAAACAAGAATTAATATGACTGTCTTTCACATTCAGCCTCTTTTTTGTTTTTGACAGTACGCTCACCAACAAATTAAAAAATCAGCAATTTAAATGAAAAGAAATAAATACTTCCATACTAATAGAAGTATTTGTTCCAGCTCCCACATTTTTGCAGTGAAGTGTAAAATGATACATTCCATCTCCTTCAGATCTGCCATGTACCTGAAATGCTGGAAAAAATGTTCAAGATGCTCATGCTTGTGTTCTCAAACTACACTATTTCATAACAGTCTTGTGCAACACAGTCATAGACTTTTATGACCAAAAAAACTTCAAATAAATTCCTAGCAAACAGAACTGTAAATATTGTTGTATTTCTTTTGACTTTGATCAAGCCACACTGAGTTATCACAGCTGAAAAGCTGCCCCAAAACATCAGTGTCAAAACCTGGTTCCAGCACAATGGGCAAAAAGAAACAAAAGTCTAAGACAACTAAGATAAAGTGTTTTTTGGAATATTAAACCCAATCACTTTTTCTTTCAAGGCAGTACTGAAATGAGATTGTTTCCCTTATGTATACCCTTTAATGCTAAACATCAGTAAAAAATACCAAGTACCTTTAGAGGTGCTAATTTTCACACAATTTACAGGATCACCAAAAAAAAAAAAAAAAAAAAAGATAGAGCATATTTGGGAAGTAAAGTTCACATTGCAAAACAACAGCAACACAAGGAGCAGACATAGAATTAAAGAACTGCCAACCCAACAGCCAGCCCTTTCTACCACATCAGCTCTTTCTGAAACCATATGTTGAGTGCACAATGCAAGTATTATTTAATCTTCAGAACTGCAAGATGCCAGTCGCCTGGCTTTATTGTTTAACCAAGTATTGCTGCAGCTTTGTACTTGTGTAACACACGTAAATCTGTTCCTGCCTAATTCTGAACACCCGCAGTGTTATGTACAGTAGTTTTCAAATCCACGTCATGCACCTGAAGGTGATAAGGCCGGGTGATGAGACCACTGCGTGAAAGCGCTGTACGGAGGTGTGGGCCATGCAACATGCCCCCTGCTTTGACACAAGCCACTGAAAACAAATGTGCAAAAGATGGCCGAAACCACCTTAAGGAGCATATAGCTGAATATAAAAAGACACTTGAGTGACCAAACTCACTTGAAGCTTAACTACACCAAAGCTACTTGCTTGTTGTCATGGCCAAATACAACTGCAGGAGAGATGTAAGTAGGAGAAAAAGTCCCTGAAAAGCTCTGCTTGGTTCCAAGGACCCACCAGAGCAAATTGGACCTAAATGGTTGACCCCCGTGGTTGACCCGAGGGTAGTTGGGGAGCACCTGAGTGGGCTCAACGCACACAAATCCATGGGTCCCGATGGGATGCATCCACGTGTGCTAAGGGAGTTGGCAGAGGTGATCGCTGAACCGCTCTCTATCATCTTTGAAAAGTCCTGGAGAACAGGAGAGGTGCCTGAAGATTGGAGGATAGCCAATGTCACTCTGGTCTTCAAGAAGTTGCCCTTCTTGATCCAGGAAACTACAGGCCAGTCAGTCTCACCTCTGTCCCTGGAAAGGTGTTGGAACAGTTCGTTCTGGATGCCATCTCCAAGCAGGTGGAAGAGAAGAATGTTAGGAGGAGTAGTCAGCATGGATTCAGCAAGGGGAAGTCGTGCTCGACCAACCTTGTTGCCTTCTACGATGACATCGCCAGATGGGTAGATGGGGGGAGAGCAGTGGATGTCATCTACCTTGACTTTAGCAAGGCTTTTGATACTGTCTCCCACGACATCCTCCTAACAAAGCTGAGAAAGTGTGGGATAGAGGAGTGGACAGTTAGGTGGGTTGAGAACTGGCTGACTGGCCGAGCTCAGGGGTGGTGATCGGTGGCGCAGAGTCTGGCTGGAGACCTGTGACTAGCGGCGTTCCCCAGGGGTTGGTGCTGGGTCCGGTTTTGTTCAACATCTTCATCGACGACTTTGATGAGGGAATAGTGTCTGCCCTCAGCAAGTACGCCGATGACACAAAGCTGGGAGGAGTGGCTGACACGCCAGAAGGCTGTGCTGCC
Source organism: Anser cygnoides (assembly GCF_040182565.1). NCBI lineage: Eukaryota > Metazoa > Chordata > Aves > Anseriformes > Anatidae > Anser > Anser cygnoides. The sequence continues at coordinate 8,107,263 of NC_089912.1, read as the reverse complement.
ATTCAGCGAGACCTGGACAGGCTGGAGAGATGGGCAGGAAGAAACCAAATGAGGTTTAGTAAGAGTATAGAGTCCTGCACCTGGGAAGGAACAACCGCACGTATCAGTACAGGCTGGGGGACGACCTGCTGGAGAGGAGCTCTGAGGAGAAGGACCTGGGGGTCCTGGTGGATGACAGGTTGACCATGAGCCAGCAGTGTGCCCTGGTGGCCAAGAGGGCCAATGGGATCCTGGCCTGCATTAAAAGGAGCGTGGCCAGCAGGTCAAGGGAGGTGATCCTCCCCCTCTGCTCTGCCCTGGTCAGGCCTCACCTGGAGTACAGTGTCCAGTTCTGGGATCCCCAGTACAAAAAAGACAGGGAACTCCTGGAAAGAGTCCAGCGGAGGGCCACAAAGATGATACGGGGGATGCCTGGAGCATCTCCCCTGTGAGGAAAGGCTGAGAGACCTGGGTCTGTTCAGCCTGGAGAAGAGAAGACTGAGAGGGGATCTCATCAATGTGTATAAATACCTGAGGTGTGGGAGACAGAGGGATTTGGCCAACCTCTTCTCAGTAGTTTGTGGGGACAGGACAAGGGGCAATGGCCACAAGATGGAGCACAGGAAGTTCTGCACCAACATGCGAAAGAACTTCTTCACGGTGAGGATGACAGAGCGCTGGAACAGGCTGCCCAGGGAGGTTGTGGAGTCTCCCTCTCTGGAGATATTCAAGGCCCATCTGGACGCCTACCTGGGCAGCCTGCTCTAAGGAGCCTGCTTTGGCAGGGGGTTGGACCCGATGATCTTTCGAGGTCCCCTCAAACCCCTTTGATTCTGTGATTCTGTAAATGAAACTGGAAAAAAGTAAAAAGCTTTCATGTTCAACAGCAGAGAAGCATCAACCTTGACGTCACATTTCATCTACGATGCTGTGAGATGAAATCTCGTCATTTTAGGACAACTTGTGCAGGCCAGTGGAAGGTCTTACAGAACAAAAAGTTTTCTAGGCATGTATTAACTTTACGCATAGAAGACAAAAAATAAATTTCAGAGAAAGGGAATAGCTTGAAAAGAGTCAGGTTCCATAATCCTGAGGCTGTCCTTGTAATTTCAGTATAACTCTACAATATTTTCTGAAGTAATTATGGCAAAAATTATGCCTGTGCTTGAAAAACCAATAAAACATTAATTCTGCTTCAAAAATGAGTATTTTACTATATGATGGGTAAGTAATTAGGAGCAACAGCAAAAGTCCTTGCCATAAAATCATGGTGAACTAATATACTTGAACTACTAGAGTAAAATTCTTATAAATGATCCAAACTACCATAATCAAGTATGTTTTCATTCTCTCCTTCACTCACGCTGCCCCACTTCACTCCTGTTCTGGAAAACATTTACTCTTGAAGACACTGTCAACAGTAATGGTAAACACTACCTTATAACTATGCAAAGGGTCTGTGGATGAATTGCCTTAAAGGAAAATAAAATAAATTCTTTCACTGACTAGAAATTTCACTATTTTGTTTCCATAAAAGCAAGCTGCAAGTATCAAACATAAAAGAGCAAAGTATCTTAAAAAAAAAAAAAAAACACTGTCATATAAAAAACAAAATGATCAGACACTTCTTTGGGCAGTTATGAAAAATCTGGTGCACTCCTGCTTAGAAGTATACCAAGGAATGATTTTGATTAGAAAATACTATCATATTTTATCTTTACAAAAGATAAATTAGAAGAGATATTAAATGTCATGTACAACTCATCAGTGAAGGGGTTAAATGAAAAATTGCGTCACAGTAAAACTAAGAAGTTTATTTTTCTGCAGTGGGCATTAAAAATGAATCTCATACTAAAATTAGATGACCGTACTCTGGTAGCAGAAGCTGGCCACATCTCCTCTTAGGTTAGGTTCTCCATGGAAGAACATCCAGCAGTGTGTACACCAGCAGACTTGAGCTCTGAGCATTCTCAGGCCCTCTAACTGTTAATAATTTAATAAGCTAAGCCACCACCACCATCAAGCACTGCTAGTACAGTTTCTGGAAAATTAACCTCTTCCTTCACCACTCAAAATCCAGGCAGTTACTCCCCAGCCTATAAACATCAAAATTACTCTCATTTTTCAGAAACTCCCTTATTAACGTCTAACGTGAAATCCATCTCACTGTATTTTTTCATATAGGTGCATATGAACTACACTCCCAGAAAGTATACTTTCTGGGGAAAAAAAAATCCAAGTCAAATTTGGTTTTGTATTAAACACGAATGATCCAAAATACACTTGATGTTCTCAATAAAGGTATGCATAAGAAAGCTGGAAGGAAGAAAATTTTTAATAGCTGTATCAGAGATCTTGGTTTTGAAACAACAGGAAATGTGCTTCCAGTCTTACATACAATATTAAATAGGGCTAGGTCTCAGTCTAACATTTCCATTTGTACTTTTTCTGGAATTCAGTATACCAAGTACTGGGTTTATCTTCATTTGAAGGAGAAAGCAAATGAAAACTCCAGAGAGCACACTGCTGCCATTGACAAGGACTTCATGAAAATCTTTTGTTCCACAGGAAAAAAAAAAAAAAAAAGCAGAAAAATGGCAACGTGTATCTTAAAATTGAAAAAGGCATATTCTTCCATCACAGTGGTTTTTGGAATTAAGTATTTTTCCATTTTTAAAAACAATTTCCATAGTAAAACTAATCTAAATTGACAGCAATATTCGGGAACAGTAGTATGTAATTGAACAATGTTTTCCTTTAAAATTTGCTTCAATAAAACTGTACCAATAATTATTATAAACACAAAGTGTATTTTACTATTAAATAATAGGCCTCACATGTCTGGATTAAGATGCTAATAACATAAATATTCTCAAACAACCCTAATACATTATTTGAATCTGATGTTAAAATCCATATTTACTACTTGATACAACTTTTTTTTTCTGTTAAATTATTTTGCTGGTTTTTAATGAAAAAAAATGTAGTTTTAGTGTGATCTCACTTTATTATCAAAATCCTGTGGTAATTCAAACTTATAATAACTAAAGTTTGAAAACAGTAGTTTTCCACAAATACAAATAAACTGCAATAAGAACCCAACAAACTTAACTGTTATAACACTAGTGGAGTTATATTACATCTTGAAGTGGTATAAGTAGAGTCCTTTATGCCTCTACAGTACACAAGCTAATGTACAACCACATTTAGATAGTATTAACAGAATTCCTGTCGACTAGATTCAACTCTTTGGAAATTTTTACGTTTAATATTGGATCTACAAACCACGTGTGCTCCCCAGTGCATCTGTTAATTTTTTTAAGTGCTTTTAAAACAAAAAAGAACTCTACTACTCAAAAATTAATCAAACAGCAAAGTACTTATGACATTGTCTTAGGCCATGTGGTAGAAAAACTTTAGACAAAGATCCTGTGGGGTATCAGGTGCCTGGTACACATCTGATACCTCTCCTGGAGGAGGGTAGAGGGAGAAGGGAAGGGAGAGGGAGAGGGAGAGGCTATTTCTATAGAAGTACAGTAAGAAAAACTTGGAGACAAAAGAGCTGAAAGCAGAGGTGCAGTAATTTGATCATGGCATTGTACCTCATCCTGTTTTTCTAGTGCCAGATATTTACTTAATCTCTGAAATACCCAATTTAAAGATACTTTCTAATAGTTTGGTACCAATAATTCTGTATGTTGCCATTGCTCACAGAAATGTTGAATTTCTTTTGACATCTTGCACTCTAAGTCTCAATGCTGAGTAGCTCTTTTGCCTAAAAATATACAGTGAGACTTTTTTGCCTTTAATCATTCTGTCTTTACCATTTTTAACTTTATTTGCTACCTCTTTTTGTGTGAACAGACTTGAAAAATCATCTATTTTACTCACTGAACACTGTTTCTTGCATTGCTCCTCTCCTATAAAACAGCAGCTTCTCTTGTCCAAATCTACTGATCACGATTTATGACCAACTTCAGGCTTGTCCCACCTCTGCTCACATAAATTTATACCCTTTGAACTCAAATACCTGATTCTCTTTTCTACCATTCACTACTGAAGAGGTGAAAACACTGGTAACCAAGAATAAATCTTCATTTTATACACTTTCAATATGTAAAAAAGTTTAATCAGTATGTAAAATTAAAAAAAAAGTATAATCCTAGTTACAAAACAAAGATCAGTGTTTTATACAGTTATTACTACTCTTGTTTCTCTAAACCAAAACACAGGAATAGGACAGTTTTGGAGAAAGCACAGGAATTACACCGTGCAATTTAACTCTATCTTCAGTACCATTTATTTAAAGTTTGTGTGTCCTTTACCACTCTCACCATCCTTCTTGCTTGTCATGCAGTAGTATCCTTTTTTCAAAGCTGAGGTGAGCATTACTGCACACAGAAGCCAGATGACACCATAACACTCATTTTTCATAATGAGGTTACTAAATATTCCATGCTGTTTTCCACCCTGTTTATTATGCACATCTTACACAAGCTTATCTTCCTGTGCTATCATATATAATTTCAAACTAAGTACTTTTTCAAAGCTCAGGAATAAACTTCCTTCAATCACAGATTCACGAATACTGAAAACAAAATAAGCTGAAACTAAAATAAGCCATCAAAAACCGGCACTGCAAACAGGAACCAGTTAAATACAAAGTGCTTGTGTCAGAAAAGCTGGTTAGTTTGAGCTCTGGATTTACACATCATGTGAACATCTACATTGTGTTTCTCATAGATGGCGTGTTCTGTAAAGGAAAACTATTTTTTCTAATTTGTGTATATATTAACTTTTGCATTAGTTATATTAATATAGATTTGTTTATATATTAAGAAGGATTACAACTTTTAGCAATAAATTTGCAAACTGTACTGTGACATGCTCACAATTAGAGCACTGCATTCAGTTCTGGAAATACTGGAATTTCCCAAGGATCATTATAAAAAGTAACTGAGCCACTGAACCACACAGGTTATGAATCAAGTGTTGATGATACTAAACATCCACCTGATGACACAGAATGTTTAAAATGACTCCGCCTGTGGATACAGGCACAGGGAGATCTTTGATCACATAGGACTTACAGTCTTACTGACAAGTGCATAACAAGATCCAGTTGCTGGAGGTTAAACTTATATCGTTAGCATTAAAAGGTATTCAACACTAAATGCTGCTTTCTAGCCAGTTAATGTGCACTGGAGCTTGAGTTCCTCTGCTTCCTTCACTTGGCCCTCGGGAAGTCTGGATTGCTTGCACTGCCCTCAACACGCTTTTAACACTTGCAACCCTGCATTATATCACTGATCATAATAAATTATCACCCCTAATGGCTTTTCTTGGTCACTTTTCAGAGCCCAGGAGCAATTAGGAACAAATTTTGGCTTATGCATTTGTGCCTTCCTTTTCTACTGAAGCAGGCGAGGCTGGCACGTGATGTGATCCTGAGGATGAGTGCTCCAAGTCACGCATGGATGCCTCTTCAGAAGCTTGCTAGGGCAGCTTCTTTATGAGTTCAAGTCACACAACTGTATATTAAGGGCTGGAAAGGATTTTTCAGGACAGATGGCACAGACCAGGGGTATTTCTCATTATCTTCTGGAGCTCACAACAGGATTTGTCTGCTGAAGTACTGTGAGAATGTCTTACCTAGCCAATGCCCTTCAGCACTGGAAGTACCTTGGTCTCCTCTGTGCCCCATATTTTTACGTAACAGACAAGTCATGCAGTCTAGCTGATTTTTTTTTTTAGCTTGATAGAAATCTTAGGTTAAACTTCATGGTCTGAGATAGACAGGAAGCCACATTAATGCTTTAATCTTCATTTCTGCTTTTAATTCTATCTTGATCAGTTTTCTGGATCACAGTTATGCATTAACATATTACACAGAAGTCTCCACTGACCTACCAAACCATAACCATTTTTCCACTGTTATAGGTTGCTATGACAGTTAAGAATTTTCTGGATTAGTCCTAATATTTCATGGAAATATTTCATGGTTCAGGTTTCCTAACCCTCCTAATTCTATTGCAGGCTTCCTGTTTTTAATAAAGAATTGATTTAGTTTTCTACTTTTGCCCACATAATCTTGAAAAACCACTTTCACTCATCCAATTTCCCCTTGAACCTAGCTTGCTGAAATTTATGTTCCTTTATGTCTTACTCTTCAACAAAATTTTCCAAATTTTCACAGATTTTTGTCTGGAGACCCTTTTACACTACACTGGTTAACCACCCTGGCTTACCTTTCCTTTCTGTTCAATGGCACACTGACTTCTAGGGAACTGTTGATGTTCTGTTAAGTAACACCCAGGCCACGTTTCCAGTTTTCCCTTCCCTTCCCTTCCCTTCCCTTCCCTTCCCTTCCCTTCCCTTCCCTTCCCTTCCCTTCCCTTCCCTTCCCTTCCCTTCCCTCTTCCCTTTTTGCTTCCCTAGCTTTTAACCTCAGGACCTCTCTGACTAACCAACTCATTTTATTGAAATCACTTCCTCTAAAGTTTAGTCTCCTTCTTTGCTGCTTCTTGGTTCTGTATCTCCCCCAAGGATATTGAATTTAATTATATTGCAATTATTATTAACTTGGCAGCTGAGCTATACTGTCTTATATTAACTTTAGTTTGCTGTTTAATATTAAATTGAGAATGTGGCCTCTCCAACTACCTGAGAACTGAAAAAGTTCTTTAATGTGCTAAAAAGCATACCTCAAGTTTTGTGCTATCCAACCACTGTAGTTCTTACTAACTGAAGTCCCTTGTTACTATAGTTTAGACAGATTTCACAGACTCTTCAGCTCTTGTTGTAAACTCAGTATCCTTTTCTTGACTGATGTTTGATTATGCAGTGTACTTAACCTCTTGCAGTAGGGGAAGAAAACCTGAAAACTGGCTTTAAATCCACCAGCTAACAATACCTGTGTAAAGGAATCAGTGAAGCTTAAATAAAATAAGCACTGCTAGAGGTTTTCTAGTGACTGCCACACCTCACTTTTCTCTTCTACACGCCATATCATAAAAAATGGCTAAAAACCTGCATACTCTGGCAATCTGCCTCTGGGGACTGATAAATTTCAGCCTTAAGGCTTTTTTAATTCGCAATGAGATCCTATGCCTATTATTACTTATCACATGCACTTTAACAAAAAAGACTTGGCCAACTTGACTATGGCAGACATTATAAACAAAAAGCAAGAGATAATTCTTACCAGAAATAGTTTACAGTCTAAATAGGGGTAAGGGATCTAAGAAAAGGACAATTATGTCCAGTTTACAGATGAGGAACTGAGGCAGAGAAATTAAGTGATCCTCACATAGGAAGACTGCCTCAAAGCTGGGCATTTTTCTCAGTCCTCCTCAGTTTATACCGATGTAGGTGTTCATACATTTAACTACAAAATTATCCTTTCTTTCTGGATTTGATGGGAGGGGATAAAAGGAAATTGCTGAAAGCCATCCTTCTATCTCAGTCCTTTGTGCACTGAGTGGTTTAATCTTCTATGATAATCTCATATAAAACTGGAGTCAAACTGGATTTCCTATGTGTGCAAAGTTAGACATGTTTACAGGCTCTGTTAAACAACTGATAATGGTCTGTGGTGGTTTTACAATGTTTTGCTAATATGCTGGGCCTATTATGTAGAATAAATGAATCATAGAATCACTGAATCATTCATGTCAGAAAAGACCTCCGAGATCATCTGGTCCAACCTTTAACCTAGTACTGCCAAGTCCACCATTCAACCACGTCACTAAGCACCACATCTACACGTTTCTTGAAGACCTCCAGGGATGGTGACTCAGCCACTTCCCTGGGCAGCCCATTCCAATGCCACACAACCCTTTCAGTAAAGAAATTTCTCCTAATATCCAACCTAGACCTCCCCTCACGCAATTTGAAGTCACTTCCTGTTGTTTTATCACTTGGTCCTTGTGAGAAGAGCCTGATCCTCATCTCACTGCAGCCTCCTTTCAGGTAGTTGCAGAGAGCAATGAGGCCTGCCCTGAGCCTTCTCTTCCCCAGACTAAACAACCCCAGTGCCCTCAGCTGCTCCTCACAGGACTTGTGCTCCAGGCCCTTCACCAGCTTCGTAGCCTTTCTCTGGACATGCTCCGGGGCCTCGATGTCCTTCTTGTGGTGAGGGGCTCAAAACTGAACACAACACTTGAGGTGCGGCCTCACCAGAGCTGAGTACAAGGGGACGATCACCTCCCTGGTCCTGCTGGCTGCACTATGCCTGACACAAGCCAGGATGCTGTTGGCCTTCTTGGCCACCTGAGCACACTGCTGGCTCATGTTCAGCCAACTATCAACCAATATCAGCCAATTAAATGCCAGAAAAACAATATACAGAGTCATCAAGCAGAATGCAGGTATGCACGTGATACCTTAATGCAGGTGGTCAGTTTGTCATTCACCAGCAGTTCACAGTGAAAAGGAAAGGAGTTCATTAGCATACATCAGAATTAAAAACAACACATAGTAACAGTTCAGTACCTTCCTTTATGGCTTTCAACATTAACTGTTTTGCCACAAGAACTTAATGAAACTCTGATGCTCAGACTGCTTAAAAAGACCAGTGGCAATTTTCATTTTCTTTATTTTCTGCCTGGATTTATTTCCCCTGTTCTTTGATTAAATACATGTTAAGTGTGCAATAACACTTGGTGGGTTTTATTTTGTATGCTGCCTGACAAACACACGTTTCTTAAAATATTAAATACCCTCGGTTTGATACTCAAAAGCCTAATCATTTATTACAACATGGAATATCAGTCACACACATGAACATATCAAAGGCACTGATTTTGAAAACTGAAAATTACTGTATGTCTGTCTGTGCCAGCAATACTTTCACAGAGGGCTTCATTATAAATTTCTGTGCAGCCCAGGTATCCCAGAAGGGATGTGAATCAGCAGTTATGCAACACAAGTGTACATCCACAGGAAGTAGCTATTGTAAAATAAACAGCAATATGACTTCACTTGTATTTTCAGGTTTTAGAGTTCTGCTTCACACTTGTAAATCTGGTACTATCAAACTATACAATGCATTTAATTTACACCTGCATATTTATAACTAATCTATTTGATATCTTCATCTCTTTGCTGTAAAAACATTCATAAATATCAGCTTTTACAGGCATATAAATACCAGCGTAGAGAGATTTTCATTTGCATCCTACAGTCAGGTTAATTGTTTCTTCATTAATGGCTGAAAAGTGTACTTCAGCCACACCAACATAACTGAAAGGTTGTTTTGCCACTGCTTTTTTCTGCTGTACAGCAATAACTAGAGGAGTAACTAGAAGTTTATTTCTCTCTCCTGTGTAGTGAAAAGTTAAGAGTTTTGTTATTATTCGTTTAGGTCTTGCCTTGGCAAAGAGGAAAGAGACAGACTAAAAAAGGCCACATTGATGGAGGTTCATTAAGGGACTAAAGAAAAATCCTACTCATTGTTTACATCCCCTTAACAATGTGCCAACTTCTAAAGCTGAATGGAAAGCACAAAATCTGTTGTCTATCTTTGCTGTATTTATTAGAAAAAGAACTTATTTCTCTACTTCTTCACAGCCTTAGAAAAAACAAACAAACAAAACCCCAAAGCTCAATTTGCATGTAATACTTTGTTCATATCGTTGCAACTGAGTATTTAGAAACTGCACACAGCAGTTCTGCTTGGGATTCTCCTGCTGGCCTCAACATGTCAGGCTTGGCACTACTTACAACAGCATCATTTTCTAACTATTGAGGTTCCTTTGACCTCCAGGATACAGAACTGATGGCAACTGCAAACAACGAATAATAAGAAAAAATACAAGAACACAAATACACGTTCAAGTCTCTGTTCTTGAATATTGTTTTGCTCAGCCTCTTATGGTTTTGTAAAATCACTATTAAATAAGATAAAGAAACTGTTGCTTCAATTTAGTTATTCGTTAGGCACAACTAACTTCTAGTTGAATCTCTGGGAGAGAATTTACCTTCAGATTGCACTCGTGATTAACTGAAGAGGTTAAAGCTACATTCAAACATGTTTTTTTTCTGATGACATAAAAGTTTGGATTTGTCTGTTATTACTGTGTTCCTGTTCTACTCAGACGAAGTCTTCTAAATCTGCATAGAGATGTATGAAAGATTTTTTTAATGCTGCTGAGTGGAAAGTATTTTCTTGTTTGTTTATTCTTTTTTTCCTGTACTGTACACGAGGATGAATATCCAGGGTATTAAAATAACTCAATCATTGTTTTAAAAAACAAACATGTACACCCTAGGGGAATAATCCTTCCTGAATTTCTTCCTTAGATCTATCTAGATCCAATTCTGAGAACTTTTTTTCTCCTACAGATGAGGGAGGAAGAGATGTACACGTTCCTGCTTCTTTATGTTTAGAGTTTTATTTTTTTATTTTTCCTTGATCTTTGGACTTGCTCGAGGGGAAGTTTCAAACATAAATTAAAAAAAAAATACTCTTATCAATATCCTTGCTGGAAGATAAGGACAAATCACACTAATGTTGTGTTGTCTGTCACCTCCTCTTACTGTGACACGGTGAAATTTTGGACACTGAATTTTCATTTGAAGGGAGACAATACAGTCTGATTGGGTGTTTTTTGGTATTCTCAGGAGGTAAGGGATCAGCATGCTTCCTCTGCGGCACTGGTATTCAAAAGGCAAAGAGTCAGAGGAGAAAGAGAAAAAAGGCAGTGCCTTCCGCAGGAGTGCCTTCCGCTGGAGTAATACTGGTTGTGCTGCTTTCTAATAAGGACATTGGATACTGAGAAGAATAAACTGAAAGACTGTCAACATGGCTAAGCACTGGGTCCTGCACTTGGGGCACAACAACCCCATGCAACACTGCAGGGACCTGGGGGAAGACTGGAAAAGATGCCTGGTGGAAAAGGACCTGGGGGTATAAGTCAATAGTTGGCTGAACATGGGTGCTCAGGGGGCCAAGAAGGCCAACAGCATCCTGGCCAGCAGGACTTGGGAAGTGATCGTCCCCCTGTACTTGGCTCTGGTGAGGTGATACCTCAGGTACTGCGTTCAGTTTTGGGCCTTTCACTACCAGAAGGACATCGAGGCCCTGGAGCATGTCCAGAGAAAGGCTACGAAGCTGGTGAAGGGCCTGGAGCACAAGTCCTGTGAGGAGCAGCTGAGGGAGCTGGGGGTGTTTAGTCTGGGGAAGAGGAGGCTCAGGGCAGGACTCACTGCTCTTTACAACTACCTGAGAGGAAGGTGTGGGGAGCTGGGGGTCAGCCTCTTCTCGCAGATAACCAGCAACAGGACTAGTGGGAATGGCCTCAAGTTGCACCAGGGGATGTTTAGGTTGGATTTGAGGAGAAATGGCTTCACTGAAAGGGTTGTGTGGCATTGGAATGGGCTGCCCAGGGAAGTGGCTGAGTCACCATCCCTGGAGGTCTTCAAGAAACATGTACATGTGGTGCTTAGTGACATGGTTGAATGGTGGACTTGGCAGTACTAGGTTAAAGGTTGGACCAGATGATCTCGGAGGTCTTTTCTGACATGAATGATTCTGTGATTTAAATACAATAAATTTCAGAAAGACAGCAAGTATATTTAATAGTAATCTTTCTATTCTACAATAGCACTGTTCATGATAACTATCAAGGTTTTCTTTGCCAGGTAAGAAATACCTGACATTTTATTAGCAAAGGAGACATAAAGTTGTTAAGCCATCAACAGAAATTAATCTACAATTCCAAAATAATTTTGCTACCATATCTAAACCACATACCAAACAGCAGTAAATTGTTAAGCACTATCTCATCATAAACATCAAACAGAGTAACAGCTAAAACTCAAGGGTGTTAAGAACAGCAATACTCAAAATCATCTTTACTTGGGTTTGTAACATTCTTTTCCCATATCTGTATCAAGTCTATCCCTACAATTTATACTTGTTTGATTTGTACCTCATTTTTAAAAATATTATTCACACATTTTAAGACACTACTGATCACACTTCTACATCTGAAGCTTTGTTATTTGAGAATCCACAGTTTTTCAGATAATATACTAATATAACAATTGACTACAATGATTTGTTTTAAACCAGTTTACTGGTTCAGAGAGCTGTGATTTCATCTCCCATTTACCATCTTTATTCATCAGGCCTTTCTCATTCTCCAGTCTAAGGAACTACAATATTAAACCATAAAAATCTCCCTCAGAATTACCAGCTACTTTTTTTTTTCCCCATCTACTACCTTTAACAATCTCATGCACAAGCCCTCAATATGTGTAAGTAGCATTGTTGTGTATATCTGGAAAAATACCTATTTTCCTTCCTAAGTGGAAAACAACATGTACTGTTCTGGTTTAAATATGAAGACTGATTTTATTACCTATAATTACAACCAAAAGTTTTGGCCTTGCTATTACTGTCTGACCATACCCAAACAATCATCATTCTTTCCTTAATCAGTTTTTCTCAGTTGTTCATACATCTCTCCAAACCACATCTGACATATTTTAATATTTAGGGAAGGAGTTTGGGGGCAGAGAATAGCTCAGATGTGAAAAATGAATAATTAAAACAGAATTTTGCCTACCCATTTTTACAAAATGGCCTTGAGGCTGCTATAACATTTCTGGCAAATAAGTCTGACCTTGCTAGCCCTGTAATCAGTAGATACCGAGATATCATAGATATGTTCACAAGTCATCATGTATCTAATAAATGCTGGAATTGATTCTGGTATCAAATTTCTCAAATGTAATTCAATTTTTTTCAGCTTGTGAAGAAAAGAGGAAAATTACATTTAATAAATTAAACCAGATACACTTTTAAAAATATTTTTTTCTTTGCCAATTTATAAGCATGAAGAAAAGAGAGCAAAAGTAACATTTTTGTAGATTTTTCTATTATGCCTAGCCCCGTCACTGTGAACGGTGAAACGAGGAACATTTTCCTATTTACTCTGCTTTGGGACATCATGTATCCTAAGACTCTTTGTCTTTCAAGCCCTGTCCCTCTCCACAGCATTTTAAAGTGTGTCTGACAGCAGGGAACATCAAGGTATCTCTGTAAGGCACATCCTAGGGGCCAGCACAGCAGCAGCCCAAAAGCATATGCAGAACAGAGCCTACTTATACTAGAAATTACGGAAGAAGAGTTTGTTAAGCATTTCATGTTAGTCCTCCTCTATAATGTGCAAGTTAAGACTAGCATTTTTTCTTGCAATGGCAAATATAAAAAGAACTATAGAGCCTTCTGTTTGAACATGTTCTTCCTATATAACCAAGCATTACTGTCTCTGAAGAAGGCCAAAATTAGTCTTCCCAATGTAAGGCAAAGATAATTACAAGGTCAGATAAATAATATCAATATTAGTTTTCCAGTTATTGTAACAGCTAGGACTACAGACAGACACAGAGAACCAGGAGAACTTGAGTTAAAAATGAGACAACACTGATCACCACCTATGCAGTAGAAACACCAGCAGTATATTTGCCTGATATATATATATAAAATACGTCTCATTAAAGAGAAGTTTTAGGGATGAATCTGAAGGATAGTATCAAAGTATGTCTGAGCATATTCAGACATATTCTCTTCAATGCATTGGAAATGCACTAGAGTACTTGATGGAAAATCTATACAGGAATGGCAAAAAACAGTATTATGGCAAGTGATGAACTCTTGATAAATCAGAGGTAAACAACAGATATGGAAAGGAATATAGAACAGAAAAGAAAGCAATCAGTAAGTTAGAAAAAGTATCTTTACAGAAATATTCTGGATGAACGCTGGTACAGGAAAACCAAATTTGTCATGGCCAGAAAAAAAGCACAATTCAGCAATCAAGATACTGGTTAAGCAGAGAGACAATAGTTCTAGTTGTATAGAAAAATAATAATGAGCATATATACAGTACCTGGAAAATATTTGCAGTTCCTAGAACAAACCTGTCTAAGGTTAGATGAGTTTTGAACAAAACAGGCTTGAAAAGGTACAAGAGAAAAACTAGGATTTTGATTTGGGGTTTAAAAAAACTTTTAGAAGTAAACAAATAGCTAGAATTATACTCATAGACAGTATAGCTGAGTTTGTGTTTGGAAATGAAGTAACAAGTGAATAAACAGAGAGGAACAAGGGCAGCAAGATGGTGGAAAGGAAAATGAGGCAGCCAAAAGATGAGAAAAAACACCATAGAAAACATGGAAATAATATCTGGAGCAACAGGAGGTAAATTATGTGAGTATTTCGCTAAGGGAGTTAATGGCACTGAAGGTGAGACAGGTTGAACTGAATCAAGAGTAGGTCAAGAGTTCTACTTCATTTTAATGTCATTTTAATGTGACTGGCCAAGTCTGGATCAGGGAAGGTCTCTCATACCTTTGGAGGAGAGGTGGCACCTCACATGCAAAGAGTGTGTTCAGCCAGTCAAGAGATGAAAAGCTGGTGAGAGCAGCACGTGGCTCAAGCAAAATGGAATCAAAAGGGGTTTTGTGTTTTTAAAGATGAGAGAGACTGAAAAAAAATAAGTTAGACATCAAATGGGAATGACAATTAAGAACAAGAGAAAGGGAAATTATGCAAAGGATACAAGAAGAGAAGACTGAAACACTGGAGCAAGTGGAAGAATTAGACAAGGAGAGCTAGAACTCCTTCCTGAACATGAGATAGAAGGAGATGACTGAGCAAGAAAAAGAGGGAAAGAAAGGCAAACCAAAGAAGGGTAATTACACTATGCATGATTCTTTTGTTTTCTTCTTTTTAAGAAGTCAGTGTGATCACACATGGAGAAGGATGGGAAGGAGCAGTCAGACTTCAGCGGGGATTCCAAGCAAGCAGAGAAGAGCCAACTGAGATGGCAAGCATGGGAGACTTGATCATGTCTGAGCATAAAGTTGTTCAGTTACAAAGGTGGCAGAGCTGAAAAAAAGGAGATAAATCTGTAGCGAAAGGAAGTCGGGCTGGTCACAGGATTTCCGCTGGAGATACTGTGCTACATGAGAGCAGGACTGGAGGAAGCGGATGCTGGGGGACCGCCAGGGCCAGCAATTGGTAGGGAAAAAAGAGGCCAGAGTAGTTTGCCTAAAAGCTCTGTTCATACGTATGGTTAAAGCAGGACAAGCTCAGAAGTCAGAACAAACAGAGGTCAGGACCTGCAAGTGTTTGCTCCGGTGGAACAGAATTTGCAGAGGCTGCACAAAAGCCTCAGAGGTTACTTGACAGGTTTGGTCCTGCACTCAGGCTGAAGAAAATGGAAATGATTGGTGAGCACACAGAAAACTGAAATGTTAATTACCTTAAAATATTAATTATCTCCAGGAAATCTCCCTTTGATTTGGGGAATCCCAGCTTCCCAATGGCATACAGCATGTATGTGCAGAACTGGAGGTTTCCGAGGTATTACCGCATGTCTAAGTTAGTGGTCCCTTGATCTAGAAGTGGTTTTGTTCCAGTACGCAATATAACAAGTTCTCAGAGCAACCAGTGATTTCTCAGTCTGTTTTACACACCAGCATGTCAACATTCCAGTGGTTCCTGCTCACATAAACCACAGCTGCAGGCTTAAATATATGCCTCCTTTTCACTGACAGGAGCAGTAGTGCAATACAAACTCTGCAACATGCAATTGTTTTTAACACAAATACCAGTGCTGAAAGATAAATGTATGACATTACTTCACCAATTAAGTACTGAAATTAGAGATGGCTCCATTTTGAAACATGGATTATAAAGCTTCCATCCATCTGATATATTTACATGCAATTATGCATCTTACAAATCTACTACCAATTGCACCGTAGTGCAATCCAGCAGTTAATCTTAAATATAATAATAATTTTTAAAAAGTACTAGAGAACTACCTACAAAAATTAATTTTTCAGTAATCATCTTGAAAATTCAACTTTGGATGTAGCAATCCCAATGCTTTTGAAGAAGGCTATACAATATTGCTACTCATCCTGTGGAAAAGATTACTAAAGATTTTCATTAATTGTACTAGGAGTCTAAACTGCAGTCTTTCCTGAAACCTCCCAATCCTCAAACAACGTTGCAGTAGAACTCTCAGTACCACTGTCATGGGAGTTTGAAGTTAGCAAATATGAAATTTAATCAAATCCTGACAACTTGGTCTGTATTTACTCCCTAATCCTCCTAAAATTCCCAGGAATTTTACCCAGATACAGGAAATCAGATTTTACTGGAGAGAATCGATTTAAAAATTTTTACACATTAGATTTCAAGTTAGGAGCCATTTCATGACTATGCACATATGCAGCACAACTTAACAAGCAAAAAACATTTTTATACTAAACAGCAGATGAAAAGTTGGATCTATAACTCAGTACAAAAGCAATGCAGCATCCGAATTATTGAACACAAATCATTTTTTTACTGTGTATCTAAACCAAACATATTGTAGAGTTGCTGACTGTGTATCTTCAGAAATAAAAGAAAAAAAGACACCGGAAGGACAACATAGAAATATAGAAAAAAACATCAGCTACTTTAAGTAGGAGATGCAGCTTTCTGGATTTAATGGTGAATTGCGAGATTTTTGGCTTTTTGTTCAATTAAAAAGCTACCATAATGTCCACAGATAAAGACAAGCTATAAACAATATGGTTTTACCTAATCTATACCTAACATAGAAATGAGAAGAAAAACGTTTTCCATACTCCATAGATGAGTCCTGTACTACGTATGGGACTCATCTCTAAATTTCTTTCATTGCATAACAAGGTTTAACTTAGGCAGCTGCTGCAATACAAAAGCCCCTTGACAACATTAAACTGCAAACTGCTGAGCAACTGGAACAAAGAATATTGACAACACTGTCTAGGTCCCAAAAGAGTACATTTAGAAACCAAGTAACTGGAAAAAAGACTTGCACCAATTCTATGGTTCATCGAACATATGCAATAATATGTTGATTCTAGGGCAGTTACAGGCAGCAAATCTGAATGCCTGTCAGGTCAGAATTAAAAATTAAAGCAGAGGTCTTGGCGTGTGAGGAACTGATGATTTTTGAAACAGTCAGTAATGCTAGAAGGGATTCAGAGGGAAGGCGTAATGCCTCACAAAGTTTCTCATGAAGAAATATGCAGAGTCGCATCTTTGCCTATAGCAGTTGTGAACCAAAAGGGAATGTAAGAGAACTTCCAATTAAAAAAAAAAAAAAGGAAAAAAAAGGTGGGGGGGCGGGGGGGGGGGGGAATCTGCATAATCACTTGGCAGTGGGGTTTGCCAGAACAATGGTGACAGAGGGTTTAGAAAAGGAGAAGAGACTAAAAAGAAAATTTGCATCTTTCATCAAGGCTGATAGCCAGTTTTGAGAAAGACGTTTGAGAATGCTTAAGAGAGCAGTATTTCAGTCTTGTTTCTACCATTACCTGTACGGAAAGTGAAAATATAATGTTAAAAACAGAATTCAAGAGCTCATGGGACTTACTCTGTTGTGCACGGCCTCCAGAACATAGATGTGATTTTGGTAATGCTAGTTGTGCTGGCCAGCTTGTTATCATCTGGCTGATACTACTACATAACTACTGGTTACATCACACTACAGCATGATGAGACATCTGTCCGCACAAGGAAAAGCTGATATGATGTATTAATTGACTTACCTTTCAATATGTTTCAGAGGTCAAAAGTGACCTCAAGATTACCTTGAGTAAAGGTTAAGTAAATGCAGAGATCTCACACTACTAAATATGCAATGAAATATCATTAAAGGAAGATTCTGTGCCTTGGATGACTTGTTATGTACATACATACAAAGAAGAATATTCAGAGTGGTCACTCAGTCTGCAGAAACATTTCTTAAAATTAGTTTTTAACTGGACTAATACACAGAGAAAATCATTATGTTTCGGTATTTCACTACACTCTGATGGGGAAAAAAAAAGCCCTCATACAAGTTGTGCTTGTCAGTGAAATTAGAACAACTAGCTTAATTCCTGAGCTGTACTGAACAATTTTCCTGTATAAACTTTAGCTGTAGGGCTAGTAACAGTTACAATAACATTAATATTAAGCAAGTGTAACTTTGGGTGTCATCACTTTCTAAGTATTTTTAAAATTGATAAAATATAAAAGGAAAATATACTGGTTTTGTGTGATTATGGAGCCTTTTGTCTTCCTTCATGATTCATTTGAAAAGACATGTGAGTGAAAATGAATCTTTTAAAAGAAGATGGACCTGAAGCAGGACTGCTAAAGCAAATGTTTTGAACTACTTGTGTATTAACATACTTGAAAACATTTGCTCAGTGCATCATTCCTCAACTTCTATTAATAAGATGATGCATTTGCAGGCTTACATTTATGTAATTTCTCATACAACTGCTTTTTTCCAAGACAGAGTGATGCAGTAAAAAGCTAAAACAAGCTGAAGTTGGTAGTTGATGGGAAAACTGTGCTAATGGATGGGCACTTCCAAATTTTTCTCCTGCACATCTGGAGGTCAGAAGTTGGCAAGTGCTAGGTTACTGAAAATGGTGTATTTTATAAACCTAAAAAGGGATCCATGAAGTCTACCTCCTCTTGCTACATGATCCAAAACCAAGCACAAAAATAACTGCTCTAGAGACAAGCATGTGAACGATTTCCCCTGAAGCAGCCGTACGCCAGGGTGCCAGCAGCTGGCAAGAGGAGACCAGGAACCCCCCTCTGTCACAGCATGCAGCTCCAGCAGCCGAAGCATTGCCCTGGCAGGGAGAGGCTCAGGTACCAAGTAACCAGGCCATGTTCTCGCTAATTCACATTAGATAATGAAACACCTCTAGGTCTACATTGATAGGTAATACCCAAAGAACAAGTTCAGTATGAAACGTTTAAATTGCATTCTGCAGAGGCTTTCTTCTTGAGCTTTTTTTATCAGAATGATGACGTGGGCATTTAGGAAAGCTACGCGTAGAAAAAGACTGACGGAGAACATTAAGATGTGATGAATTGCTGTGGCCACCCCAAGCCCTCATCCTCTCTATCCAGACCTCCTGGTGCTGATCAGAGGCTCAGCACCTTCTCCAAGGACGTTCTCGGTGCTCCTTCTGAGCGTGGAGCTGGTCACTCCTGGGAGATTCTGGCAAAGTTGTCCTTAAATACTGTCAATATATAGAATACTTAAAAATTGGAACACCAAGTTTAGATACTCAGTGATTATGTTTTGCTCCATTTTACTCTGGCAATTCATGAGATACCTGTTAAGTAGCATGGAAATACATTTTTACGGAGTGACAAATGCTTCCCAGAGCTGTTGTGAAGCACAGGGCTAAAAGCATAAGGTTTAGAACTTCCTACTCTTTCATACTCAGGAAATACTTCCAAATAGCAGAAGCACTGAAAACTGCAGATGAAATTATGGGCAAAACTTGAGAAGGCTTTAGAACAAATCTGCTGTGACAGGAAAAAAATCTTTTAAGAAAATCTAGCATTTTTCCTTCTCTGGAAATAAATACATTTGGCAGATTTTCAAGTCAATCATTTATTTAGTGCATGTTGTTGACTTTGAAACAACATAAATCATAAATGATCATAAATGGCACTTTTAAAACATAGCCTTGTAACTATTTTTCCTTTGACCCTCACTCTATTTCACCACAGTTTAATGACCAAGTCTGTTAACCATATTAATTTTACAAGGAGTCTAGAATATTAAGAATTTCAGCACAACTCCTAATCATCTGAGCAACTGTCCAGGGTATGTAACATATCTTCTGAACCAGCACAAGTAACAGTTTGCCAAGCTTTTTAAAGTCACACTTGGGGAAACAACAATGACAAAATGGTATTTTGTCTCTTTGGGGACAACAATTTCCACTGAAGGCAAACAGAGAGATTAAATGTCACTGCTAGAGCCTCAAAAAACTAAGCAGACAATAACATCAGGCATAGGAATCTACGTGTGAAAGGGACAGAGACTCAATGATTCAAGAAACTTGACAAAGGAGAACCAGAGGTAAGCTTCTGTAGCAAAGCCACGCAGACTGAGAATGGGAACAAACTGAGACGTCCCGTGTGTGTCCCCCAAATCCCTGAAGACATGAACTGTAAAACAGAAAAAAGGCTTCTGACAATGAAAACAAAGTTTTAGCATAAGAGCAAGAGGAACCTGGATGATCAGGACTTACATCTATGAAGGAGTTGATAGTATCAGGTAACAACCTCTTTGGACAAGGAAGGAGTTAGAGCTCATCCTACAGAAAGGATCAACAGATTCAGTGGCACTGGAAATAAAACTAAAAAATGGTTTGAAGAATTACACCATGGTTGTGTAACTGCACAATGTTTTAAAAAGTTCAAATAAGATGTTTTATCCGCAATACAAAAAGGAATGCATCTTGCAGTTTTGCAGCTTCGATAAATAGCTGCATGGTTTGCTTGTTCAGCAAAAACATAATACAGAAATGACTATAAAAAAGCAGTTTCCACTGACATAACTCTTCATCCAGGAGAACACATAATGTACACGTTTAGGTAATGATTGTGTGTAATTGCTTACAATACATGCAGAAATAATAATTCAATTTCTGCTATTATCAAGGCAGTATCTCAACAACTGCAACATTTGTCAGGCTCCATTTAATAAAGTTAGAACACATTTTCTGACATGGATTCTAATCAGCAGTAAATAGGAAATCCAATATGCAAATGCTTTATGATCTTTTTCTTGAAATGTTTCCTTCGATCTTACCCTGAAATTCTGAAAATTGTGAATAATCTGAAAACAGAATGGAACAGGTAGTCAAATACTATGTTTTACTACTTTGTTGCTTTTTTCTTAAACCAGAAGTTCCTGACAGAACCAGGGTATACAAAGTCTTTTGTGGGAACAGATTATGGAATCACTTCCATTCATCCAGTGTTACTCCTGCACCAAAAAATGCTTATTTTTAAAAAACAAAGATATTACTACATGTATGAACTGAGTGATAGTTTGAAACAGTAAATAATGCCACAATTTACAAGGATAAATACCCTTGTGCCTGCACGCGCACCCAGCCTCTTAAATAGGTATCCAGATTTATGACACCTCTGAATTCACCAGCACCTCTGGAATTCATCTGACTTCAATAAAACCTACTGCATACTCATGACACTTTGAAGTGAAAAAACAACCAAATAACAACAACAACAAAAAAAAACCAGTCTACATATATTAACAAGACCTTCGTAGCCAACCTTTAGGGGCCCACAGCTGAAATTAATTCACAGTTTCAAAAACATCAGAGCACAGATTACCAGTTCTTTCAGCTCCTGCTGTCTTTAAATGCATTTTTAAAGCACATAACAAAAGCAAAGTTTTTAACTATCTTTCAAATCTAGGCTTACCGGTAATAATCTTAACGTTAAGATTAACTGGGCCATTTTCAGTTAACATTATTAACAAATCTTCTTCTGCTCTTTCTGCCAGCCTTGTTTTTGAACCAGCAGGGGACTGAGTTACACTAAATCCTATTCTCCAAGTGCTGGAGAACAGGAATCTCATTAATAACGATTCCCTGCTGGTTCACAAGAACAGCTAGGACAGCTGAAGTACACTGCAATGCACATAGTATCATTCAACTTTTTTTTAAAGATTTATTTTACGTTTTAGGCAGCTGACAAAATAAGAATGAAGAGCAAAATAAACATATCAAGACTATCATTTTTTTCTCTTCCATTTATTTTGAAGTTTTTAATTCATAGGCCTGTCAACAACAACTACACCACTTGTTAGGGTTCTCTAATCCCAGGAAACATGGACAAGCCCAAATTGTCACTGAAGAACAGTATAAAGGCTCCTGTAGAGTCTAAGAGGGTCTTGTGGCAAGATTTGAAGTTTCTCTCCAAAAGAATTTGCATGTCTGGCATGGGATTGGAATGGGACACAGTCATTTAATAAAAAATATCGTCTGTAAAAACCCAGCTCTGCTACCATATAGCTTTGGAAATCTCCAACTGTTATTACAGCCCCTTTTTATAAGACCAAGTTCCTAGTTAATTAACTTTCCTTCTTCTTTCCAAGAGCATTGTTTTTTAGAGAATATGCAGTTAAGAAGTGCTTAAACTGCACTTTCTAGCACTACAGCTCCCAAAATCAGACATTCACAAGACAGCTCCACTGGACAAACATTTGTACTCCAGATTGAGCTCTATGGAAAGTGCAGTGGTTACCATCACCTTGTCCAACTACTGACGATGATGTTGCATCCCTGCTCTCCCAAACACCTTTTAAAAGAAACAAAATCAAGTCATTTTGCATGATGACAACCACTGAAGAACCAAAGCATGCACACTCGCTAACACAAACCTGGGGCTATCAAGTTCACATCACCCACTTTAAAGACAAATTGCCCTGACTTCTGCAACTTTAATTCTAGCCCCTTACCTGTAAGCATGGAGAAATACTCTCTCACTACATGGTCAGGCTTTTTTTTTTTTTGTCTGTGGGACCCGTGCTTCACGTGATGGGCTGAGCTGCCCAATCCTCTGACTTCAACCACGTAGCACATGAGGGCAGTACAGAGATGTACACTGAGTGCAAAGACAATACTTACAGTATTTAGAACATTTACAAAACAATGCCAGCCTCTAACAATGCTCCCACTATGCAGAAATGTCTCGCTGTCATAGTCTGCTTTGGCCACAATAGGTGAGTTACCTCTTTCCCCCAGCAAAATGCAATGGTTCCTCCAAAAGGAACAGCAGCGTTCAATCATTTGTTCTTTCCTTCCTCCTTGTATCTCTCTGTCTGCCTAGAGATAGCTCTATAAACCCTCCGTGAATTGGTTTTGCTAAAAGGTACTGGGAAGAGAGAGTTCAGCCTGAAGCAGACACCTTGAACAGACAATTCAGCAGGAACTACTGAGTTTAACTACATCTTAAGCAACTAAAAATAGACTCTAAAGAATCTTAACCTATAGATTCCATTTCATAAAATTATTACACAAACTGTAAGAAAACTGGGAGTTACATTTTGTTTGTGTGTTTCTTTTAGTGGAAATAAAAAATGTGTACTTACTAATTATAAAGGTTCTAGAACTACCTCTACAGGACAAGATTACATCTAATAACATGGTAAAGCATTAAAACCATAGTAAAGCTCTGTTTTGAAATCACCCTCTTGGATACTCCATTCATACAATCTTCTCATTGTAATTCGGATTTCAGGGAACTGAATGTAAGCAAGTTCAGCTTCACCAGGGACATTTCTTTTTTTTGGTACCTAATCATTTTGTGTATTTCACTCGGTCATGTTTTCTAAGCAATCAAGCAGTCTAAGAAAGATATTTTTAAAAAATAATGAAAGCTTAGTTCCTTACACAATTTAAGAAATGTGATTTAGGGAACTGATGCTTCAACAAAACCCTCTACATACTACAGTGCTGCAAAAAGAATTTTCAAGACTCATTTTCCTCCAGGAAGATTCTACAAATTATCAGTGAAGGAAGCAGGGATGTAAAGGAACTTCCTTCTTCCTATTAAGAGAAAAAGGAAATAGTTATTTTCCCTATGTGTCTGTCTCACTGTTGAAAGACTTGGGATTGAATCTCTAAGTTGAAGGAAGAGGAAGAAACTTTCTTTCAAAGCCTGGCCTGAATATTCACAGCAGTATGGAGAATATATTTTAACTATCCAAGAATTTAAAAGTATTCAGTTAGCTTCTGGAAATAGACACGGTCCAAGAGAATAGCACAGCCAAGCAACAAGAAAGGCTACTGCCAAAGGGAATACAGAAACCTGAGATGCTGACAGATCAGTACCTGCCTTCTTGGTGCTCAGGGAAGAAGCTTCCCAGAAGACAGTGAAAGGAAGGCTTCTTTCTTTCCAGCATCAAGGAAGACAGAAGATTCCACGGGCCCTCAAGGGATGTCCATCACACAGCAAGAGAAGGAACAGTTGGTAGGAGGCTATTTAATTTTGTTTATCTTTCAAGGGAGGAGGGCAGTTACTGGAAATACAGAACGTAAACTGCTCTAAATGAGCCAAGACAGCAGCTGTATCTGACTTAGGAGTGGTAGGAGCTATAATCTTGTCATTCATCAGCCCCCAATCCACCAAATGTTCTCTGTGTAACAATGGGGAAGAAGCCACTGGAGCAGGAAAAAGAAAGCAATTGGCAATACGAGTCAGAAAAAGCAATACTGGTGTACACAAAGTAGAATAATGTTAAAACCATAGAAGTAATAGGAAAATAAACACAATATTATAATTGAACTGTTAGGACTGAATAAAAAGGTTTCTGCAGTGACACATGAGAAGCTGCCCAGAGGAGCCCTCTTCAACAATTTTGCCCTTATAAACAGAAATTTATAAATGTTTTTCCCCAACAGATAGAATCAGAAGAAGGTGTTTCCACAAAAACATTTGGGAAAAATAAAAGACTAAATAAATGAAAAGCTGGCTTCTATATTAAGAAATAACTAAAACTGGAGAGCAAACTAGAATGGGTCATTCTGTTTCTACTGTTTCCTATGATCCTAATAATGCAAACATATATGTGAGTTTAATGAGACTATTCACACACACACAGTGCTACTCAACCATGAAATTGTTTGCCAGATTAGGGCCAGAGTTCCTGATCCTGCCATCAGATCTGTACAGGCAGATCACAACATCCCTGTAGATCTGTGATAAAGTCAATGAAGTCATGCTCCAGAGCGATTCAAGTGTCTATCTTTACGTATCTCTCCGCAAATCTTATTCCCGTGGAATTGATTTACAAAGTATAACATCATACTCCACTACAGGCACATTCACTATCTGTATACTTCCCTCCCTCTCCCTTAGAGCAGGGAAGATACTAAAACTCACCTCATGGAATGTATCCAACTATTATACAGTTATGAACCTTGTAGATCTCATAAGCTAAAATTTCAGCTTTGCAATACATTTATGGAAATCAGATTTGAAAGCAGACCTGGAAAATGTTTTCAAGATTCAATGGCTCAGAACATAGTGCATATATCATATATCTTACAATGAGCTTTGTCTTCCTCTTCCTATGTCAGAGTAAATTAGACAGGTCATGCACCTCTTTTGGTGTGAATTATGCAGAATACTACCTTCTCGGCAGGGCATATTAGCCTCTGATGGGTTACAGGCTGCTGCATCTAAGTTTTGTTATAGGCCTCCTTGCTAACTGGCATAAATCTGGTTCATGCACATTAGTGTGACAGCACTATAGAGATGCCCATTTAAGTTAAGGAGGGGCCATATTTAAACAGCCTACAATGAGAAAGTGGAAAGCAGAACTTCACTTTAAGACAAGTTTAATTTTGATTTTCCTCGACTACTCCAGTCACCATTTTTCTTGAAGTACACAGGTATGTCTGTTGTGTTTTTTTTCCTGCAATACTATATGTGTGAAATGAAAGGCTCTATTTGTACACATTGATTTGCAGTGAATAAATTAACAAAGTTTGCATTGTTTGAAATGTTGTTAACATGAGGATTAAAAATCCCCAAGATTTCAAAACCTCATTTGTTAAATGAGATACTCCACTATGGAGATCCGCCACATTTCTGCTAAAATAAAACATTCTGTGGAAGCTCAAGAACCCATGTTAGCACAATTGCTTGTAATAGTAAGGCATTAATTTGGCAGAATATTCAAGAAGGCTATTATCTGTTCACTGTGACTTCTGTTATATAACGTGCATTTCATATTTAGTATAAGGTTTGGATGTGACAGTTCTAGTCAGCCATGGATATTCACGTTCCCTCAAGAGGCTTGCCTGCCTTTCCTCCTCATTACTTCATTTTTCACCACCTCTCACAAGGCATTTGTTGTTCAGCTGTTCTTATTAAGAGCTGCATGTCTCCCACAATTTGTGATCTTCAGGATTCATCTTTCATCATATTAGAGAGCAGATGGAAGTTATAAGTCTTTAGTTTTTCCAGGCATGTGTTAAGCAAGTCTGAAATGAGTCACTTAGAGGTATTAACAGATCAGTCGAGCTTATTACAAAATCTGTGTTTGGCATATTGTGCAGAAATAAGACTCTCACTTTCACTTTTACATTTCATGAGTCTAAAGAAGAATATATTCAGGCAAAGTGCCTCAAATCTAGACAAATAATTCTATCAGAAAAATAAAAACGCTTTACATCAGTGTAGTACTGGCTTTTACCTTATTATTTGGTAGATAGGAACGTCTCACTACATACAGATGCACACATGGACATATACACAAGCAGAGTTCTCAGAACACCCTCTTGTAATTACCTCCAAGAGGAGGTTTTTATCAGCTAAATTGGAACCCCTAAATGCAAACACTTATTAGAAGGCTACCCTAAATCTCTACTCTCATTTAGCATAATAAACATCAAATGAAATGCTGATATAGAAAAAGCGTCGGAAGAAAGAATACTGAGAGGGGACAAGGAGTGGGAGAGGAAGAGCACACACAGGAAGCAGGTTACTGCAAGGCTGTAATCCTGTATTTGCTCTCTATTGATCAAATGATCAATACTTTATTGATGTAGAGCATTATGTACAATCAGTGTTAAATATTAATGTCAAGAGATCTTTAACTCTAAATTCAGAGCATTTGTTAGTCAATTTAATATTCCCAGTGTTACTAAGCTACAATTTAACCTCCTAGAGTGCTGTAAAAACATATGGCTTACACTGTGCAACAAATTAGAATGATTTGTACGTCAACAGAGGTGAAGATATTTTTAAAATACAACTAATAGAATTAACAAAAGTTTAGAAACAGGATGTTTTTCAATGCATGCTACGTAAACTCACGGTTGCATGTATATTGTCATTCTTAAAAGCAAAATACATTAAAAACCTTGGTTAAAAAGATTTTGAGTTCACTCCAAATTAAGTTTAAAACCTAAACTGTAAAACAGCTTTTGCTTTAGTAGCATAAATAATCCATTATAGCATACCAAAAATTAAAATTTTAATTTGAGTAAATGGAGTTCTAAACCAAATACACGAGGGGTATTGCATGAAATTTCGCAGTAAGATTTCATCACTCTAAGAAATGGTTAAAGTTAACAACTGTTCATCAGGACAACCAAGCAATGAACAAACTGTAATGTCCTGGGACTCCCATCAAACAGGTCAAAAACCACCAGTCGATCCTTCTTCCTTGCACTAATATATGCCATAACTTCAAAAATACCTTGGATTTATGTTACTTATAAAGTAAATGCCAGTCTTCAGAAGATGGAAAAGTAAGCCCATGCAGAAATCTGTAATGGAATAAAGCATCTAATAATGTGTTTATATCAACTTTTTTAAGCAGATCCTCTTTCAAACAAATTTTACCTGTATATCACAGACACACAGAATTGTAGGGGTTGGAAGGGACCTCGAAAGATCATCGGGTCCAACCCCCTGCCAAAGCAGGCTCCTTAGAGCGGGCTGCCCAGGCAGGCGTCCAGACGGGCCTTGAATATCTCCAGAGAAGGAGACTCCACAACCTCCCTGGGCAGCCTGTTCCAGTGCTCCGTCACCTTCACCATGGCGAAGTTCTTTCTCATGTTGGTGCGGAACTTCCTGTGCTCCATCTTGTGGCCATTGCCTCTTGTCCTGTCCCCACAAACTACTGAGAAGAGGCTGGCCAAATCCCTCTGTCTCCCACACCTCAGGTATTTATACACATTAACGAGATCCCCTCTCAGTCTTCTCCAGGCTGAACAGACCCAGGTCTCACAGCCTTTCCTCACAGGGCAGATGCTCCAGGCCCCGTACCATCTTTGTGGCCCTCCACTGGACTCTTTCCAGGAGATCGCTGTCTTTTTTGTACTGGGGATCCCAGAACTGGACACAGTTATATTGTAGCAATTAAGTTACTCGGGAAGGCTGCAAGGCAGCCTGAGCATTCCAGCCACAGCCTTTCATCATTTGGCCTCTACTTTATCCCGTACACTCCACAATATCTAGTAGACCACTCACTTCTCTCTTAACCTGTTGAATTCATATTTCCTCTTACCTCCAAGCAAAAGAAAACAACAAGTTTTGCTCTATTTCATAAAGTTGGCATGGTTTTAAATATAGTGTATATAAGTCTTTTTAGTGTTCCATTATGACTAAATCCTATTTTTTCCCACAGATCATTCCCTGAAAGTCTCCCCTCATTAGAAAGGCTGTTATCTTCTATTGTTCTCAATGAAAATGAAGCGTAAAACATTCTTAGAAAAGAGGCTCTCTTTCAACATGTCCACTGCCTCCCTCTGGGAACAATGAAAAAGGAGCTAAACTGCCTTCAGGGGAGATGGTGGTTCCTTATACTGTCAGAGGCTTCCACTTAACTCAAACTAATTAACCATTTTACTTCTAAACTCTGAGAAAATTAAATCTCCACTCAAAGGATAAGTGTTGGAATTTTGGGAAGGATATACTGTTTTTTCTATCTGAAACAAATAGTTCAGTACTCACATTAAACATGAAACACAGCGCAAATTTACCTATGAAAATAACCTTTACTAAGAAAAAAAAATAAGTGGACTGTAAAAAAAATTAATTTCTGTATGAGAGCTTACAGTTAACATTTATGACTTGGAGTAGTTCAAATCTGAGTAATTACATTACCCAATACTGTATGCAAAGGAATGATGAAGGAGGAGGGCAGGGGCAGAATGGGAACATTATTTGCCTTCATAGAAATGTGAGAAGGTACATTTTTTGGGGGTTTTCTTAGCATGAAAAAAAATGGGGAAAAAAAATTCCTTATTTTCCCACAAAAGGGGTCCATGTAATCCAATGAAACCAACTTCTCAGCTTGGCAAATTTCTGAACAGCAAAGAAGTCTTGGAGGTAACAGTGAAATATTATTTTGCGCTACTTGAGATACACCCAAGAGTACGTGGATCAAATCCTGACACAAGTAAACGCTGTTTTCCTGAAGAAAGTGATGCCTACTTTGATGGCAGGCTGAAACATCCTTTTAACCATTCCTTTCTGAAAAATTGCATTAAAGAACATCTACTAAGCAATAAAACTGAGCAGCTGAAGAAAGTGGAAAAGTTAAGCTTGACTGTGCGTAATTCTGCCAATACCATTGTACAAGATGAGTCTCAGATCCTGAGTACCAACTGCACTCCCCAAACTTTCCAATAAATACCATCCTTCCAAAAAGACATCCATCTTATTTTATAGTAGTGTCCCTTTACAATTGATAACTGGAAGGAAGGAAAGAATTCTTCACTTTTTCCAGATCTTTTAGATTTACAGACTTTTGGTTGCACATATGAGGAAGTCAAGGACTTACACCCTTGTAAGACATCCTAACAAAAATATTTTGTACTGAATATGATTTCTTAATTGTACATTTGATTTTTCTAACAGACCAGATTAATCTTCAACCATACAGATTTATACAATGGATTTGGAGAGGAAATTTCTGGGTAATTACCTGACTTCCTTAGCCTTCTTCTAGCTTTCATATCTAAAAGTATTTTACTATAACCATACCTAAACACCGGGAAGCAAGACGTATCTCTGTGGAATGAAAGAGCAGTAGAGAAATGCATTTCATTCATACGTAAAAATGAACACCATTTACATAAAATGTAAAGTGTATTGTTCTAACAAGGACTGTATGGAAAGAGATGCTTTTCACTTCCATATTGGTTATGAAAAGAATATTATGACCACTTAAAAAAAAATCTAGTTTTAAAAAAGAATCTGATCTCCAGCTACACAGGGGTAGTTATCTACAAGGCATTAAGAAGTATATGTCTGAAGAAGGTATTCTAAAGGTGAAATTACAGGTACAGTGATGAACAGCAAACATATAATGGGCCTTCCTGCACAAATTTGCAGAACTCCTGCAAGGAATTATCAAGCAACTCAGACCAGAAGCATTGCTTTAATAGAACAGTCCTTAACCATTACTGGGCAAACCAGGCCAAACACAGACTACACAGGGCATCCCACACACTCCTCAGTCAAGGGAAATCACACTTAACCACAGACCTGTGCTTGGGAATCTCTGCTTTTAATCTCTGCCTATGGAAACATGAAGAACCTCAGAAACAAAAAATATACTGGAGAGTTCACAGGAAGGCCATCAATTGCTTAGAGATCTGAAATACATTCTTTTCCACTCATTCATGAATCTGTATTTCATGACTGTACGGCAATATAATATGGCGTTTGTCCCACGAATAACACAGAATTCAGCATTTTGTAAATTACCTCTGATCCTCCCTGCCTCCCTCTCTGCCTGTACTTGCCATCTCTTGCTCTCCACAGCTGGGAAGGATAGAAAGGGGTTTTTGTTTTTTCTTTTAAGCAGGAGTTACCGTGCATTCTCCATGCCCAGCTGGAAGCCAGATCTAGAATCCTATTTTCAGCAAGAAGCCAGGGAGGACCCAAAAGCACAAGCTTCCTAGCTAGGCTGCCTGCAGAAGATCACAATAGCAAGAGCTGGGGAAGGCAAGAAAATCAACAGCTAAAACAAATTCCTCCATCCCTGACACACACGAGAGGCAGAAGAGGAGTTCCTTGATAGACTGGAAGAGATTGTGACTGCTGTTAAGCATGAACTGAGACCTCCTGGAAAACATGACAAGCAAATCCATTTTCAAAAATTATCCTGAAAGAGAAAAAGCTTCCATGTGTTTTGGTCAACAAAAAAACTTCACCTAGAAGATAGTTTTATGTGGGTTTCAGAAGTGTTTTTTTTTTTTTTTTGTCATCGTTGTTGTTGTTTTTTAAGTAGTTTCATGAAAATAGAAACTATTCTGCCACTGTGCTGTGGGAAAAAAAGGCTTGAGGTTTATGGTCACTTCCAACAAACTTCCAGTGATGCCTTCATACAATGTTTCATCATAAACCTCTCATGGTAACCTTCAGTCCTCAAATTCTGAGTACTACTAAGGATACATTAGGGTTTAGAAGGCATTTAAGGTCAAGCAAGTTCTCCTGAAGAAAGATGGGCACAGAGAAGAGGGAAGAAAGAGGTAACTGTTTCCAACTAAAACAGATCAATAAATGCAGAGACCTAACTTATTCCTATGTAAGACTAACAAAGAGATTGATCAGCTATCTTGTGTCCAAACACTATTCCCATTAATTCCTAGGGAAAAAAATTGATTTATATCACTATGATCTTTAAAAGGAATCATTTGTACAGAACTCATTATAGCAGAGTCTTTAATATATCCTACAACTTTCAAGTAAAGCTAAGCTCCCTGTCAAACAGTTTACTATAAAAACATGCTAACAAATCAGATGGAATATGATACTAGCTTATGAGACTGTACAGTCTCTGAGGCAATGAACATGTCTTTTTCTTATCCTGTAAACTACTTAGCCGTCTTTTGGGAGCCACAAAAACAAACAAGAGACCCTTACTCATACCAAAAGTGATCTTTCAAACAGCCATGGAGAAGACACTAATAAAAACTTACCTGGAAAATAATCAAGATTTTACTACAACTGCTTGTGAGAATTAATAGATCCCTGCTAGCATCAATACCACATGGAAGGACTTCCAGTACAATATGCAAAGGAGGCATAAAAACTTATGGACTGTAATAAGATTTTAAGCACTAGGTAAGGAAATCATCTGTCAAGAAAGAACTTTACAGATATCACCCCTCCAAACCCAGAGTCCAGAGATTTGAATGAATGGCCGTGCCAGTAGAATTGAAGAATGACCAATTCTAAGAGTCAGATTCACTCCTACCAAGGAGCTTCTAAAAGTCTGTTTTTCTTTTTCTTTTTTTTTTTCTTTTTTTCCTCAGGAATCACAGGATTTCCATTTTATTTTCCCTTTTGACCCAGTAAGTTTTCAGCTTATAAAGAGACGGAAAGAAGGCAGGAACAACATGCACGTGGGAATCTGCTTCTCACAACAGAATAGCTCAGTTCCAACCCAGAGAAACGAGATCTGTTAAGAGAGTTGAAGAGATCTCCTTAGGACACTGTGAAGAAAAAAACATTCTACAGTGAAGACCAAATTTTGGCTAGAAGTAACCATGTAAGTGATTTTTCACAGGACTTCAAAGCACATAGAAGTTTTCTTCCAGCAAAAGTGATAGTTGAATGGAAAATTAATCTATTTGGGTTTTTGTTGTTGTTGTTATTTTTTTTTTCTTCTTGAAATGCTCTGTTCCTACTGAAATGACTGTAATAATAATAATAGCCTAGGCAAGCACCATTTTTCTTTCCTGAATTACCTGAAATATAAACAAAGTATTTCTAAGACATTTTCATTAAATTTCAAGGCAAGCACGCACCTGCCTGAACCAGCACATGCACTTTCATGATGTACATCTCTCTTCTCAAACCCAAAATGTGAACTTAGTAAGTTCAGAGCCTTACTCACTTAGACAAAAATAAATAAATAAAAATCCAACTGCAAATTTCAATAGAAAATAAAAATAGAAACCCTTGTAGATCATATGGAGGAGTTGTAAGCGTTTAACCTCAGGGTGAGGAGACAAAAACTTCTTTTTAAAGCCAGAATAGCCCTTCACCTTTCTATTTATTGTATTTTTACTAAGATGAGCATTGTTAGTACTGCAAACAGTTATAGCCTCCACTCTGAGAGTAACTTTATGTTCTTGCTGTCAGACATGAAAGATCCTTCTCTTCTGACTAGCTTGATAAAAATCCAAGGTGTATTAGTACAATCTGAACACACGGAAATAGTACTTCCATACCTCATCTCTGCAGAACAGGGATGATACTGTACAGAGAAACACGTATGCACATATACGTGTATCAGAAAATTTAAATAACAGTTGTGTAAAAGAGTATGTTTTTCCTGTTATTTTACACAAATGGTCAAGAAGAGATTCTGTGGCACAGACTGATAGGCACACACAGGCTGAGACTGCTTGCTTGATTAAAGAGCATTGATAGCAGAGGAAAGTTCACATGCACTTTTCTTCAACACAGTGCTCCAGATGGGTTCTAATGAGGGTAACGCTAGTGTTTTTCCCCAAGTATACTGCAGATGTACAAAGCCCAGCTGCAGATATTCAGTTGTATTAAATGACAAGCAAAGCAGAGGCTGAAATGTTACAGCAAACTAAATAATGAAATAAAACTCATCATTAAAAAAACTTTTGTAGAAGAATTAAGGGTGCGGGGAATCAAGCAGCATCATCTTTTGCAACTGCAGTTGAGATACTGTGGAACTTGAAAAGTAATCAAATCTTCCTGTGTATATCCATTTTATGAGTCAAGCTCTGTGTGCTGCAGACTGACTAGCAACTGTGTTGTTTGAGGCAGCAGTATTTCACAAATCATTAAATCATCCTCAAACACCTTCCACCTCCATCAAACATTCTTAAATCTTTTCTTCCTTCACAAAAAGCAAAGACAGAAAAGATACTGGGTCAGCTCATTCAGCTTAATTAGTGTTAAACATAACATGTGTGGTGTAACCAGACCACTCACACCTTCGGCAAGAATGCTCTCCTTAGGTCAAGTAGAACACACACCTAATAAAAAATTCTGAATCGCTAGTATGAATTAATAAGCAAGCCTTCTGTGCTTTTTGTACTTGGCAATTACAGTTTTGAGATATGACAGTGCAACTACAAATGCTCTGCTCCTTGACCTGCAGTCTCACAGTAGGACTGAGTTATCAGCGCCTCAGCCCAGTGCCTGGCTCTCTGATGGTCTGCGCTGGTGGTAGAATTCCGACCCCTCTGGAGTTGGTGGCAACACTCCGCATGGGTCAGCATTTCACAAAGCATTTAATAAATGTTTACCTTCAACAGCTGTGAAATATGCTTGGCTGTATTTTATAACCATTTGTTATGTGCATTAATACAAATGTACAATAGACTCATGAAATATTAAATATATGCAAGATTTCAATGGTGTGCACTTATCATGATGCAGACTGCCTTCCTAAACAAAAAGCACATGACACTGAGGAACAGCATGAGTCCTGCTAGATATTAGACAAGTTTATCTCAACTGTGAGGAAAAATAATGCAATGGATAGGTTTTCTTGTCACTTTAAATGATTAAGGTTTTAGAAATGCCTGGAGAATTAACTGATAAAATAAGCCAATGTATTTCTGATATAAATATTCATCTGTCTTTATGCAGATTTATATGCATATAGAAGAATATCATGTTTTTATTTTTCCTTTATCGAACACCACTTTATAGAGTACCTTAAACACCACGCAGTTGTACATCACATACAGAACTCATTTGACTATTTTCTCAGGTTTTTAAATTACCGTTAACACACACCATAATGCAGACAGAAGTGAGCAATAAGATGGTGTAATAGTCTAAAACCTGTGGAAGTTAGAAACACTAAAAAGGAAATGCTAAGACAAAAAAAAGTTTGATAATTTTGATTCAGCTACTCAAATTCTTGGATTAGAATTATATAGATTAAAATAGTGAACTTACTGATCGATGAAACTCTCATGAGCTTACAGAACTGTGGACTCTGTTCCTTTTCAGACTTCCTAGTACTTTTTTATTTAAATTTTCTTCTAACTGGTGATTTAATTTGAAAATTATTTCATAACAGCTTTTACAGGTTGCAGATTTTTGGCTTTTGTCATATACCTTACACTGCGAGTGCACAGTGCCCCCACTGAAGTCAATGGTCATACCTTGGATTCTGACCTCCACAAATTTGATTCACTACTGTCATTCCCTGCAGTCATAAACTATTCCTGTAAAGCTATCTCTCCTTCAGTGTGGAATTAAACCTCGCTCTCATAACAAAGATTGAAAACAACAACAAAGCTGTTGAAATGTTTTATTATTCCAACAACTGTGTATTCAAAATAGAACCCATAAAGGAGCGCAGAAACTGTGCTTCCACCAGTGACATTGTTTTTAATTTTAGGAATGTGCTTTACCAAGTTGGTTGACTTTAACACTTTTCTGTGTGGAAAATTTCCTCAGAATTTTGTTCCTTTCTCCAATGCTGCTTTTTTCTCATTGATTATGAAGAGCGATCACTGTAGCATGATAGTGCAAAATTATCCAAGCTCCTTTACCAGTCAGCCTCAGAATCTAACCGCTAAGGAGAAGGTATTAAAGGGTTATTGGTCTGTAAGTAAAATACGCCAAACAGTTCTAACTGTGTTGATGGTGCATTTGTAACATACTCCAAAAAAGGCAAGATCATCAGTCATTCACACACTATGGGAACCTGAGCTGTTATCAGATTATGACAATAGATAACAGAAAATAGTCTCTTCGAAGGTTCATTTAAGTTCTTCCAGGTTTGTGTTTGTAAGAGATTGGGCTATTGAAGTCTAATTTTAATTTTATACACAAAAATATTTTTTTGCAGCAACTACAAAATATTTTTAAGACAGACCTGGAATACAGCGAAGGAAAGAGGTTTCAGAACAGTATCATAAGGGAGATTTACTCCCTTTTTATACTGTACGAATGGCCCAAAGGAATGATAGTATGACTTTAGCTCAGTCAGCCTGCAGAGGATTTCCTTAGTTAAAATGAAATCACCGGGTGGAGAAGAACTGCCACAGGGGATAGAACCCAAATTCCAACCAGAGTCTGGAACGCAGTTCCAGATTTCTAGAGTACTCCATTTATGCGATGAGAACAGAGAAAAAGGAATGAAACTGTTTCAATGTTACGGACCCAAAAAATTTAATTTTTATTTTTTTGGTCCTCTCAGGTGAAATTGCACTGAACTCCCTGACGTGTTCCAAACTGGGTCTCAAATGTATCAAAACTGGCATAATACTTTTTACTGTTATTCCTCCTGTTCTCCTTAACTGTCTGACTTTACATTTATCTTGTTCTGTGGTACTTAAGTACAGTAGTCATGCTTGAAGTCTGTACGGTCCCGACAGAAGCCAGGGGGTGGAAGTGACAATTACATCTGTTGAGCAGCCTCCTCTGTAGCACAGACTGAGTATGGATATGTGGACAGGCCATATCTGTGCTTCGATTTGGCCCACGTGCTAGTGACCAGCCCGATGTCTCCACGGGGGAGAGACAGAGGGACATTCATTGTTCTGAGTTAATGCACAGGACAGCGTTTTGATCTCTAAGATGAGTAACAGTTTTCCGTATGGCAGTAGGTAATCAGAGAATTAGGAAGTCCTAATTCTGAGGCATCCCCAGAAAACACATTAGAGTTACTTATGTGTGACAGACACCTGCATTTGAGATACTGTCATGCAGAAATACTTCTCTATCACATTCCATACAGTACTGAAAGCACGGTAAATATACACAAAACTTACATAGTCATGAAAGGCTTTTGCTTCACTTGAATGTTCACAGGTTTCTCGTCTTTCTGGAGCTGCACAGTAGAGATCCCAAAATACACTGCAAATTAAGAAGTTAGAGATACGGTGAGAAAATCATTGTAATACTCACATAGATTTTATGGTGCACACCGCACATGCATGTTTATATATAGAAACAGGCGCATCACTTCCTTGCCAAGAGCTGAAAGCACTTACCTCTATGAAAGGGTTTAGCTTTGTAAAACATCTAGGAGGAATCGAGTCCTGTTATCTGATTCTCTGAGGCGAGCAGTGCCGTACTCGTTAAAACCACCGTAGTATAAACCAAGAAACTAATCTAATATACAAGGTTTAAGGGTATAAAGCTCTACACATAACCTCATATCTCTGGCAACTGCTGCTATTTACGTCCACAAAACCCTGGAAGGGACAGATACATACAGTAATAACATGAAAAGGCATGGAACGGAAGAGAAAACTGAGGAGTTCTTCCAAGGTCCAATACTGTGCTTTAAACAGAAGTTCCTAGAGAAAGAGGTGTATGAATAAGAGTAGGAAATAGATGGATATCTTCTTTTATAGCTCTTGGGTTATACGGAGAGAAAGGAAATTACAATACTCTGTCTTTCCACTCTCACCCCTGTTCAAATGGAGTTATACATGAATGAGTCCTAACACAAAATTTCTAGAAATAAATTATGTGTACAATCCCGAGAATAAAGTTTGTTTAATATTGTTTCTTTATTGTTTAGTCCAGCATCGCAATACAGAATTGTGGAAAATGTGAACGTTCTGCTGCAGAAATCACAATTAAGGTTAATGCAGACATCACAGGAACAAGACACATGTTCTCTTTTTCAGGCTTCCATCAGGTAGCTAAAAGCATAAAGGTGAATGAAGAATATGCCACCTTCCAGACAGCTGCACAAATTACTTGGGATTTTGTGTTCAAATGGAACCACTTTTAAATTTGTAAATTCTTGTACTCCTGACAGCTGGACATATTCTCCATAATGTTTTATTCTTGCAAACACTGACATACCGGATACATTCAAGGCATGTGACAGTTAATAAATACCATGGCTAAACAGCAGTGACTATGAGCACTCTTTTCTCCTCGGGAATTTTACACAAACAAATGTGTCTCTGCACACCGGTATATTTAAGCAAGTGGCATCATGCATGAAAAACTACAAGTAAATTTTATGTCTACACATATTCTGAACTGAGAGAAACTGTGCAAATGCAGACTTTACAACACCAAGCCCGTGCTAACACACACTGCTTCTCAAAAAGGCTGGTGACTTGGGTTCGGCTAATCATTTTCATATGCTATTTCCGTGAATAGAAATGTGGGCTGAAGACTATGTATGTGGATGTGAGCTTCCTCAGTCACTGTATGTACATATTTCATGTAATATGTAAATATTTTTTTCCTGAATGTAATTATTTAGGATATGTATAATGCTTTTAAATGCACAGCTTAGTAGAAGATAGTGAACAAAGAAACGCTGGCCAATTTTCTTTCAAGGATGCTGTCTTATCAGTCTACTATGCAATATTTGTTTTCTTGTATCTAATATCTGTGTCTTTTCCTATATCTAATTTTCTGTTCTTTCATTTCTTTATAAGAAAATGTTTTTTTCCTCATCTTCACATTCTTTTTACAATGATCACTTGAATTTCTTGCCTGCAGCTGCTGGATTTGCAATCGCCATATTCTAAAAATTGGAAAGAAAATGGACACTTACCACCACCAGGAGTGCAAGAATCCCGGGGGCTCCCCCAGTGTGATGTTTTTTTCCCATCTTATCTGAAATAAAACCATAAAAACACAGGTATTCACTTTTGTGATTATTGTGACTAAAAAAAACATTACATAATATCAAGAAAAGGAAGAATAAAATGTTTTATAGCTATGAAAGGCTTTATTATCATCAATCTGAATGGCTATATTATGTACTTTATTATAAATACTACTTTAGCTCATGCCTTTTATTTTAGGAAAGCGTATTTTAGAATTTATTTTGTAGAGATTCTGAATATAGCTTTATTAAGGATGTATTTTGTATCACTCCACCACTGAGATGTGCATTTTCTAAGCTCATGAACAACATGAACAACAACAACAAAGAAAAGTTAAACAATGCCCCTAAAACTATCTAAAAGATCTCCCAGTTTGTGCAAGGAAAAACAGAAGATACAGAACTAGTGTTACCAGTTCAGCAGGTGGCAGTCTTCCCTCCATATCCAAAGCTAGCCAATGCTTCAGGATCATCAAGGACTGCTTTACTGCTAGAGGTAGCATGACAAATACCAGTAACAACCAAGCTACAGCCTGTTCTCCCACCATCCAGTGAAAGTGTAAAGCTAGCTTGGCTTGGTTTGTCTGCACTAGCAAATGCTCTTGAATAGAAAAATACTGTCTGTGAGCTCTTTCCCACCTAAGAAATCTGGCTTACTTGGAACTTTTTTTCAAAAGGAACGCAATTTAGTAATTTTTACACCCCCAACTTCACACTTCTATTGTTACCAGCTAACTCATCAAACAACACAACACAGTGAGAGTGCTGTTCTCTACCTTGGCTATTATCACACAATCATTTTATTAGTGCCATAGTGATTGGTTTGTCCTTAGCTACAAAACTAAATAGTTTGGACTATAAAAAAAAGCCAGTTTAATTGCTTAAGGAGCTCTGCTGCAAATAACTGAAGATTTCTGTAGAAGTTCACATGACGCTTTATGGGAGGGAGGCAGTCTCATGCTTAAACTGGGTGGAAACCAGGGCGTTACATATACTCCAAATTCCTCCAGTTACAACTACACATAGCACTATTTCCTGTCCAATTCTGTAAAAAGATCATTGTTTAAACACAAGTCATATTCTGCTCTACAGACAGAAGTAATGGCTGACAAAAAAAGGATTATTCTAATGAAATGGGTAAATGTCTTTAACATGAAAGGTATTTAAAGACGTATATGAAGGTAAATTAAAAGCGTACTGGAAAAGGTAGATATAATGTGTTCATACTGCAAGAGGCAGTAGCGAAGCTGGGATTTTTCAACACAGAATAAAACTATTTCTCAACTCCAACTTGACTGCCACCCCCAATTGTTAAAAAATTTAAACAAGTATGTTTTGTCAATAGCTGGCAGGAATAGAATACATAGTTCATACAACTAAAATGTTATTTGCACTCATATGAAGCAAGGTAATGTGAATTTGATAAATTATATAAATACTTTAAACTATCAAAAAATCATTTGCCTGTTTAAAATTATCTTAGAAAGGTAAGCTCCAGCCATTATCACTTCTTTTGGTAAAGCTGGCAGAATGAACCAGCCGCATGGCACTTAACCCCCACCCACCCACCCACCATCAGCACTTAATAGCACTTAATCTATAAAAAGCACTTTTCAAACTGTGAAACTCTTGCCTAAACTGCGCCAGGTAAAAATGTTAATAAAAATGAAAAATATAAACAAAAGAGAAAACCACTAACAAAGTTTTAAAAATGATTCAAATGCACTCCTCAGTGGCATGACTGCTCTTCACATGCATTTGGCATGGCTTAGAAGGACTTGTGTTAATCACCAGGAATGCACTGTACTTCTGAGAAGTTTTGAAAGCAACATAATGGAGAGATGCAATATGTAGTCAAAGCTAATTTTTTTTAGTGGAGTTGAAAAATCATTCAGTTAAGAGTAAAAATGTTATCTCTGCAGAAAGACCTCACTATGTCTAAGCAACATTCATGTTCTTTAACACAGGGCTTGATGAAATTGCCTGACTCACAAGTCTTATACTGGTCCTTTTTAGTAAGACAGTTCATCTTCATAAATTTATTCAAAGAAGGAACCTGAATGATAGGTGGAAGTTTCTGATTTGTTTTGCTTTCAAAAAATACACATCTCTGTCTGACATTGAAAGTGTTCGTCAGATGACAGACAGGGAAAGAATTATAATTTAAAAAAAAAAAACAAAAAAACTTGTTGTCAGCTGTATCAATAACTAGCTCATAACTAGTGATCAATCAGCTGCAAAATGCCTACTTTCCTGGTCTAGCTAAGCCTACAAGGCCAGAACCTAGCTTTGAGGACAGAAAATACAGGGGTATGGATCAGCTCTCCAAGAAAATTCAGCAGCTGCAACACCAAAGGAAAGATTCTGGAGCAGAACAGTTTATATTGTTTTTTAAAAAATTGTGTATCCCATCTGAACAGTTCTATTCAACCCTCATAAGAAAATGACACTGTTTAGATAGTAGTGGTAGTCCCTTGCCATTTTGCTAATTGTACAATGACTACATGTTTCGGGATGAAACAGCTATTAAATCATTTCCATCCAATACTTCATGTCATGTCTCCTCAAAGGAAGTTCATTTGCAGACTAAGAGACGAGCGTGGTAGCTAACAAACTGAAGACGTCTCTTTTACCCAGACACCCAGGAAAAGGCTAGCTGACCTGGAGGTCCTACATTTTAGAGATGACGGCAACAAGGTTTTGAAGGCTGTACTCAGCAGGGACCACAACGACATGGAAAGCACTCTTCACCTTGTCAACAAGAAGGATAAGCAGAGCACTTCTAGATTTTACTGACTCACGAATCAGTTCTACACAAAACATTACAAAAATGAAGACATGCTTAAGACAACCTTCTCTAAGTTATATATATCAGTGATTTCATGATATCCAATTTAAATTTTACTTCTCTCAATTTCATTCCATTACTCTTAGCCGCATTCCCTGGTAAACCTTTACGTTAAGGGATGTTAATCTTTGCCATTTATACTCTTTAGTTATCACTGACAGCTGTATGGCTCTGACAATCTATATGCGTCTATTTCTTTTACACCCCAATACACTGGCTTAGAGCTACTTTGAACTACGTGAACTTTAAAGAAATCCACCCAAATTACTCAGGTGGGTGCAGACTGCCAGAGTAGAGAAGGCAGTGAGCCCCAACAGCCTTGCTTTCTAAGAAGTGGCCAAGCCGATACAAATTTCCTCCTACGCCACCTGGGTATCTCCTCCACCTAGCTCAACCACAGCAGGGCAGTTGCTTCCCAAAAGCCATGAGTCAGAAAAACACAAAGACACATGGAAGATTTGCTGAAAGACTTCTTTGCACTTCCCAACTGCTGCTTTGTCATTTTCATCCTGTGTGCCAACAATCCATCTCTAACAACAGCTGACTCACGGAGGGGCACAGAGCTATTATATTGTGGTTTACAGCCCAGGATTGAGTGGGCGTTACAACGTAAGGGCCTGCCTGCTCCACAATCAACTATCATTTCTTTCCTGCTGCTTTTACCACTTGCCATTTAAAATTCTTTTCTCCAAGCCGGATTAGTGTACAGTTTTCTCGGTCTGACCCTCATTGTATTGCTTTCATCCCAAGTACCATCTTTTCCAGGCTTCCCATAACAGCGATAATTGCATTTGGTTCCAACATACAACCATTGACAAATACTGTTAGCACAGTCTTTACCTTCCTGCACTGCTAACAAACAAGGTAAGTAAACTCACAGCTTTGTGTGAATTTTAACAGACACCTCATATCAATTCAATACACTATTATTCGTCTCTGCCCCATCTTTTGGCTGATTTTCAGCATCAGTCTGAATTTGAAAGATTTGATACATTCTCATATTACATTTGTTCAGATCTGAGAGTTTCTCTATAATCCAAGATTGAATTACTTTTAAAAGCTAAATTTCAAGACACTGTATTGAATGTTTTCCTGAAATCCAAATGTCATACCAGTTATACTCCTGCCAACTGCTCATTTTGCACATATATCATAAAACAAAATGAGCAAAATGAATCTTGCACAATGTATTATTTACAAATGACAGCTGTTTTGGGAAAGCCAAGATGATAGTCTCCATTATTTTCTCTCATTGCTTTACTAAAGAGAAAAAACAATTGTCAAAACCATGTTTTAATATAAACATAACCTGAAACTACCACAATTCTATCGCTTTCGCTTCTGTTATGTGAATTTTCTATAACCACCACAAACAGCCCTCGTCTCTTCCATCTCCGAAATGTCATCACTAGCATGTTAATTCTATTAGCTTTCAGAAGAGCACCAGTTGAAGCAGCAGATTTTCCTGCTACAACATGTTGCCTGTTTTTCTCACTTCTGCTCACTATCCAACTATCATTATCTTAATGTTCTCATCAAAGAAAGATTAAAAACAATAAACCCCAAAGACCTCAATACGTTTGGCATACAGGTATTCTTGTATCCCAGAGTAAATGTAAAATACTAAGGAGATACAATGTACTTCAATCTTCTACAGATATGTATATGTCTTTAAAGGTCCGTGAAAAAGACTAGCTATTGTCTAATTGTAAAAAATGCATTAGCATTCAAGAGCATTTAAGAAAGAGCACCTGAACAGTTATAGTCACAATTAGTTCACCAGATGAAAAGAAGCAAAATAATTAGAAGCATGGTGGGAATACATAGTGAGATCAGTATAAAATACCTGACTGCTGTATGTTTAGAAA
Organism: Anser cygnoides; assembly: GCF_040182565.1. Classification (NCBI taxonomy): domain Eukaryota; kingdom Metazoa; phylum Chordata; class Aves; order Anseriformes; family Anatidae; genus Anser; species Anser cygnoides. The sequence continues at coordinate 8,064,616 of NC_089912.1, read as the reverse complement.
GGGTACATCATTCACAATTGGAGATATCAACAGTAAGTTAGAAGATCATCAAGAAGGAACACGATTGACGCACATTCTAACATGCACATTTATTATAGAAAATAGACAAATCTTTCTTCCATGTAGGACCGAATCAGACAACAGGGCTAACAAATCACAGCAAAAATAATTATGCAAAGGCATGCAGAATGACATGGCAAACTGGCTTTTGCAAAATCAGAAGTCTATGCTGATCAATGCAAACAGATATGCAAGATTGTCACCACTGTTTTTTCTAAACCAACACAGATTTATTTCACTTGCACACATTGTAACATTGTGCAAGGAAAAAAAAGACAGGGCAAACATACCTCTGATAAAAACGTCTGCGCTGATTTCTGTGCTCCTACATGGAGCAGATATTCATATACGTACAGCGCTAATCTGAAAAACAAACAAAAAAAGACAGTATTTAGTATAATGCATTTGTTTGCTCCCCGTTTTTGGAACACATGATTTCAGAGGTTTGACTTGCACACTATTTCCTTTCAGAAACCACTATGTACTGAACATGACAAATCTATTATCTATACCAGAACTTTTAAACTAGACATGTAGGTCAATCTGAGCAGAGTTGTTTAAATAGTAGTTAATTAAATATTATTAAAACCCCAAATTACTTAATGTCAACATTTTTAATGATATTTGGACATGTGCCCAGTTAGCTAACAATTGACCTACTGCTGCCTGTATTTGCCCACAATACACCATGCTCGTTGTAAATACAATATATTCATACAGCAATACTGACTACCTTTCCAGGTCAACACTTTTACACGTGGAACGTGTCAGGCTGTTAAGCACATTTGAACGACAGCCCGTGTTTACATAAAGAACGCACAAACTTCAGGTTGCATCAGAAAAAGCCATCTCAGAAGCTGCATCTCCACTGCAGTACAACCACACCTCCCAGGTAAACACATTTTTTGGTTTATTCCAGTTTGAGCATCTGATGAGGTCTGACGACAACAGAGCTACAAATTAGTGTCACAGTTGCAGAAGGAGCTTCACAAAAAGTGAATTTCAGCAGCCAGGTGCACCTCCAGCTAAGTCAAACCAATCTGCCTAAGGATCTCATTGCAGAAGGAGGGCTCATGCCTGCTAGACCTTGAGCTGAGAAGGCCTCTTTGAAAACCCAAGGACAGGTGAGCAGTAACAACAAACATTTCCTGTTAAGATAGGCTAGATTTGAATTAGAAAGTAAAGAAGTAACACTTCCTAATTCTTCAGCTGACTCTCTAGAGAGGCTCCTGTCTGCCTGTATGTTTAAAATCTTTCAAAATGAAATCTCGTTTGAAAGTATGATTTAATAACGATGCGTAGAAATTGTCTATAAAACATTTCAGTCCAAGAGAAGAAGTATTCAGACTGCATTTCTTTTAAAATTGCTAGCTGAACTGTTTTCAAGAAGTAAAATACATTTGTGTGTACTTCATTATAACATTGCCATTCTTATTTGGAACATTTTAATATTTGTACCCAGAAATAGGTAGTTTAACTAAACAAAGCAGAGAGGCAGAGAACATCTGCTTTCTTGATACTGTTCAAAACGTCATGCAATATTAGACAACTGTCATCATGGCACTGACAGAGTAGTAATTATTGCTCTAAGCTATAAAGTGTGAAATTTTAAAATCTATGGGTGACATTCCTTAAAAGTTGCTTTCATTAGGTGTTTGTATTTTGTACATGCAATACTCCCCACAACCTTACTCTCCAACATCACAAGCAAAACCGTACTTTTTTCCTATAACAAATAAAAAGTGCCTTTTTGAATATTCAAGTGTGCGACCGTTGGTAGTTTGAACCTTGAGAGTTGCTGTATACGCTCTTTAATTCCAGTATTTTACAAAACATCCATTTATTGCTTTGTCATACGCTGTGTGAACAGCCGCGCGTCTCAGAGTGCTACGCAGGCCAGGCTGTTCCAGCAGAGTGGCCCAGGGAGGACGCGGCCATCTGCCCCTCGTGGGCACTGCGCTGAGACCTTCACCCACGCTCTAGCCTCTTGCCCCAAAAGCACAGCTGCATCTCTCTCAAACCAACAAACAAAAAAGCCACTTTTTGTGGAGTTAGTTCTTTACAGTTCAACTACTGTTCAAGTTTTACGCACCAAATGGTTGTAGGCAAGCGCTCTTTCTGCAACAGCCAAGGCAACCTACTAACACTTTAAAGCACCTCATTCGTCTTCCGAGATTCCCTTTTTCGTTCTTATCAAAACACAACGTCTGTTGACCAGATAAAAGGATTTGTGTGATCACATCCTTTCAACCCCGCAAAGCAAGGCCAGGAAGCATAAAGCCCAGGAGTTCACTGCAGACGCGCCACCTTCCTAAGACTACCGTTTGCCAAAAGCGTTAGCAAACGTGGCGCATGGCAGCTGAAGGGACAGCGTGGTGCTCCGGCACCAGGCCTCACATCGCCTGCCACAGGCCTCTGAGCACGCTGAGGAAGTCCAAGATGTGTTAACGCAAGGAAAAAGGCAACCCCACATCTTTGAGATGAAAATACGGAATGTGCTAATGAAGCATGATTAAAAACTATAACGACATCTCCAGCTCTTTGACATGGCATCACTCCATCTTGGTCTAAATACACCTCTGCTTTGTGAAATGGCACAACTAGCTGGATCACCCAGCAGTCAGGGGGACACATCAGATTTCGAGAAACAAGTGTGTACACCCGGCCATTGGCTAACCCCCCACAGCAAGCAGAGGGCAGCCCCGGCCTGGCACGGTGAGCAAGGAGCCAGGACCATGGACTGCACAGCAACCAGAGGGGTGCCGGCTGGAGCTAAACCACTTGTTCACTCCCAGGTACTACGCTGTCAGGAAGTCTCTACAGAAGCTAACAGCATTACATCTCCCTTCAGAAGTAAGCACCTTTACCACAGAGATCGAAAGAAAGATACTAGTGTTTTACAGCGTTAGTTGCAGCAAGAGGATCAGTGACAACTGATGCTCTCAGGAAAGACAACGAAGAAATCAAAAGGGTGCAACAGCATAATGAGAGAATTAGTGGGTATAGTGACTTTAACTACCACGTAAGAAATACAAGAAGATAAAAATGGCTATAGTCCAAGTGTGTAAAATTAATGAACAAGTGTTTCACATCTCAGCAGAAGACTAAGAAAGTAACAGCAAGGTGGTCTTCACCACCAAAGGACTTGGGCTTGAAGTGGCATTTTAAAAGACAATTTTTACTTGGTAAAGTGGTGTGAGAAACCATGTAAAAGCAGCAAGCAGGCATATGTTAAAATTTCACATTTGCATACTTGTTGACATTCTATGAGTAATGTGAGGAAAAAATATTTCTAATTAGTTCATGACAATGCTGAAGTAATTCTTGTTGAAGACACGTCACATGCCAGAGTTCCCCCCTCCCTGCCAAGACAACTAGATAACACACTCATCCGTGGCCTGATCATACATTCACTACATTTAAAATAAATTAATTAAAAGTTCTTTCTGGTTCTTGTTGCTACAGTGATGCACTTTGGTAAGCTGGTGTGTTTTCTCTGAAGTCTCTGCTCTAATTTGACAAGTCATTCATATATTTTACAAGAGAAATATCAACCGCATTCCAAAGCGAAGAACCATTTAAGGGATCCTAGTCAATCAGCTTTCATCAGAATATTACCAAGAAATAAACAATAATCGCTCTAAGTGTGCTCTGGAAATCACTTGTTATATGTCAAGGTGGAAATAGGCAATTAACTTAAGGAGAAGTTGCAACGAAAGCATTACAGCAGTATGTTCATTGATTAAAATCAGCCGGTAAACTCCCCCCGATTTCAAGTCAAAAGATTACGACAACACCTAGCTTTCCATAAAAGGCAGCAAAAGCTTGAAAGCACCATGAAGATATTCACCTTGTCTATCTTTGGCATCAGATCTCGATGCTCTGAGTCACACTCCTTCCACCGCCCCAGCAAGCTTCACTGACAGTTTGTAGGCTACTAATCTAGCTGTTCAGATGAACACATGCCGGTTGCCTACAGAAAATACTGTGAGTAGTAAGCATGGTCTACCTGCACGCCCGCATTTCTGTCTGGTAAACACCTGAACAATACACAAAATAAAAGAGAAAGCTGAACCTTTGGTGAGATTGCAATGACAACATCTAGTAAGATCCACCAGCATGGAGGCTGTACCAAAGGGCTCGAGTTACTATCAAGAAGTTTTGCAGGGAATAATATATTTATAAAAAGTAAAACAGTAATATCTTGGTCTAGTTCCACAAGAAGATGCATATCAAGAAAGTTTCTGTCTCTCAGTCTAGGACTGAACTTCAAGCTCCAAGTTTGGCTTGCAGTTATTTCTAAGGAGATGACGAAGGGCGGAGGGCCACATTTTTCAATGAAGTTCAAAAGCTGGGCTTAGAAGAGTAAGGAACTGCAATAAATTAACTTCTACTTTCTCTTGTAAGCTGCCCAATAAACCTGCCAGAAACAGGCAACTATTGCACATAGCTTCACGAAGTTGAGAAAAAGTGTTGTTACTTTCACTGTTTTATTAGCCACGTCATAACTAAAATACATGTTTTTTAACTGAGGGTACAGTTGTGTATAATCATTATCCAGAAAGTTATAAACTCAATGTGGTAGAGCAAAAGGCTCCAGTTCCCCCAAATTTGGCAGTATGTCAAAGCACGGTTCAAGGTGCCTTCTGCAGCAGCTGTGGTAGGCTTACTACACTATGCTAAGCAACCAGTGCCCCTTTTTCATAAAATCTATGATGGTGAAGTAGCGCACATCACAGAAATGTCCAGATATTAGCACCTTATCTGCCAGTAACAGCCATTACACTGTCACTATCTAGTTCTGAATGTAAAAAATAAAAAGTATCTGCAGTTGGAATGTTCCAGATATGAGCATAGCAAAAAGAAATCTAGCATTTCTGGATTCCTAACAGATTTAATTCTTTTAAACTAATTACATATGGAAAGTCCACCATATGACATACCATCCATAAAGTTTTTATTTTTTAACCAGTAATTAAAAACACAACGAAAACCAGTAAATCTATATCCATACATAATTTCTAGTTTGCGTGAAGAAGGATGAAGCAGCTGGGCAACATTTAAAACTAGTTCCATAGAAGAGATCTTAAAAGCTCCCCTCTGTGTTTCAGGAGACTTGCAGTACTCCAAAATCACTACTCTGACCTACAGAGGGAAGCAGCTTTTTTGTGTGTGTGTGTGTTTTTTTCCTTCTGTTTCATAAAGGTATATAAGCTCCATTTCAAATCCAGAGTCTGCTGGGAATTTCACTGATGTAATACAGTATAAAACTCAGTCTCTGAAATAAGAGACAGTAACAATAAATCTATCTTTTAAATATAATAACTAAAAACATCACAAATTTGTGGTTTCTTGAACGAATTTTCTGGAATCCACCACTTCAGTAGTTTTAAAACTGCTCTGCAGCTCTTGGTGGACAGCCCTTTTTGGTCATTTTCAGCTGACAATGGCAAAGAAGTTTTGTTAAGAAGTTTCATATTTTTAAGATATGCCTGCCATGGTCAAAACTACCATTCTCCCCTGTTTGATCATACTGATAATCATTTTCACACATACACACTTACTGTATATATTTAAATATATATGTGTGTGTGTATATCATTGTATGATTTATACTTTTTTTTTAATATATTTTCCTGCAGCACCAAACCTGAGACATGCCCAGAACATACTCAAGTTTTTCCATTTGCTTAAGAAGGTACAGTAACAACAGCCATGGCATTACAGTGATGTACCTGTATGCACACCTGAGCGCATTACCTCTCCTGGGCGTGCTGCTTCACCTACGCATGATTTACATTTCTGTTTGCTTAGCTTGAGGCTCACAGACTACTCTTTTCAGGAGCCTCCAATCACACCAGTCTGCGGTTTCTCTCCAGCTCAGAACACAAGCTACATCAATGCCAGCGCTCTCTGTCTTATTGACAATGTGATCAGTTTTCTTACAAACACCTGGGTATTAGAACACAAACACTGGTCTGAGGAAACAGCATGTCCCAAAGGTGGTATCAAATGTTTGAGTATGTGCACTCCCCTTTTCAGAGAGCTCCTATCACAACCCTGCAAACATAGGCAGCGTAGAAATGCTTATACTCGACATTATTATAGCCACTTATTTCTTCCTTCCTCTGTAGACAGCAGCAGATGTTTTCCCTGCACATGTCTGTGTGGGGCTTATGCCCAGTGCTACAACAAACAGTGGGCTCATGCCTTCCACTAGGCTGACGGCACTTACGGAATAAGCTGATGCTCCTCTTCATTTATTGCAGTTTTACAAAGAGGGAAAGCCTTCTCCTACAGTTGCTCTGGAAAAGTACTCTTACTTTTAGTCACTCTTCTACTCACTGCTTGAAGATACCCTGAAAATATGTCTCATTAACTCTGGGCACACCCTCCTTGATTGCATATGCTGCTTCAAGTGTTAAAACCAGTTATAACAGTAAGTGCCCTTTTACTCAAGGAGTATCAGAATTAATGTTGTGGGGTGTTGTGTTTTTTTTTTTTTCCAGTTTACCTATATGCTTAAAATGCACAAATTTTGTGGGATAATTTCACATGCTTTTTTACCTAATCTCACGTAGATTTCAAGTGCTAGCATAACTGTGCCAGCATAATGTGCTTCCAGCAACACATTACCTTGTACAGCAGCACACAACTAAATATTGAATAGATAACTGGTATTCATCGATCTTTTGAAAATAAACTGAGATAATATGCTGTGGTGATGTCTGCAGTCTCTCCTACAAGCATTTAATTGCATGGGTTTACACATTCTCATCTGCTAAGGATCTCCTGGTTTGTGCCAAGACATCACATTGCACACCGCTCCACGTGTTACTCTCATTTGGCTCTAGTTGAGTTTGGAACTCGTTTTGTCTCAGGTCTCAGCTTGTAGAAATTACTACAGATCCAAAATATTGCAGCAGTTTAAGTCTTCTGCAGACTTCATCCCGAGTAAGATAATTTTCATTGATTCTCAAATTCCAAATGCTTCATAAAAAGGTAGATTTCCTTGATGACCTGCCAGGTTTCAAATAAAAAACTTTGTTCTTTTTGCACCTGTTTTTTGCACACATACTCCTCAAGAAGCTTTCCTGCAGAATTTCAGTTTTCCTGGTCTATGGTTAAGAGAGAAGCATGGCTCATACACCCGAAAATTTGTCTACTTTTTTTCCAGCTATATTTGCTAGTGTAACAAAGTAATATGCCTTCCTTAAAACCAAGTTCTGCTGGTCCATTAGAGCTACAGCTATTCTCACAGTATAGCTACACAAATATTGTTAAACACCTCAAATGCATCAACAGCTGCAATCATCAGAAATAAGATGACCTTTGCTTTCATTTGCAAATGGAAAATGCAAATGAAGAGTGAAACATGCTGAAACTAATTGACTTTGTATTTTCAGAGTTTCTAATGAAGCTTTACAGCATTCTGTTTCTTCACTTTGCTCAGTTGCCTCTACCAGACTACTAAGGCAGAATCACAGAATATCCTGAGTTGAAAGGGACCCACAAGGATCATCAAGCCCAACTCCAAGATTTGATTATACGTTTCTGCAGCCTCCTGTCCCACCTTCCTGCCTCCCTGACCCAATGTCACCAGTCTAGAAAGCTACACTGTTCAGATGCTCACACCTGAGCCACATCAGGCGTGAAGGGGCTGGAACACAAGTCCTGTGAGGAGCAGCTGAGGGAACAGGGGGTGTTTATTAGTCTAGAGAAGAGAAGGCTCAGGGGAGACCTCATTGCACTCTGCAACTACCTGAAAGGAAGTGGTGGGGAGCTGGGGGTTGGCCTCTTCTCACAGGTAACTAGTGATAGGACTAGAGGGAATGGCCTCAAGATGCACCAGAGAAGGTTTACATTGGAAATGAGGAGACATTTCTTCTCAGAAAGAGTGGTCAGGTATTGGGATGGGTTGCCCAGGGAAGTGGTGGAGTCACCATCCCTGGGGGTGTTTAACGAAAGGTTGGATGTGGTGCTTAGGGACATGGTTTAGTGGGTGACATTGGGAGGAGGGAGATGGTTGAACCAGATGATCCTGGAGGTCTTTTTGAAGGTCTTTTCCAACTCTAATGATTCTATGATCACAAAGTGTCCTTCACTCTCAGTAGAGGTTGAAGCACAGGCCCAAAGGACCGGGCAGCTGGGGCCTGCTCTGGGTTAGCCAGACCATGATGGTTGGAGACCTTCTGTCATCAGGGATGAGTCTGCAACAGCACAGGAAGACAGAAAAGCTCTTCAGTGCTTTGGTGACTTGCAGAGAAAATACACAACCAAATGCCTTTACCATCTATTTCTGAGGCCTGCCCAGCTCTAAGCAAGTCTCATGCAGAGGCTCATGCAGCCTCTGGCCTTGATGCTTCTCCCCCTCAAGGGCATGCTGTTTGCATGGAAGAAGGCCTGTTCCTTCCCACAGGGTCCCTTGAGCTCACCCTAACACCTCCTGACACTGAGGAAGCAGCCTCCTCTTCTCACTGCTGCCTGGTTTCTCCTCCCCTCCCCAGCTAAGGGTTTGAAATTTAACCCAGCAAAAAAAAGCAAGGAGGTTTCTGCTTGACTAGCGAGCAGGGTCAACCTCCAAGGGCACAACAAATGCCGGCGCAGCCACAAAGGCAGAGCAAGAAGCAGGAGGGCCCATTTCGGCAGGGTGGGAGCTGCTGGCAGAGCTCTGCCCACACCTCCAGTTCCTCCTTGTGGCCAGAATCTCAGACTCGCCATTTCATGAGAACGCATGTGTTTTTATAGAAACATCTACGGAGAGTTCCTTGGGCAATCATTCTTCCCGTATCCACATTCCTGTTAAACTATACAAACTATTCAGCCTAACTATAAAATCTGGTAAATGACAGCTGAAAAAACGTTAAATGACAGAAGATGTTAAAATGTAACAAGAGAATTCAACACCTTCCTAAGTACATGAGGTTCCACCTCTTCCTGATAATAAAGGTGCTAACCTTGGTCTTCCCTGCTGCTTTCAAATGCGATAGTAACAGGTTTTTACAAGGTATTTTTTTCCCCTGGTATGTAATTTACTATAGTTAAAGAGTTTAGTTTAATGCAATCCATCCTGTCCTAGCAGTAAGCAGAGCTAAAAGCATGGAAATATCCTAAGGAGAGTCACTGGCAGAGAGTTAAGTACAAACACAGTCCTTAGAAATTTGGACTTTAAAGCTATACATTTACCACAGGATTACCAGTAGGTGGTACCCAGCCAAGCAGCTAGCACACGACATTTCTTTGTAGACTTAAACCACTTGTTACATATGACAAAAGGTCGCTTTAAAATCCTGTAGGAGCAGCAGCAGCAGCCGAGGCTGACACTGATCCATGGCAGTGCAAACAACACTGGGTTTCACTGCTCACTGCTTGACGCTTGTCACACACTATACTGAAAGGAAAAATTAATTTGCAAAGTGTGTCCGTGCCTTACATGTTTTAACATCGTGTATGAAGAAAAGATAAATTTGTGTTTATACACCAGCAGAAAAGCAGTGACTGGCTCCTCAGTAATCCCTCGTGGTGTGCACAGGCTGTTGAGAACACCACTGCTAGAGCGCTGCTTGCTGAAGGCACACACAAACGACATCTTCCCAACCTGAAAGGCTTGAGAGGCTGCTGCTTCAACACCTTGTTGCACTCGGTGGGAGCCAAGCTGAGCGCACTGCCAAGCAGGTTCTCTTGTCCGGCTGCAGGACAAGGTCCAGCAGGGTACCTCAATCCGCTCCTGCAGCAAGCGAAGCCAAGGCGGCTTGTGCTGCACAGGCACCAGAGAGGGGTCAGTGTGGCCTGGTGGAGGCATAGCTTCAAGCGGGGGAGTAATCAAATATTACAGCCGTTCCTAAAACAACTGCCCACCCAGGAGCAGAGAGAACTCCTGTACTGGGACAAGGCAGAGAGAAAGTTGTAAGCACAAATACAAGCAGCCAGTTTCCCAAGAATGAATTAGGTTCATCTCAAACCGCAGCCAAATGGAAACGAGAAGTGAACCAGCCCCACTTCCTTCACAAAGCAAGCGGCACACAACTCGATTTTCACTCATACAAAGAAAGCAGTATTTCTGCACATCTGGCTCCTAGAAGGACGTAAGTTTTTGCATGCTGTTTTCCTAGCTCTTCTCTGGAAATAAGGGTTTGATATCTGCAATGATATGGTGGGTGGGTGCACAACAGTGAAGATCCGCCCCTCAAAGCTGGAGGTGAGGCAGCATGAGGCTAATATCTCAGGGGGAGCAAATAAGGGAAGACAAAAACTTGGGCTGGTATCACAGGCGAGGCTGTAGGACTCAGTGCCTATTTCCATTTTAAGGGTCATAGCCAACCTTGGGCAAATAATTGTGGTTTTTTTCCCCCTCTCTTTGAGCATTTCAAAGAGATCATTGGCTGAACCCCCAAGTTCTCAAACAGTGTCTGAAGTCACAGATAATTAGTCTAATAAACGTGGTATTGTTCTTTCCCATTCACTGTACACTCCAGTTATGTTTTTAAGTCTGTCTAAAACAAATTCCTTACGTGGTGGTTGACAAGATGCTCTAATGTGATCCCTTTCAAGTTTCACAAACCGGAATATCAGAATAGGAGCATGTCAGTGTATGTGTCCGATCGGTGCAAACCAAGTCAGCTCCTTGGAAATCCTCTAAGCTGATCCTGCCTGACCTTCTGGCACACGTGTATGGCAGCCAATAAGTAAGAGCTGAAGAACTGAGGAATATTTTCCAAATTTCATCATTGAGTTTCCTTCTGGAACCAAACAGCCAAAGACTGACTACTTCTAATACTCCTGGCTGCCAGATTATCTCAATGGCAAGCTGAAGTAACAGACATGCCCACGGGAGAATAAAACAGTAGACTTCCAGGAGCCACAGACAATCATGAAATGAAAAATTAGTCTCAAAAGGGAAGGGGTGAAAAAAAATTAAGAAGCAAGCAAGGAGTCACCTCATGAATCTTAGGGGAATCAGATGGGATGAGAAAATTGAGGATGAATTTCCCTGAATATCTATCTACAAAGTAATGGTGGAGAGTAATTTGTAAGAACGATTATGAAATGACAGCATTTTGCTTCTAGAGAAAGAAGTCTGAAAGCATCAGAGTGCAGCTAACAGACCTTAGAAGTCAAGCAAATTCAGGGAACTGGTGGAAAGAGTTTTACAAAAATATATAACCTGAAGAAAAAAAAGTGCAAGATAAATATTAGGTGATTCAGGCTATATTAAAAAAAATCAATGGCAAATATCATCAGAAGAAAGGTAGGAAATAATACAAGGTTACTATGGCTGCATCAAAATTTCCTCAGTGATCCAAGAAAAAGATGCAGCAAAAAAAAATTCAAATACAGGCAGCTGCATACTGATATTAAGGAACACAAGCACATAGTGACCAAAGCAGAAAGGCAGAAGTGCAAAACAAGTATCAGTTACCAAGGATGTTATTATGGCAGCAAGAACAAATCCCATGTTGAAGAACTGGAGTTCTACTATTAAATGTGAGAAAAAGTGCAAAGAAAAGAGGATGTAGGGAAGTCTGTACTCTCGGTAACTGCTTTTTTCTACCTCTACAAAGTAACAAAAGAAGATAAAACAGCGCTACTTAAATACAACAACAGAAATACACTCAGTAAGACAAAACAACAGGCTAAAGAACACCTTAGCAAGACAGGGGAGAGGACTGAATGATGCTCCCTCACCAGTGCTAAGAAAGGAACCAAAGCATTTTCTGAACGTGGAAGAGCTGAAGGAAGTCCCTACCTAAAGAAAGCATGCCCTCAGCATGCCATCACAGCCTCCACAAAGAGGGGCATCCCACGGCTGTTCTGACTGCCTGAACAACCCGGTGCCCAGGGTGTAGCAGCTGCGAGGCGTCCTCTTGGTGCTACACCTCCTTCGGTGGCTGGGCATTGGGGCAGGCTGCAACCCATCTGCTGGCACCAGGAGGCGTCAATTTGGGCACCAGCAGGGAGCCAGCAGAGCTACAGCTCTGCAAAAGCTGGAGCCTGTGTCTCTGAGCACTGATGGATGTATGCTGTTAGTTTCACCTCTCTAAACTTTGGGGCCCAGTAAGATGCCAACTGGACATCAACCATAAAGCTCCCCTTCCAAAATGAACAGCTGCCATGCTGATCCCTGGGAAGAGCAATCACCCCTTGGCTTTGAGTCTGCTCTTCAAGTGGGGCAAGAAGTCCTGAACTGGAGACAGAGGTGGAAGAACTTCTCTAAAAGAGAAAAACAAAACAACAGCTAAGCAGAAGCGCACGTACAGAAACTCTCAGCACAGAAACATCGATCCTGCAAAACCTCACGTGCAGCACCACTCCTTGAGACGCTGCCGTCCCCACCCGTGGGTCAGTTACACACAGTTTGGTACTGCCAGCCCTGTCACACCTGTCTGCTCAATTCTCACGCATCTGGCTAACCTGCTAGAAGGCTTTCACCACTTGCCTGCAATTCCTCCTCTGGACTGATAGAGACGTGCTGAGTAGACAGCTGGAGGTACTCTCTTGCTGCTCCCCAAACTGGACGGTGGCCGTGAAGGACTAGCCAAGACCTCCCAGCTTACCCAACATCTCCACGTGGCTACCACTCCAGATAAGCTCAAGCACCCAGCTGCAGGCTACAGTTCATGCGTGACAGGTTTCCTGATCTTCAAGTCCTCTCTCAAACTGCTGAGGGAAAAGTACTACCCAAACGTGTATTTTAAAGCTGTACAGATAATCTGCTTGGACCCCAATGTGGAACTTACCAGAAATATTCTCTTTTGAAATGCAAGTCATTAAAAAAATACAAGTTTCAATATCCTCCCAGAAATTTTTACAGGGAGAATACTTCTCAGACAGAAAGACTTTCATCAACAGAAGGAAGATGTTTGAAAATTTGGCTTACAGACAGTTGCTGCACAGAAAACCAAACCAACAACAACAAAAAAAGAAACCAACAACTAAAACAAAAAACAGCAATAATAAAATCCTACAGTTGTGAAGTTATACTAACAAAGTCTGACTAGCAATCTAGATGATTTTAATGCCAACTCTTCAAATTGCCGCTACTTGCTGGCCTTCAGAGGAAGAAACCGGATGCTGAACAACGGGGGTGAAAGTATTTGATTCCAAGCTCGTGGCTGATGCTTGGGGGGAAGAAAAGATACAGAATTGTATTTTTTCATAAAACAAGAGAAAATAAGCAAACTACTTCTCAGACAATCTCTGGCTGACCATTTCTTGTTTCTAAATTAAAATGTAAAGGTCACAGGCAAAAAGACTGAAGTTCTGCATGCATGGGATAAAATTCTGACTATTTTGCTCTCAGCAACTGTATTTCTGTACAATATATAGTCAATTCAGAAAAAAGTGTCTTATATTTGACTTTTTTGCACGCCCAAGACCACAAATTATATTTTCTCCATTATTAGGGATTACCAGAACTACTGGAATCACAGTTGCCTTTTGATGGCATAAACCAATCCAGCCTTCATTGACATTTTATCGGTAGGAAAGTCAGGAAAGATGAAATGTAGCTGATGGCATATTGCCAAGATGCAATGCCTCATCATGTACCCAAAGCAGGAGAGCAGTGAACAGTCAATGAGACTTCAACAGGCCATGGACAGAGCTGGCACTGGTTCCAGAAAAGGAAAAAGAAAAGAGGGGAAAAAATAAAGGGAAGGAAAAACAATGAAAACAGATGAGTTCTTGGCAGTAAAATAATTTAAGTTTCCAGAAGTAAGCATTAAGGCCCATGCTTCGATTGGCTGATGCACCCCAATGCTGCACTGCTGTATTAATACTGCTGTACGAGCCCACACCTGACCCCAGGTGTGGGAGCACTTCTGAAGTCACAAACGCTCTTGGGGAGTACCATCAGTGGAATCTGAAGCAAGACAGAGGAGAGTATTAAGACAGTTATCTTGTGACCAAAAAGGAATAAAGAGTGAAAGAGTGAAGATGCCTTAGTGGACTCAAAGGCTTACAATTAAGATACGCTGGTGAGCTCTTTGCAAGAACTTTGGGCATGCAGGTAGTTTTGCTAAGACAAGTTTCAGAACCCATTTACCAAAATATGATCAGTGATATGGCATTTTACCTAAACATCCTCTGTAAAAACAGGGCAAAAGAACTTTAACATTCAAAATGCACTCAAAAATGTTTTATTACATATAAATCCCACCTTGCCTATTGCTCAAGTTCATACAACTGTCTGAGGAGTATATTTAATTTCTTCACAGTGACATTTTAAAGAATTTTGATCAAACTACTTGTGAACACAGTAAAGTTGATTTAAAATAATAATGCAACTTCCACGTTTTTAACTTCTCAGTTGAATATGGATATTAATAATCAGCAAATATTTGTGTTTAAGAGGCTGTTTACACACTATTTAAAATAGACTCAAGTTACTTATATGGTGTCAAATAGATCTGATCTCAAGCCACAGAGCTACACATATACACATTGCAATGGTTATGCTGCTATTCCATGCTTCATTTAATATCATCACCATCCTTTCTTCATTTTCTGTTTGTTACCAGGAAAAAAGAAATTAATCTTGATTTACTCTGGAAGTTCTTAAGATCAGATTCCAAAGTAAGCAGTAGTCTGCTCAACATATGATAGCTATGGATAGAGTATAAGAACTCTGCCTTACTCAATTTTGTCCTAAATAAGACCTGTATCTGCGGAGGCAGAGGAAAAGAGAGACATTTTTATGACTATGTCTTCTCCGGTCTTCATTTTCTCTATGAAGTTTTGATGAAATGCTAGTCCTACCAGAAACAAACAAACAGAAAGGGGAAGAGTGTGTACACACGCACACAAAGGTATTAAGATTCCTCCAGAGATATCATGCAAGCTGCTTCAAGTACCAGCTGGTGAAAAAAAAAATCTCTTATTCTTTCTATGAAACTTCATATTCCTCTTTACTAGTTTAAATAAGTCAGTCAATGCTTCCCTGTTTCATATATGGAATTATCCAGAAAGGCTGAATTCAGATTTTTTCAGACACAACCCCTTTAATTTAACAGTGCATCATGATAAAATTATTACAAAATTCTATTTTGTTATATAAAAATTTTAAATGATAAATTCAGGTTATGCATCAAACTATAAACTCCTTCACAACATATATGCTTTTCCTAAATTAAAGTTAATTCATGTTTCTAAATGACTGCAAGAACTATGTGAAAAAAATGATATTAAACTTGTAATCAATAACATTAAAATAACACTTGTGATTCACTAGTAAACTCTCCTGTTTCTAAACTAAACAGTCTTTCAAAACTAATTGGGAGTCAAAAAGTGTTCGTCCTCACTAAAAACAGTTTACCCCAGTGGACTTGAAGATCACCATATTTTTGTGGTAGAATGACAGTCACATCATGGCTTCAAAACAGGCCGTTTATAAAATTTTTTATTGGTAAGATGAGATGTTACTACAAGTCACATCAGAGGGAAGGAATCAGCTTCTGCACAAAGTGAACTTTTACGTGACATAGAAAAGTCCATCTTATTCTCAGTTGGTTATCCTGAGTCATAAAAAAAAAGATCACAAACAATGGAGTTTGAACACAGTTGACTGACACAGATAACACTCTGAAAATTTATGCCAAGTTTATCTCTGGAGTGAGCACATTGTATGCCATTGGTTTCCTTCCAGTAGGAAAAACACACAAAACACACTTCGGCAAAACAGGGCTGGGGTGGGGAGGAAGGTGCTGCACTGTGAAGGGAACCTGTAGCAGCTGAAGAACTTCCATCACTGAAGGTTTTCTTTTCAAGAATCAGCTAGACAAAGCCACAGCTGACCTCATCTGCTGCTCATGATGGACCCACTTCATGAAAACCTTTTGGACCAGATGGCCTCCAGAGTCCCTCTCTAACCAACTTTGTTATACTCCACTTACTAACAGTTTCCGAAGAACGCATTTGTACCATCTTCCCTCTGCAGCTTCAGCGCATACAGCTTATTCAGCATCCTGCTCCTCCCACACACAAAGCCAATCGCATTCAGATTTGAGTGCTGCACTTCACATATCCCTTCCATTGTGCATGAAGTACTGAAGTACATCCTAAAAGTAAAGGTCTCTTTGTGGACAGAGATGTCCTTGTGCAAGAGGATACCATAGTCCATCTGTCACAACTCCCAGTGTGACAGTTGCCTGCTTCTGGTTGTGGCATCAGAACTTCATTTTCACATAACTGCCAAACAATAAAATTATTACTAACAGGAGAGAAAAAGTAAGTGTGTGTAAATTTTCTCTATAGACCTATTCCAACAACTACAGAAGGGAGGTCAACTTAACAGAGAAGACAACAGTGGGATTCCATCAGAAAAGAGTCTCAAATCTTTTCACTCAACAGCTGGCACTTCCTCAAAACACACCAGAAATGGGTTTCCAAAAAAGCCAAGTGCTGAAAATCCTTCAGATCTTTCTCAGGGTTAGATGAGACAGACCAGACAAAAACAGAGAAGATGGACTCTGCCTGAAATGAATGAAAGCAGTTGCCATTAAAGAAAAAAAGATGGGGTGGCCCCACAAAGAGCCACCTCTCCCATGACCAGGACAAAAAGATTCACGATCTGTCATATTCATTTAGTGTGATGTGAAACGCATCTCCAAAAGTTCCTCTCCTCAAAGGGGAAAAATTAAAAACAGATCTCACAAAACAGAGTACACATATACACAAATCTGTTGCATTAAAACCAAGAATAAACAAAACAACTCCCTGTTTAAACATAAAAATTAATTTTTGTTAGGAATACCTTTTTTTTTTTAAACTCTAAATCAGATTTTAGTAAATCCTGAACTCAATTTATAATACACTGTTTTATTATCTAAATCACTGATGCTCAAAACTTGATCCTATGTGTATTTAGAAAACATAACAATTAGTTCTTAAAAATTTCCTTTTATTAATATGTTACAAAAAGACAGCTTGTCAGCACAGTACCAGGCCTTCATAGTCCTGTATTTCACTGTCATCTTGAAAACCGTATGCTGCTTCATTCCCTTCTCGTTAGGCTTTCAGTGGAGGGCTGCATCCAAGGCATGGGATGATATTAAACATTAAATGTGAAGTATTTATATATCTGGGTTATGTACTACAAGGGTCATTTCTTATGAACTTCAGTGCAGCAGTTAGACAAAACGCTGTCTCCCAACACCTTCTACTGGAGTGCTTACTGCCATATACAGTACACTCGATTCATGCCTATAACCTATTTAATAACGTAAATTAATTATTTGCCCTATATAAACAATTTATAAATGTACCCTTACTATTAAGTGTGACTGGTATGGCTTTACTGGGACCTTTAGTTCCACAACAAAACATTCTGCAGTACTTTAACTGTTGCATTAAGAAGTAAACCCTACTTAGAATGAACTTAATGGAAATGCACATTTTGAGAAATAAAAGCCCAACAAAATAGCATAGCTTTTTATTTACCTCAAAATTCAGTAATATGCAATGGATTTTCCAAAAGCGTATGTGAGGTGGTTTTCACTGTAGATGAACCAGACTCCCAGTGAGGTACAATAAAATGTTACTCCTCTGTCAGACAACTGTTACATAAACACAGTTTTTCACTTTGGAGATTTAACTACCCAATTTTGCAAGCAAACAAGGTGCCACCGAGGCGGGCCGCCACCACTGATGGGCTGAGGGTGGATTTTGATACAGACTTCCCAGCGGTGGCTAGTCCACATGCCGAGTCCCTCACAACCTCCCAGCCGCACATGCCGTCCCAGGCACACTGTGAATGTGTCAGGTCATGGCCCTGTATGTTACTGATGAAGCTCACGCACATCTTCATCACCTCCACATTGAGCCGTGAGCAGCTCCTGAGGCCCTCGCCACCCCTCAGGGCAAGCGGTCGCCATGGTAGCCAGGCAGCCACCATTTTCTGTGGCGAAGGAGCCCACGCATTCCTCCTCATGTGAGGGCCGGGCGGTCTCAAAGTACGGCAGTGAATGCAGCCATCCCGACCAAGCCCACCCAACGTCTCCTTGATCAAGAAGGCATGAAAATTTTAGAAATATACACGTATTTCATTAATCCCTCGTTTTGAGGAGAAAAAATGTAGACGTTGGAAATGGTAGTATATGTTAACGGAGCACCAACAATCACTTTTTTGGAGTAGTTGACACTTTATATATTCCCAGCATCAAAATCAGTTACTTGTTTACAATGTGCAAGGCACTCTGCGGTAACTCCTGGCACAGCACTGGCCTGCCTTCACTATAGATGTTTTTCTTCTCAGGTAGGAACTGCATGGAATTTAAAGCAAATACTTACAACGTAGCGAAAATGTAAAGAAAAGTTCCTTAATGGCAAGATACAAGAAACAACACTTCTGAAAGTTTTCCAATCTGTTGTCCACACTCCTCCTTCCCTGGGATGTTTCTCCAGCTCAGTGAGTGAGTAATCAACCACAGCTTTGCAACAGTGCCTAAACTTGAGGCTTTTTTTTTTTTGATTAAACTCAGAATCTTCTTTTTAAAAAATCATTTTAGAGTCCCATTAGGACATTCAATGCGATGTAACCTACTGATAAGTGAGCCAGTGAACACTGAACTGGGGTATCACCGGTGCTGCACCTATCACTGGTGGGAATGCTTGCAGTGGGAAGCCAAATCGGAGCAGCCTCTCGTATCTCTGCAGCCTTAAAGAAATGCAGAATGCTGGAACCATGATTGCCTAACTCCGAAAGAACGACCCATCAATAACAAACAGTGAGCAAGACCAAACGCCAAAAAAAGAAAAAGAAAAAATGCCACCCAGCTATCAGAAAGAGCACAGCATGGCCTCTTAACTCCTTCTTCCCAGCAGTCTGGATTCATTCATGAAAAAGACATGGCACCAGGGAAAAAAAAATAAAAAAAAAGGCCCACAGCATAAAATTAATTCATGGAGCTCAAAATTACTCATCTATTTTAAGTCAATTAGATAGTATAAAACACAGCCAAGTCTGCTTTTTGTGCATGTGAAAAATGCCTGTCTTAAACACTAAAATGTCCTTTTCAGATCTAAATTATGCCTTCTATGCCATCTCACTTAACACAAAAGCAGGAATAGTGGGGAAAAAAAAAGAAGAGTTCTTCTGCATATGAAGTTCACACGTTGACAAAGGAACAACTACATAATCTGAATAAAGAAAAGAACTCTGAATTTCATAAACAAAGAGAGACCACCAGACTTAAGCTTTTTAAAAAAGCACTGTTTTGTAAGCTATCTGAGGAAAAACAAAAAGTACAACTATAACAGGCAATACACATGCACATTCAGGTAAAAGAAAACAAAATGTAGAAGGTGGAATACAGACACTGAGAAATAACCAGAGTGCCACACAACATTACATGGTACTTCAGGTCTTTAGGCCAAGACAGAGAGACTGAGACTGATATGGATGGAGGTACTAGACGAGAGTTCACAGACTGCAGCAGCAGAGAAGAATATGACACAAATGTTGTGAGTGCTGGAATTTTAGGAGCTTGGTTTGGCTTTGCAGTTCCCCAGCCATTTCCACTGACCACACAGTTCATCATGTTGCAGAGCAGATTTGGTGCACGTGAACTAGATTCTGCTTGGAGGAAACTAAACTGGAAGCTCTACTCTCAGCAATGTAAAATGCATTTCCACCCTGAGTGGAACATCGGGGTTTGAACTGCACGTAGCTTAAACCCTACACATGGTGAAGAAGGTCTAGTTCAAAGGACCAGACAAAAACCTTGCCCAAAGTAAAAATTCCAAACCTCATGCAACATGAACACGAGATCTTCAACATCCACTTGTGACATCTTCTGGTCTGCTTCTACCAAGGAAAATGGTGAGCTAGTTCAGTAGACATGCTATGCAGAGCACACAGGTATACTCACAGCCTATCTTATCTGTATGTGTGGTGTTATCTTTCTGTTGCTTGGTCAACAAGACAATTCTTTGTGGAATCTGGAGTTGCTAGAAAGGCCTGCCAGTGCCCTTCAAGGGTGATGAATACAATTTTCCAGTGCTAGTTTATGCAACTATCCAGTCCTTTGAAGATCGTTCCCTTGGGGATACACAACATTGAGTAGTTCTGAAGATGTCCTTAAACTGTAAAATGGCAATCACACGTGGGGAAAAGGATGCATGCATTGGAATAACTGAACAAGCAAACTTGAGATAAAGATCTGTCAAGTCCAGCATGAAACTCAGGCAACCCAAGCAGGATCAGTGTGGTTAAAGGCTGCTCACTGTTTTATAATACATTCTCTTTGCAGTGCCTCTGACCTAAATAAGAACATCCTTGCTTTTTAGAAGATGGTTACTCAATGGTTCCTTTCTGCACTCTGTCTCAAAGAGAACTTGAGCCTTGCTGTGATAATCACAGTAAAATGTAAAGGGGATGTAACCTAAATCCCAGGAACTCAGCTGTCTTCCAACCCAAAGAAAATGCCAGAGGCCCAAGACCAAAAATGAAATGCCCTTGAAATAAGCGCAAGGCACAACAAAAGGTATCTAAGCCTATAATTGCATCAATCAAGAATTTGCAACAGATGGAGAGATGCAGTTGGAAACACATTAATCTCTACAGTGTTCTCTATTAGGCTATGCAATCTCTCTTCATCACTAGAAATGTAGAGGAGAAAAAAAAAGAGTTGTTGGAGACGTGTAAGCCCTGCTAGGATGAAAGTAAAAGAAGTCTGTGTCCCCATGAAGCCTATCTTTATGAAACATTTCTAATGAGAATCCTACAATTTCCCTAACTTTCCCTGTAGATGCAACAGCCACAGAACAGAAAGATAATCCTTAATAGGAGATATTTTTCCCAAAGCACCTTGTTATCAGCATCAGCCATTAGAACTGGATTTAAACCCCATGGGAGTACTGGGACTTGATGGTGAGCAAAGTCTGATCAGGCCCCTCACTTTCTACTTCTGAGCATTTACCTTCTGCAAGGCCTTTTACCAACACCTCCTTAGAACCACACTGTTTTAAGCAACCAGCTGTTACGGCCAACAAAAACTCTTCACAAAGCCCGTACCACACAATCCCCATCTCTAGGTAGAGATGGTGAAGACCCTGCTGGAGCACAAGATGACTCTAGCTCACACAGTTCTTGTACTGTGTGCTGAAGGACGGGCATAATTTGCCCCTCAAAGGGAACAAGAGGAACTCACAGGCCAGCTCCCATCACATCCCAGTTCTGTGCCCACCACCAAACCCAGGGGCAAGCTTCCCACCATCACCACGTTCAGGCATGCTTACAAAACAGGGCTGCCTAAGGCCAGTCCCTGTTTTTGCAGAAAGGGGAATTCTGTGGCATGCACTCACAGGTGGCACTCTCAAGACTTGCCAGTATCTTTGCTGTATTGCCTCCCTCCTTTTCACTATTTACGCAGTCCCGCGCTGACTCCTAAAAAAGCCACAGGACCTGCCCATAGACCTTTCTCCTGCTAGTGCTGTGGTGTTTGTACTCCTGGCAGCCCCAGGGCTTACCCTGAAGCCTCTTGTTTGCTTGTGCCACGTTACAGCTTTTAGACAAGCTGGGAGTTTTCTTATGACTATTTGAGAACGCTGTTGTGGTCAGCATTCATGCCGCATGCATCTTCAGCAAACCAAAGTGTGTATTTCATTCATTGGATTTTCAGTGTAACACTTAAAAATTGTATGCAAAAAAACATCATCACTTGCAGCTCTTTGTTTCATTAGGAGCACCAATTACTAAAATAGAGACGAGTACCGAGAAATCAATTTTCTGTTTTAGTAATCTTACCTATTGACTTAAAAAAGGCATTGCTTGATCATAAAAACCTCATATCAAACCCAAGAGTCAGGTAACATTTGCTTCTTTTTTGTGAGTTCGACCATGCCGGTACACTGACAGTTTCAATAACCCACTGAAATATTAGAGCATTTTCAAATTTTCTGGAATCAAAATACAAGAGGTTACAGTGATTTGCTTTCATATTACTCCTCGGACAACATTACTGAAATAGCTGTAAGGAAAGCAAAGGTAAAGGTTGTCTAGAGGCTGAAATTTCTCATGATTTGTCTCAGGTTAGCATGACCTTTCCCACTGTTTTGAAACTTGTAAGATTTTTCACACTCAATAGACTAGAAAAGTTTTTGTTGTTGTTGTTGTTTTTTGTTTTTTTTTTTACACACAGTGAAGCAATAGAAGAATATGTTACCACTTCTAATTTCAAGATATGCAAGTCATACCCCCAAAAATGTGGAGAGTATTTATATAATTACTGTTTCAGAAAGTTACCAATCTCCCTCTAAGATTTGATACATCAACATTGTTCAAGTTTCATGGCTTTGTTTAGTACATGATGCATCAAATGCCTGGATGACCTATAACATTTGTGTGGATTTGAACACAATATGAATGACACTGCGCTGAAATGGCAACAACATCCTCAAATGAAGCTAATACAAAAAGACTCCCTGCCCTTGAACTCTGTAATTAGTTTTCATGATTTCAATCTCGAATTCAGGCATTCAGTACACCACCCTACACTGAGTAACAGGTTCCCTTAATGCTCCTATTCCAAGTATTTGTGTTATTTCTAAAAACAACTTTTCAAAGCCAACTGGCAGCTCTTTAAGCTATTGCTTTTCTCTTTCACAAGCATTCTCTCACATTTGCAGATAAGAAAGGAAGATTATCCCTTCTAAAGTGCTTTTTACATTTCATTCAAAGTGAACAATGCAAAGAAACTCTCCTGTGTGTAGGTGCTAACTTTACAACAGCAGGACTGAATTTCAAGCCCTGTAAACTGAAACTGGGGATTAAGAGGAGACACTTGGCAACAATGCTCACCCCCCACTCTAATTCTCCAGAGCTCAGTTCAGTTCTACCTGCCTGATTCCTGAATGGACGCTTATCTCCATTTATTCAACATGGGCTAATGGGTTACAATAATGTTTGTATGTTTCTGTGCATTTCATATGAACACACAAAGATATGTGCATGCACACACGCACAAAAAATCTCTGCTGCTTTTCCTCGTGGCCAAGTTGCTATAGTGCTCTGCTGTGCAGGAAAGCACAGCTTCATTCCTGCTCTAGTTATTTCACTCCCCAGGGCTTCCATGAATACAACAAATGAAATCACACGGACCGTGATCTTGTCAGATCTCATAAGCAAAGCAAGATTTGGCCTGGTCATTACTGGAATAGCAGATTTCAAATATACGCTCGAAGCAAGTATATGTAACTTACATCCTTTCTGCACACTGAGTTGAAGTTGCTCATTGCAGCCTCTCTCTAAGATCTTCCTTTGCTCCAAATACCTTACTGAATTGCTTCTCTCGTTGAAGAAGGCCCAATAGAAAGAACATTTGTACAAATGGCAAAAATAAGGAGCCAGCAACTGAGTTTATTTAGGGTCACTGCAACTCACAAGGTAATTGAAAACAAATCACACAGGAAGCTCAGTCAGCAAAATAATTAAAACAATTTATTAGGATTGGATATGCAAAGAAAAAATTCAAGGAACTGTCAACCAAGATGCCAACAGTGTAATCTTATTAACCTGTTGCAAAACAATTAAAAGTAACGAAAAGTAACAATTGCATTGTTCTCACTGTAAGCGTTAAGAAGCTCAATATCGGTATTTAGTTAATCTGGCAGTCCAGGTGAGAAGTCCCAGCACAGAACAGACAACATACTTAAAAGATTGCAGTGTGCTTACTCTACAGCTTCTGAGCAGTATCAGTCACCTCAGTGCACACAGACTGGCAATACAAAACAACAACAGCTTACCTAAAATTACTTTTTGAAAGCAGAATAGAGACTCTCTCTACAAAAAGGCACAAAAAGCAGTTGATATCTACCAGTAAAACGTGGAAATGCTGTCTTTAAAAGGCCTCATGGCTTACAGCAGTAGAATGGCAAGTTTCCAAGAAGGTTACAATTATCAACAAAAATTCTCCCTGGTGCTTAAGAAGTACACACACAAACATTTTTTCTAAGTGCTTTGAGAAAACTGGGGCACATGTATTAAAATTGGATCCTCGAAGCTAAATGAACACTTATGTCTATGTAGGGACGAGTGACTACCCAACCTCAGGAAAGAGCTGGGAAGTTAGGATTAAACAAATTAAAAAAAAAAAAAAAAAGAACAAAACAAAGTCAAAACCAAAACCGAATAAAAACACACTACTACTATAGATTTCAAATTCAGGAATTCAGATTTGCAAATGACTACTGGAAGGTTCAAGCTCCCTAAAGGAGTAAGTTGGGTGATGAAGAGCTGCTGTAACGGGTTGTGTGGAGCTGCTGTAGACTTGCCAATACATACTTGTATCCAGCTGGTCCCAATTAATAGGATATATCCTGGTGGTTTTTGGCAGCCTTCAGGCAGCTCTAACTTATGCCACGGTGCAGACTGGCAACCAGAGGACTGAAGACAAAGATTCTGCATAGATGGCACAAAGTCACCTCCTCACTCTGCAGAACTGCATCAGACAGCGACGTAGATGCAAGCAGAGCAATATAAAATCTCTAAGCTGTTTTATTTATATATGGTAGTACAATGGGAGAAGGTAGAATGGACAATTTATATCCAAAAGCAAACACTGCTTAATCCTCTTTTTAAACTGAGCATAATTTCTGCCACCTGCCCCTCCAACCCCCTGCAGTCTTACAGAGACACCTCATGAACACTTACTGGAACCACTACATTTCACTGCGACAAATATACGCTTAACCAATAAGTTTAATAATATATTCTCAAAGAAACCTGGAGGACTCAATTGCCGAAAGATATTTGTCCAGTGATCTAAACAGGATTACTATTCAAATACATTGTTCTTTATGATGCACAACACCAGCCCTACCAAAGCAACAAGATAGCTTTTCATCTCTAACCTGAAACTTTGTTATGACAAGAGAAAAGTCTTGATGATGGTAACATTGATAATGTTACAGTAAACAGACTAAGGCACTCATTAAATGCATAAGGTCAGTATCAAGTATTTTTAGTATTTTCTTTCAAAGTAATGTTCATACAAATTTCATGGAAGGGTAAGTTTATTCAGAAACTCGGAAATGCTGCGCATACAAGATGTGCCAGCAGGTTCAATATTTGGAATATTAAAGAAGTAGATCAGACTGTAAGCCAGGCAATCAATAAAACTGTAAGCTGAGTAGTAAGACAGAGGATTCTGCTGCTCAAAAGAGCCTTAGAAAAAAACAGGAACAAAGAGAACATTAAAGAATTTATATTTCATAACGTGGATTCCCATTCTATGATTGTCTGCTCTTTTTAGTTTATTTACTTCTGGGTGTTTTTAAGCTGAACGATTATATACATTTTTAATACTAAACATAACCTCTTAAAACGAAGAGTAACATTCATTGAGAGCATAGCTACAGGAACATCAGTCTCAGAATGGAGTAACGAGGCTAATTCAAATAGTTTAGACTGGGACTCAAACTTCCCCCAAAATTTTGAAGTGTTCAGATTCCTGAGAGTAAATACAGTCAATTTGGCAAGCATGCTCATGAATATATTAACCAACACGAGCCATTTTCTGCCCCCCAGTTAATATATATCAGGCAGAAAACATGTAAAGAAGCTCAACTAGCTAAATATCCCAGGCTAAAAATATCAAGAACTCTCTCAGCTGGAAGTTGTTAGCTGATAAAAATAAGGAACCAGGACAGCAGAAATTCTTTCCCTTCCCTGCAGAAAATGAGCTACGTTTGGGAGGAAAGTATTCAAAACATAATAAAAGAGGTGACTCACCCCTATCAACGTGCCGTGCACACTGGTGTGCGGGGTGGGGCGGGGGAACGGGGATGCAAACCCAACCAGGGCGTCCTGATGGCAGGAGAAAGACAGCTGCCCGCTGCCCGCACCACCCGAACGCACCGCTCCTGCCCGTGGCATAGACCTGCAGCGGTTTCTACAACAGCTTTGCAATACCTCCTGCATGGTGTGATGCTCCTGCCCCGTGGCATGTGGAAGGTGAATGGCAAAGCTGGGCAATTCACCGCTCCTGGAGCCGGCTGCCAGGAGAACCTTTCTGCTCAGGTGGATGCTCCTCGAGCACGTGGCGAGCTGGGGGCATTTCCTTCCACCGGTCCTAATCCAAAATCAACCTCCTACCCAACATGATTTCCAGACCTGGATTAAGTCCTTTACTTCTTACCTGTTTACCAAACTTAAGGTGATGTTCTCAAATGAGCAAATCCACAATTAGATCAGCAGGTACACAGAAGGCATCGTTTTCAGTTTGCTTCATTTTCGGTGAGCAAGCAGGGTATTGAAAAACAAGGAATCCACCTATATTTAACAGCTTTCTACACTCAGAAGAATAAGAAAGGCCAGCAGAGTGGACTCACATCAACCGCAAGATAAACACAGCAGCCATGATGGTTTAGGACAATTAAACCAGAACACCATCTAAGATTCAAAGTTATTGCATTACTTCATTTTGGATGGAAAATCCTTAAAACAATGGAGAAAATGCATAAAGAGAAACTACCTTCATAAAGCATACCACAGACAGTCTTAACATTTTGCTATCATAATAGAAACTTGTGTATCATATTGGGTCATGCCACATTAGAGAAACTGGAATGGATTTGGTTTTTTTGGGACCATCTCACGCATCTTCTTCCATGCAGCATCCCACAGAAGTGCAGGACACTTCTGTACACTTACATCTTCACACAACTGAAACACTGGACAGTTCGGAAAAGAAACCAAACACCTGTATAAGCCTTCTCACCGGTAGCAGATACTGCAGCTGAACATTACTTACGCAAATGCCCAAAAAATAGCTGAAACTTACTTAATTTTACAAGCTGTGCAATGTTAAAAAAGAGAGAGAGAAAGATAGTTATGCCACTAGAAGATACTCATATTCCAACCACTTCAGGCAGTGACATTCCTGGACTTTAAATAACAAATACAGAATATTAAGAGGTAGATCATCCGTGGGTTGGAAAATTACAGTTTATGGAACCTGAACCTTTGACGTTAAAGATAAAAAAACAACAGACTACTATGCAACGACACTTCAACATCTATATGAGCAGAATGCCACAGCGTAACTTAAGGGCTGACTCACATCACCAAATGTTCCTATCTTTTCTACCACTCTATAGACCCAATTTCTGTCTCCTACATACTGGATGGAAAAGCAAGCAGGACGAGTGCTCAAAAGTTCCCCAAGCTGAAGAGCAGATGGAATGAAGACGAAATGGGCAGCCTGGCCCTGGGAGCACCCAAGGAGCCAAGCAGATCACACACCTCAAGGCAGACCCCACTACACTTCCCTCTTACAGCTGCAGGACTACAGAGCACAGATACTTCAGGTGGTTTTTATATTACCCCAAAACATGGAACATCTGGCCTGTCCTCTTCAAATGCTCCTGATTAACCCAGGTAGCTGCTGCTTCCTTAAGAGCAGAGGTTTCATCCTGTTCTCATAACCCAGTTCTCTACATTAAGCTCCCCTCTCCCAAAGCCTGAGCTCTCTACTTACATGACAAAGCTACTGTGCACATTATACTTTATAAAAGCCTTACATAAACAACTGTTTGAGGCTTGATGTTTTAAGGATGCTGCAAGGCCAAGCAGGTAAGTAGTACCATTCTCCAGATCAAGTCCACAGAGCTGGGGAAAAAAAATAAGGAAGAAAAAAAAAAAAGAAAGAAAAAAAAAAAAAAGAGAAATCTTTGGGGCACAAAAGCTTCTTCAGGTCACTTGGACTGCCAAAAGGGAAGAAAAAATCTACCTTTTTTGGATAAGCTCGTGTCAATTGCCAGCAGCTATCCAGGGTAACATACTGAGAGAGGCTTTTTGGAGGAATCAGAAGCTTGTTTTACCTGATAAACATCAGGGGACCTGTACGTTCCTAGGCAGAAAAAAATTACATACACAAACATCTTTTGTTATTTTCAGTCACTTTCTTTCAAATTGCTTTAGCTCTGAACATACGCTTTAACAAGTCTGGTTGTTGGCTACTCCAGTCATTGCTCCTAAAGAGAACTAAATCACAGGAGATGAACATAAAGGCAGCCTTGGTGAGGTAATTGCAGGTTTTACGCAGCAGACCATAGCCAGGCCGTAGGTAGGAATAGTAGATTTCATGGTTCCATACCAAGAGACATGACAAGAGAACAAGGGTGCAACTGAATGAGCTAGGATGTGGCTCAAGAGTGCAGTTAGCCTATGAGCTCTGCCAATGCCTCTTGTAATTCCATTCTGTATTTGAATCAGAACACGTTTGCTTTTATTTTTTAATTACATCAACCTGTTTCTGTGATTGCATGCATGCACATTACATGCAGTTGCCTGTTCTGAGGACAAAGAAGGTATGAACCTTGTCCTCCAAGTCTGAGCATATCCACACGCTTACATGTATGCACGCACACGCCCACTGAAATGGAAAATTAGTACACCCAACTTCCAACTGTGAGAATGCAACAGTAATCCTTCTCCATTCATGTTAATTCTTTAAATACACTGTTGTACTGGAAAAAGGGAAATTCCAGGACTGTCACAGCCATGCTAAGAAGGAACGGTCACAGAACTCATTACAAGCTCAGCTGAAGCCAATTAAGGAATCACAAAGGCAAAATAAATATGACAACATTTCCATTTTGATGCTATAGAATACATGGGAACTACTTTGCCAAATTCTATCATTCTATCATCTCGAACTTAGCTTCTTGATGACATTTCCAGCACTTTTGGAATACTTCAAAATAAGGTGTTAGATAACGTGAAACACACATGCCACCGTTACAGGTTAGGTTTGCCTTCACTTTCCTTGTTCTTCCACTTGTATCCTGAATTAGTGAGAATTTCAGTTGCTTCTGCTGAACAGAAGACTGGGTTCACCTAAATATGTAACAAAACTCTTTTCAGAATCAAAATTCTTCTCCACAATGAGCTATACCAGAGAGCCCCCTCTTTAATTACACATTACGTATTGAATCCATACAGTGTGTAAAAGAGAAATTAAACAGAAACTAATACCAAAACACTTTCATAAGTTTTCAGTGTTTCCTCTCAGCTGCATTTTTCATCCCCACAATTGCATTCACAGAGAGTTCATTTTGCCGTACGTTCTCTTTTGCTTTGCCCACACTACCTTCTATTCACGACAGGAACGTGTCCAGGCCACAATGGTGCATCCATCACAGTCAAAAAGTAACACAACAGAACTCACACTGCGAGGTGAGAGCGAGTGCAATTTCCGTGCGTGCATAAAGAATCCCAGTTTCCTTCAGGACCTGTGGCTATACCAGAGGACACCCGGTTACGGGAACTGAGTATCTCAGGTGCTTTGGAAGTGAAAATGAAGGCTCCTAGAGGTGTGCCTCCTTCACTGTTGAGTAACTGTGACCCAGAACTACATATGCAGCAGCTCAATGTTCCAACAAGGTATGAAAAACAGACTTTTAGCTTTGGATAATGTGTATTTTGATTGACCAGGTTACTAGGGATTGAGATGGTACGACAGAGGGAGAAACGTGTCTAACCATTGCATAAAGCGATAGTCACAGAACCACCTAGGCTGGAAAAGACCTTCAAGATCACCAAGTCCAGCCACCAACACAACCTACCGAGTCCCATCACTGAACCATGTCCCTCAGTGCCGCAGCCACCCATCTCTTGAATGCCTTCGGGGACGGGGACTCCACCACCCTCTGCATGAAGAACTTCTTCCCAATGTCCAATCTAAACCTCCCATCATGCAACCTCTGTCACTGACAGTCTGCAGTTTTCAGCAAGTGCTTGCGTAAGAGGCTAGAACAGGGAATAGGTATGCTGAAAATCTGTTGCGTGCACTGTTGTAGGTTTTCAAACGCATTTGTTTCACTAGCAGCCTAAATAGCAAAACCGTAGAGTCCTTTTCCAACTTTCTAAAGTATTTTACAGGACCTCTACTAGGTAGTAATGAATGCAATACTATTCAGTCCAGATCTGTATTTTTGTAAGGGAAAAATTATTATGGTTTTATGAAAACAAAACCTTTTCCCATCTTTTATGATTTTTTTTTTACAAATGAGTAACCGCACACAGAATTGGAGACTGACACCAGGCAGCTCAAAACTCTTATTTCTCCTGATTTTAAATAATTAGCTACAGACTTAGAGGACTGCTTGGGGAATATTGGAAAAGAATAATAGTAAGAAAAAAGCCCATACCCTTCTGAATGACTAGCATAGGAACATATACACATTCAATATTCCAGTCTGATTTTTATTATCTATGTAAGATGTCCAAAGAAAACAGGATCTGTTTCTTTCATTCATGTTTTATAGGTTCCCCAACCGTAGTTAGG